>NC_135267.1:56045515-56357682 GCF_051311805.1 Agelaius phoeniceus
AGGTCTGCAGAAAAGGACCTGGGGATCCTGGTAGACAGCAAGCTGTCCATGAACCAGCAGTGTGCCCTTGTGGCCAACACACCAATGCTATCCTGGGATGCATTGGAAAGAGCATTGCCAGCAGGTGGAGGGAGGTGATCCTGCCCCTCTACTCATCCTTAATGAGGCTGCACCTGGAGTTCTGCATCCAGTTCTGAGCTTCCCAGTCCACAAGAGACAAGGAACTACTGGAGAGAGTTAAAGTGAGGACTATGAAGGTGATCAGGGGACAGAAGCATCTCTCTCAGAGCTGTGACTGTTTGGCTTACAGACAACTGAAGTGATCTTATCAATGCACACAAATATCTTAAGGACAGGTGTCAAGAAGCTGGGGCCAGACTCTTCAGTGGTTCCCAGTGACATAACCAGGGACACAAACACAAACACAGGAAGTTCCATCCAAGTATGAGGAAAAACTTCCTTATGTGAGGGTGACAGAGCACTGAACAGGCTACCCAGAAAGGCTGTGAAGTCTCCAGATCTGGAGATATTCAAAACCTGTCTGTCCATGATCCTGTACAACCTGCGGTAGGTGAACCTGCTTTAGCAGGGGGGTAGGACTGTGTGATCACCAGGGGTCCCTTTCAACCCCAGCCATTTTTTAATTCTGTATACTACAGTCTAATATGCCATCCAGCCAAGAATTCCTCAGGAAATACCCTCCTACATGTGACATCAGGTAATTTCTGTTATAATAAAGATTGGTCAGAAAATCATTCAGATTATCATAAATGCTAAAGCCTTTTAAGAAATATTAACTGGCAATTGCTGAAACCGAATATGTAATTTTTTTTAACCACAGAAACTCATTGAATCCCACCTTTTTGTGTGCCATGTGCAGAACACTTGCACAATATCCATCCTTACAGTTCTCTCATCTCTTTAACTTTAAAAGCAGGCTATAATTTAAAATGTAGTGGTTAAAAAAGCCCAGATTTCCAGTGTTAACATTTTCAGTCAGGATGTGCAGATAAACCTAGAAAAGATCTACAGCTAAGTTTAAAAAGAGACCCAACTAAAGAAGCCTTGCTTCAAGCAATCAGCCATTAAGTTTCTTGGCAAGGCACAGAAGCCTCACCCACCCATCCTTTTGGCAGCAGTAGGATGCTACAGGGCAACCTATGTGGGAGACATGGCAGACATCACTGTACAGTCTGCCAAAGCCTCACACATTTGTGTGTAGAAAAATTGAGGAAGAACTGCATATGCTGACAATTTGGAATGCTCTGATTTGCATTATGTTGTGTTTTGCAATTCACCTGACCAAGCTACCATTGCAATTCTCACAACATACAGAAATTAGGTATTTCTTTAACTCTGACAGAAAAGATTTCCAGACAAACCATAGATAATTTTTTTTTCATTACAGCAAGATTTGCTTACGAGTCAGAGTATATTTAATTCTCCACATGGACACTAAATCATGTAATACAAGGCACTCCAGCTAATTAACAGAGCCAAAGTATTAGGCAGTTACTAAAGTATTTCTTGTCTTTAAGTGAATTTTTGCTGCTAGAAGCAAATGTGCTTTGAATGCAACTACTTTTACAATTGAAGTTAATAAGTGACTTCCATAAGAAACCCACAGTATATCAGAGTTGTCTAAGAAAGTATGTATACACATAAAAACTGGTGTGAAGAGCATCATGCCTATTCTCACATTTACAGAAATTTAACTCAGCCTCTAGATATATTTTGTGTAATAATACTTTTTCCAGTTAAATGAAAATTACAAATTTTGAGCTATTTCTTTATAAGCACAAAAATATTAGTATTGCAAAATTTCAGGTTACTTTCCCACTAAGCTACAAATCACTATACCATTCAACTTGTAGGTGTCAAAATAGTAAAGCAATAGAGCAGCACTGCAACTACCAAAAAAAAAAATGAAGTAACTGACTCAAGCCAATACCTTCCAAGATCTTTTCAAGCTCCAAAGGTTACCATTCTTGACTTTTCCAGAGTATTTGGTGAGAAGCAATTTTTCATACAGTGATCAGTATTAAAGTCTGATGAGCCCTCAAAAAAAATGCTGAGAACAAAAGCTGGAATTTATGACCCAATTAGGTCAGACACACCAGTGCCTCAATAAGCAAATACACCAAGCCTGCCACAGTTTAAACCTCTAACTCAGCAATGTTCACATTTAGGACTCATGCACTAAAAATGTAATTCTGCCACTTTTCAATTAATAGATGTAAATTCTATACAAAACAAAGCAAGACAAAAGTCCACTCCAGCAATCTCACCTACAAAATTACACTATCAGGCTTCTCTTCAAAAAAAAGGTGGTTTGATCATTGGTTTGTTAGCTGTTTAACTTTGTGCCCCTGCTAGCTCCCCAACTACAAGCTGTTTCCTATCAGAAAGCAGTGACTGCAATGTCCCTCACTATATATACCCTTATACAGATATTTAATACAGGCTATCTATAAACTCCCAGAAACTGCCAGTTATCACTTTCATAGAAATCTTCCATTTCAGAATTAAGTCTGAACAGTAATGTGTTTTTCAAATATTCTCTATGGACATAAGCATAAGAAAAATGTATTTATATAAATAAAACTTACAGAAGCTAACTAACTTTTACCTTTGAGCAACAGCATGGTCCCAGACAGTCCACAACTACAGTAAATGTACCTTCTGACAGCCTAGAAGACAGTCCCCTTCCAAATTATCAATATCAGGCTATCACAATGTCAGACAGGGTCACCTAAATCACCACTAGCCATAGGGACATCACAGGACCATCCTGAGGTAACAGTGAATCCATGTGGACACACTGCACTCAGCAGTCCCACTCATGAATTACTGCCAATGCTTCCCTCTCTACAAAGAGTCTACAACTCCTGAATTCTCAGCAAACAGAAATCTTGGTGTGAAATCATGGAGCAATGAAGTTTACTGACACTTTAACAGCAGTGCTGCTTTAGGATGGCACTAAGCAACTACAAACAATTTTGTTTCCTACTGACTGTTAAACCACATCCCTTTCAATGTCCATTTAAAATTATGGCTATTTCTGAAAATTTCAATATAATAGAAAGAATACTTGCTATAAGGAAAAAAATGAAGTGACTAAATCCACACCCAAAAGAGATTCTTCTAATCTCCTTTCCAAAATTTGCATAGACTGACATAATACAATGGTTTCCATCTGACTATGCAACACAACAATGAGAGAGTTATTCCACAGAAATAAAATTTTCAAGGAAAACTTGTTTCATCCGAGGACACACAGCACATTACTTTGCAATGACTGACTTGTCAATATCTCTAACTCATGGCTGCCTTTGGAATACAATATAAATATATAATCAGTTCCAGTTTGAAGTATATTGTATTGCAGAAACTGAGAAATATCCTTCTATGGCACTACATGCATTAGAAGTTATAGGAGATACATTTGATCATCTCAGAACTCATTGTCAGGGCAACTCCAAGACTGGCATCCAAATAAATATTACAGGTACAATAAATATTAATGTTTTTTAAATGGTTGTACTGTAAGTAGAAAACAGTCTTAAAGGTGAACATTTCATAACTCCAGAAATATTAGAAAGAAGCAAATTTGAGAAGTGAAATCTTTAGTAGTAAAAAATTTTCTATTGCCATGACACAACCATATTTATTCCAGTATAAGACTGGTTACTCTGCACTGACCCTTTATAGAGAAACTGAAGACTTTCACAGTTGGTAACATATTTATTTGATTTATAAAGGATTTGTTGAAGGTTTTTTCCAGAATACTGTTTTCTACACAGTGGATTTACTGGTTTGGCTAGTTCCTCCAATTCTAACAGCAAACTAGAGCAGTATCATAGGTCAAGCACCACATTTCTCAAATTACCTTAGCTTTAAGTTTTGTACACATTATTGAGACACTAAAGCTTTTCAAGGTTCCTTCAACCCTTTATCCTAACATCCTGATAAGCCAAAGAATAAAAAGGAAGCTTATTTTAGAAAAAGCTATCAGAGAGATGCATGATATCACTTATTATGAATGCATTTTCAAAAGCAAATCACAAAGATACTTTTAAGCATAGCTGATATTTAGGTTTTGTCTATTCTGTTAAGAGGCACCAGTCACATGACTGAGTAACACCATTCCTTTGAAAGTTTGGGGACAAGGCAGCACAAATTAAAGGCTTCCCAAGAGTAACAAGAAAATTAGGTTTTTCCAGTTAAATTCATTTTTGCTGCAGCACCAGTACCAGCTCCAACTTCCATCCTTTCTTCCATAGTTTAGTGACAACCCCACCTTCACTCCTGTTATTGTGCTCCTGACTTCTCTATCCAAATTACCAACCTTTGACAGCTTCCCAGGAACCTGACCACCTTCAAGCAGAAAAGAAGCAGAGCTAAGGATACTGCAGGAATTAAGCTTTGCTCTAGCTTGCCTCTGCCTTTCACAACAGAGAGCTATTGCAACAACACGCAGTTGTCTTAGATCCAGGGACAGGGCAGGATGCAGAGGCATAGAGGGCTGCAGACCACACTCAGCATTAGCACCCTCAGCCAGCCCTGCAGCCTTTGTGCCAAAGCAGACAAAACAGAGCCTCCACCAGAGAATCTTATCCTTTAGTTTTAGACTGAGGTTTTGCTGCCCTTATCAGCCCCACCTACAGATAATTCAGTGACAAAAACTGTTAAGCAAAGCATATAACAAAGGCAAATTTTGTTTATACCTCCTCCTTCCAAAAACATTAAAACTATGACTTTGCCCTCAACATTAACTTTTGGTTATAAAACCCCAGCTGTTTGGCAAACTTTTGCATAATCATTCCTATGAGCCCTCACAGGGGTTTAAACAAAGCATTTCAGTTAAACTTCATTTTTTGGGAGGGTGAAGGTGGGTATAGAAGGAAAGCAGGCTGCTACTACTACTACTACTACTGAAACAAAACAAGAAGTTAGTTTGTTTCCAGCTACTGCTAAATTCACTGCGAATTATTTCACTTGAACCTCCTGAAGGGCCTCAGGAGACATTCTTCTGCATTAAGCTTGCAATTATTCTACAAAGCTATACTCTAAATTCTTCATACCTTTACAGCTGTCCCTCTGCTTAGAGCTATACTTAACTGAACTGCTGCCATCAGCTACCTGCATTTTACAGAGACTCAGGGCATACATATAAATTATTAAAACTATTGTAATAACATCTGCATTTCCCTTCAACACTCTTCTTCATATCTGCAGTATCTACAGCTTGCCAGTACTTCTCAGCCATAGGCTCATTCTTTAAGTGTTTAAAAATTGTACTCCACTATTCTCCACAATCTGTCAGTCATTAAGAGCTTTGCAGGTTAGCCAGAATTATGTCATAGGCATAAAGTATTTTCAGTAATAATTTCAAAGGGTTATTTCTGTGCATTATTATAGCGGTAAGTATTGTTGCTTCATTCAGGAATACTTAAATTCATGATTTAATAGGTAGAAAGGATAACACCATTTTTTTAAAATTATAGTATCCATCCAGTTAAATCTAGCCCCATTTGGTGCCCCTCCCCCAAACAAAAATCATCTACCATACTCTTTCATTAAATTTTTCATTGCAGTGCACATCAAGTGAGCCCATTCTAACCAAGCTAATTTTTAACTGACTGAATGAACAGCAATTCCCTGCCTGGAAGAAGGATGTTCCCTCTTCTCCTACTAGGTACCACCTAGTAAGGCTACAACTGCTGATCACAATTTTGGTTTAATATGTGACTCCCCAGCTGATATCTAGAATGAACTATTGCAGGTATGTTGTTTAAGGAGAAGCCACCTAAACAGCAAATGGAAATAAACAAGAGACAATCTTTCTGTAGGATGTGTGAAGGAAGTTGAAGCAGCAGTCTGTTAATGTGGTAAGGAAAAGAGAGTACAGAACTGGGCACAGTGGCAGAAGCTTCCTAAATGAAGAACTGCTGCCAAAGGAATTATAACAACTAATCAATCAAACCTTTCTGTTTTCATGCTATACACACAGTAGAGACTTAGTCTAGGAAATCACAGTAACACTTTTCTGCTAATTTAACACCAACTCATTGAATGATCTATATGATACAACTAAGACAAATAGTAACAATTTAAGTAATTTTCTTTCCTTGGCTACGGTTACACACTCTCTTGTGAAATACCAAGTCCTCAGAAATGAGATTCAGAATTCACGATTCAAGATAGATACCTGGAGTTAAAGACCAATCTCGACAAGTTGTGGTACTGCCTTTGGGAATCCACTTCTTGAATCTCTGTACAGAGAAATCCAGTTTTGTAAAATATCTTCAGGAAACAGCTTTCACATGTTTGCAAGGTTATGAACTCAATTACAGATTCCATGCTAGATTAAAAAAAAAACAACCCTCCTTTATCTTCATGACAAAGTCTCCTTCAATACCTTGATTCTAAAAAGGTACAAAACACTTCACATGTGGCAGATACAAGGAAACTGTGGAAGACTGCAGTTATTTCAAGAGTCCTTTTACTGGCAGCACTTCAGTTTGCCCTTGAGGAAAAAGAAATAATTTGTTTTGTTAAACCAATTTCTTTGCATTACAAAGAATAGCTTCTATATGCATGGTAACCAAAGTTTTCACTCTTTGTAACTTCAGCTTTCCTTGTTCCAGACTTAAAAAGCTACATCTGGGATCAAACCACAGACCAACAGATATAATAAAACTAAGCTAAGAGCACCAACAATTTGTGTCAGGCATTTCACACAACCAAATAGGTAGACAGGAAATCTACATGCCATAAAAACAGACCCAAATATATTGCTTACATGAGGTTAAAAAGAATGTCAGTAGATAAGCTTCCATTTTTTGTTAAGATATAAAGTTTAAGATAACTTTAAATGTACTTAGTGTTAGAAGAAACTGGCTGGCTAAAAAAAATATTTCAAAAAACATCCCATCTTAAACAAAATCCAAATATGTAATTTAATTTCATCATAAAACCAGTTTACAATCCAAAAATTACTCAAAATATTCCTTATACATTTCTCTCCCATCCACTAAAAACATTAACTTCAATATTGAAGGGAATATCCTAGATTTTAATATGTAAGGTTTACTCACTTTAAAACAAGTTTTAAATGCAGTAAAAGTTGCTTGAAGGCATAAGTTGGAAAGACATATAAAATTCCATTATTTGCTACTCTCCATATGCATTCCACAGAATGATGATAAAATGGATTCGTAGATGGAAGGTTCCCATAAAATTTCAGAACTGTATTCTAGTCAAATGACTTGGAAGAACAAGAAGTTAACATAACACTCAAACTGTATTAACATAACACTTTAGCTACCTTATTAAGCATGCTTATGTAATCACTTTGAGTATCTGAAATAAACAAGCACTAAAGGTACTGAATTCTTCTTGAAAAACCAAAGGATAGTTGGATATCCAGCCTTTTCCTCAGAATCTTTCCCATACAAGGACATCTACTCTTCCTCATTTGCCTCCCTTCACAATTCAGTTTTATTTATTTAAAAAACGCAAGTAATTTCAGCAGCACGGCCATCACTCTCCCAGAAAATCTTCACAGCGAACATAACGATGCTCAGCTATTTTTTCCTCATTCTTGTGTAAATGGGGAAGCCACTGCCACCTCAAATGGCACAATTAGCAATACAGGTCTGAGCACTGAAAGAGGATTAAAGTTCACAACATTATGTTTGGTCCCAACAGAACTTTAAAAGACATTTACCCTTTAACCTTTCACTTGACAACCAAGAAAAGACTGTGTCCACAATTTCTGGAATGCCTGTGTGGGCAATGCCATTTGTAATTCTGGGGGTTGGTGCACTCAAACAATGGTTTATTGGAGATCTTTCAGATACAATTAGATTGCAGACCATCAGTTCCATCACAACAGGACTGGACTCTCTTCAAACTTACACAGGATATTTATTCACAGGATACTTAACTAGGATGCAGAGGGGAGTTACCAGAAGCATGACCATCATCCTGCTTTCTCCATCTATCCCCCACCCTCTCTTTCCCCAGTGCACTTGGGAAGGAAAAGGAGCCAAGGAGACCAAACAGTGCCCATCCCCATAGAGCTTTCTGCCCCGCTGCAGAGACTGGGATTTATAATCAAAACTGTCTGGGACACAGACTGCTGCTAGTGCTGCCTGCAATGCTGGCAGGCTGTTCAAGTTACAAAGAGAAAAATGTGCCAAAATATGTACTCTTGCTTGCCAAGCATATAATCCTGATGCATACTTCCTGATAGGAAAAGGATTTAATAAATATGAGACAATTTCCTTTTCCCTTTGCTTAGAAATGATCTTCTTTCCCACATGCTTAAGGCCAGAGAAAAAGAAACAGCACACCTTTCACATTTAGAAGAAGCTCAGTTAATTATCTGACTGGAATACTCAGGTTTATTGGATTGAGCATATTCTGTATTTTCTTAGTAACTCAGATAACAATCACCCAGACAAGTTTTGGAATCTAAGAGAGTCTCTGCCTCATATTACCCATGAGACACTTCAAAGCATGTGGGAGGGCTGGATTTGTTGGTGGACATGATCCCAGTTGTTGCTGGGCTCACTCCACAGCATCCTGTACTAGTAGCTTCTCTCCTGGGTGGAAACAACAAGGGAACACCTGAGAAGGATTAGGGGTTTTACCCTTGAATCATGGCATACCCATGGTTAAAATGAGGAGTAGGGAAATTTGCTACAAACTTTTCAGCCAGAAAGTTTCATTAGAAACCTGGATATATATGTAAGTTGAGCGATAGCTTCTGTTGCTTAAAAAGGCAAAAGTAGTCGAAAAGCAAATTTGTGTATCAGGGAATCAAATAACAGACAACAGTACAGGGCTGAGACTCTCAGGCTTACTTCATTACTGTAGCATTGTAATTGGTAAATGTTCAATAATTTATTTAGTATACTACTATGAATGATACTTGTAAAATACTACACAAACCAAGGCTAGAATTTCAAAAGACTCCTCATTAAGGAAAAATTAGAGGTAGCTAACAATACATCTCAAAAACAATGTGAAGGAGATACTGATAATACTGATACAGCATTAAAACACTATGTCAAAAATAATCATAATACACTTAAGAAAACTCTTGCTTTCATAATAAGGATTTCAAAGAAGAAACAGTGGTCATTTAGGTCTAACAGAGTTGAGTTCCCAGGTACTGAAAGATACCCAGCAAATAACTTAAGTGTTACTAAGGTAACAATCACAACTGTATTTTCCCTAACTTGTAACATCCTTCGGCTAGTTAACATTTCCTATTTGCAAAAAAGGAGGAAATAAGACCTTTCACTCATAACAAGCTGTCAGAGACTTCAGTTGCTAAATTATATTCAGCAGCCTGAACATAAAAACTTAGAGAGGATATAGGAAAGCAGTTGACGTGGTTTTTGGAACAGAGGTTGCAAGCAAGATGAGTGTCTGCCTCCCGAGTAACAACAAATAAAATAGGTTGCACCAGGGGAGGTTTAGATTGGATAGAAAGGATAATCTCTTTGCTGAAAGGATGGCCAGGCACTGAAACAGGCTGCCCAGGGATGTAGTTGTCACCATCTCTGGAAATATTTAGAAGACTTGGAGATGTGGTGCTTGGGACATGGTTTAGTGGTGGATTTGGCAGTGTTAACCTAACAGTTGGATTTAATAGTCTGAAAGGTGTTTTTCAACCTGAATAATTATATGATCCAATGAACAACAGAGCTTATATAGCAGCAAAACTCTGCCTGACAGTAAAAGGCAGTCTACAAACACTCACTTTTACCAGAAGTATTAAGCATTCTTAAAAGTAAAAAAGCAGGGAAAAGGGCTAAAGATTTCAGAAAACCAGCTATTAACCTAATCAACCTGAGAACAAGAAATATCAACCATCACCACGTGTTAGGAAAAGGCTGGAAAAGATTATATTGAACTCCAACAAGAATGCTGTTTGAAACATTACAGTTGTTAGCCTGGTTTCCTACAGAAATAAGATCTATGCAATCATACTGCCTGTTCATCTGTTTGTTATTCTTCTTGTAATGTTTAAGTTCAATGGTCAATTTGAACTAAATTTAGCAACAGTCCAGAGGTCTCAATAATACTTAATTTATACAGGACATGCAAAGCCAGTTTGGTAGGAAAGAAATCCCAATTAGTGAAGAGAGTCTAGTATAAACCCATAAGTAAACCTATTTTATTTGCCTTACCAGTTTTACTGTCAGAACCTACCAGCCACACAAAACAAATACATATCTAGTGTTAATTTGGATGGTTCAGCATCAAGTATACTCAGGGAATAATACAACAAAACAAAGAAAAGAGGTACTGACAGAACAAACATTTATAAGTGGCAGGGGGGAAAAGCTGATATTTTGTTATAAAGGAGAGCATGAAAAAGTCATGGAAGATTGTGCCTCATAAGTTCTTCCACTGCAACTCAGTTTTAAATACTGAAAGATCTGATGCTTTCAAGGAAAACCTGAAATGAATGCTGAGGAGGATTACAAGAAGGTCAACAACATATTTGTTATCACTAGCTTTGAGAGGCTAGTATTGCAGTATTCACAGAATTACTTGGGTTGGAAGGGACCTAAAAGGTAGCTTCAAACCCCTTCCACTAGACCAGGTCACCTCCCACTAGACCAGGTCATTCAGGGCCCCATCCAACCTGGCCCTGAACACTTGTAGGGATGGGACATGCATAACATCCTTGGGCAACAGCCACCAGTTCCAGTGCCTCATCATACTCACAGTAAAAACTTCTTCCTAACATCTAAGCTATGCCTATCCTCTTTAAATTTAAAGCCATTATTCCCATATTACTACTTCTAACTATTACTGAATATTGTATAGTGAAGCATAAGAGCATGAAAAGAGGAAAAATGAGAAAGTACATGAGTGGAACAATATTTCAAATTCATGAAAAAATTATTATTATTATTATTATTATCTCAAAAGTCTACTGCTCATCTCTTGCTTTTACCACAGTATTATCATTATTAAAATTCTTTTGAAATAATGTAGGAGAAGAAAATCTAGCAATGTAAGACAATTTCAGCGGATATTAGATAGATGGGATCTCTAAATCCAGTTTATTCATTTTGCAGGACTTATGAGTTTGCATTCTGGGTTTCTTCCATCTCCTCCCCATCCACCACCATTACATGTTCAGAAAGTAAACTAATTTGTGCTTTTAACCCAAAGAATCTGCAACTCAAACATGTCAATAGTTAGCTGACCATAAAAGCAGATAGAGCTGCAAAGCTGTGCCTGCTGCAGGTGTCTGAACTAACAACGCAAAGAGGATGATGTAGATTGAAAAAACCCAACCCTCTCTCCTGAATTGCTAGTTTGACAATTTTGGTCAAATATTCATGCTGGTTTTGCAAGTATTCAAACTGATTCTGCTTACACTGGTTATGAAATGTACTCTAACACAAAACTTAAGAGAGTCACCCTGAAATTTGGGCTG
This sequence comes from Agelaius phoeniceus, assembly GCF_051311805.1. Classification (NCBI taxonomy): domain Eukaryota; kingdom Metazoa; phylum Chordata; class Aves; order Passeriformes; family Icteridae; genus Agelaius; species Agelaius phoeniceus. The sequence continues at coordinate 56,056,989 of NC_135267.1, forward strand.
CAACAATTCCTCAGATTACAAATAACTAATGACATCATTTCTGTAGTCCCATCACAAAGACAGAGAATTTGTGGCAGTTTAGGGGGCATAGTCACCTCTTAAGCCTGGAAGCAAAGAACACATCAGTTGTGCATGGAACAGAAGTATCATGTCCTAAATCAAAAGATAACCTTTACTCACAGCTGGGTAGTCCATCTACTTCCAATCTGCACACTAATGGACAGTTTCAAAATGCAATGACGGCTTAGACAGAAATACCTTCAGACGTAAACAGTATATAAAACCCTATGGTGTCACCCAGAGAATTGACTAGGCCAAATTCCATATATTCTTTTGAAAAACCTACCAAGTTCAGTAGGCTACATTAGAAGTATCTAACACAAAATACATCAGACGAGTTCACTTGCCAGCTTTGTAGAACTTAAGCCACTTAATTTTCTTAACTTGGTAGAAAATAAAAATAAAAATCAAGTTACGATATTTTTCAGACTCTATGGGGAAGAGAAAAAAAGTCAAGGGTCTGTGACATCTTATTACAAAAATTAGCCAGATCTGATTTAGAACTCAATGGCATCTCAAACTCTTCTGAAAGGTCAGGACATACCTCACTTAACAACACTCTGGTCTCCTGAGCTTATGTAAGCTACAGAGCAAACATAGATAATACAGTCACACTACCACCAAAAAGAAAATAATTACAAACATTCAGAAAACTCTTAATGCATCCATCTCTACATTTTGATGATAAAGGAATCATAATTTTCATCACATTACATTCCTCTCAAAAAGTTATTTTCCAGATGTCTATCTCCTGCTTTATTTCAGCATCCTCCCTTGCGTGAACTGCTAGTGATGATTCTAGAAAATCACTATAACTAACCATTTTGATGCAAGAACTTATTTAACTGAGAGGTCAGTTAAAAAATATGGTATTACTGTAGGCAATGACAGTATCATAATCAGAAGAGATTAATTCCTCTAATTAAATACCATATAAGAAAAACATTAAGTCAACATCAACAACAATCAGTGAAGATGTTTTAGAAATATTTTAGCTTCATAGATCAAGTTAAATGCTTAAGTCAAAATGTCCCAAGATTAAGAGGAAATAAAAACCATTTACAGGAAACAAATCAATATTTTACTGATCACACATTGCTAGGCTGCCTCAAATGTCTTGCAAGCACAAACCTGCAGCAATGCTTTTACTTCAGACTGCAAGTCTGATTACTTCTCACTTTCTCCACTTTATGCTATTTGGTAACTAGCTCCAAGTCAGACCTGTAAGTATCACCACCTGCTCTAGGAAGCTGGAAAAACAACCACAAAGCCCCACCAGCTCTGAGAGAAAAAGACTACAGGCATTGATCCATTAGGCGAAATAGTACAGCTTATCCTACCAGGGTACAAAAGGCTGCAGAACAAAAAACATAGGTGACCCAAAGGAAAAAAAAGGCTACTTTAGATTCCTCCTTTTCTTGTAGGCCTCACCACAAAAGTTAAGCCCTCTTTAACAATCAGAAATGGAAAGTTAGTAGAAGTCAAAGCCCAGGATCCCTGTAACTATGCACTCTACATGCAGTGACTTTTCCCTTGTTACCACTTCTCCCTGTGTAACAGCAAGCTAAGAGTTTGAAGAATTTGATCTTTCTGTTCAGTTCTTCAAAACTTCCACGCTAAAATTTGCAAGTGTGTTTTGAAGAAGAGCAGCAATACAACAAAGCGTAAAAATAATTCCAAACAGTAACTACAAACAAATCAGTGGAAAAAACTTCAAAGCTAAATATAGTAGTAACACACTCTCTTGGCTGAAAAGCACTGAATTACTGGTAAAACTCTTGCAGACTATTCAAGCCCTTAGCAGAATTACCAGCCTTCAGGGTATCAGCAAAGACAGTTCTGTCATGTGAATTGATGCGTACTATTGATAAGTAAGTGTCGCCTATGGCAGTGCTTTTCAAGTACAAAGACAGGTCAGAAAACTGAAAGTTTTTCATGCAAAGGAAGATATACCTTAATAGCCTACCAGGCATCTCCTCTAGTGTAGGGGGGTGAAAGAAGCAACAGCTGTTTTCAGAAGAAAAGGTCAGAAGCCCTGGCTGAATTTGGGAACATATTAAACTTAGCTTGATTCTACATAGGAGTCTTTATGTTACAATCATGTTGCCGTAAGGTCTGTATTAGATTATCTCATTGTAGCAACAGTTATGTTGCCTATTTTAATTAAAGTATTCTGAGGTAACTGCTTCAATTCCAGTTAAAGCCCTGAATGTGATCAGTTTCACATAAAGCAACAAGAAGCCTTCCATACTAAAATAGTGTTGCATTTTAAAAATACAGCTGTGGATCAAGTAACATATTACTGCTCACATCAGAGACAAAAAGTTTTGCATAACTTCACAGCATGTAAGCATGAGACCACTCTCAACTCACTAGAAATGTTTCTTTAGCGATGACTAGCAGAGTGAAAGCCATCTTCAATTCTTCAGCAGCACAGAGCTTTGTAAACAACAGCAGTGTTTACTTTAATTCAAGGGGAAAACAAAAAAGAACAGAAGAAAATCAAGTGGGGAGAAGAGGTTGCAAAGGGCTTGTTTGGAGCTGAAAGGATGAAGGGGAGAAAATACAGTGAACCACACTTTTAGAGCATAAACTGGAGGAGAGGGAAAAAAACATGCAACAGTACCTCCACTGTTGAAAATGAAAACCCAACTTCTGTTGCTTAACACTACCTCCATACAGACTAGAGATACTCAGCCTACTAAGTGCATTCTTCTTTTTAAAGTTTCCACAATAGGAGCAAATAGTTCAAAAGTATGATCCACGGACACAGAGCTGCCCACTGACATCACTACTTCAATTAGCTCAAAATTAGTATTGAAGAAAAAAGAATTACTATCTAGTTAGTGACTGAATTTGCTGTTCAAATGTTTGCACATATAAGATAGACATGATCAAAGATACAAAAGCCACACTCAAAGCTCTCCAAACCAGACGAAGAAATAATGAATCATAGAAACATCCCAAGTATCCCCAATTCCAATTCACTCCTACACAGTGGTACATTTTCCCTCTATGCTATCATAATTTACATATAATTTCACGCTAATAATGCTCTGCAAACATATGTTAAAGAAAAAATTCTGTAATTTTAATTTATGTTACTGAAAAATGGAAATAACTGTAACTTTAGGCTTGCAAAAAATCTAACGGCAGAATTGTCTTTTATAAAAAACTGTTAATACCCTAGTAAGAGCAAACATCTAGGAAAATGGTAGAGGTGGAATTCCCATTATAGCAGAATCTTGCTGTTCTAATAAGAATGTTTAAAATTCATGAACCTTTGCTTTGACAGATGACAAATCTGCTATTCTATGATTTTGTTTCTCTGTAGTTTTATTAAAGACATATACACTGCAAAACTTTCCAGCTTTGTTTCCGATTTAAAACAAGGCTAACTGCTCTGTCATGAAAGAGAGCCTTTCCAACACCCAAAAACCTCAGTAAGAGAATTTCCACACAGCTTTTTCCAGTTACCAGTTAGGTACTTGAACTGATACTTTACCTAAAATAATATTATACCTGAAGCATCTGAGAAAGTAGTTTTTAAGAGTAAAACAGCAAGATGGACATTGTCAGATTCCAGTGGATGTGGTCAACAAAACAGTAGCCATGTCCCCACCAAGCAGTAAGAAGGAAACACAAGCTTTCCCAGGCACTGAGGGTTTTTGGAGGATATATATTCCAGATTACAGTCAGATTGTAAATCCTCTCAATTAATTGACCCAGAAAAAGAATGATTTCAAGTGGGGTCCTGAACAACAACAAGCTTTTGAACAAATTAAACAAGAGATTGTTCATGCAGTAGCCCTTGGGTCAGTCAGGAAAGGACAAGATGTGAAAAATGTGCTTTACACTGCAGCCAGGAAGAAAGGTCCTTCCTGAAGTCTTTGGCAAAAAGCATCCAGGGAGACTCAAAGCCTGTGATTTCTGCAGTCAGGGATGCAAGGGATCCCAGGCCTGTTACACCCCAACTGAGATACCAGCAACTTATGAAGGAGCTTGAGCTGTCTCAGAAGTGACTGGCACTGAATCACAGCTTCTCCTGGAACCCCAACTGCCAATACTGGGCTGGATGTTCAAAGGGAAAGTCCCAGCCACACATCACATCACTGACACCACATGGAGTAGGCAGCTTGCGTTGATCACACAGCAAGCTTAAATAGAAAAGCCCAATCACCCAGGGATCTTGGAAGTCAGCAAGAACTGGCATGAAGGTAAAAATTTCAGACTACTATAATCAAAGGAGAAGGTACCACATGTTGAAGAGGCCCTATTATATAATCAACCACCAGAAAATGAAAAGCGATACACTCTTTACTGACAGTTCCTGCCACATACTGAAGATGGAAAGTTGCCATATGAAATCCTACACAACAAGCTGTAGAAGCTATTGAGAGACAAGGTGAATCAAGGTGAATCAAGCCAGAGAGCAGAGCTGAAAGCCATCCAGCAGGCTTTAGATATTGCTGAAAGAGAAATGGCCAGTGCTCAACCTCTACACTGACTCATGGATGGCAGCAAATAATGGGAAAAGGTCAACTGGCAGCACAGAGGGAAACCCATCTGGGCTGCTGAAATGTGGCAAGACATCACTGCCTAGGTGAAGAAGTTGGCCATAAAAGTATGTCACAAAAATGCACATGTACCCAAGAGCTGGGCTACCAAAGAACACTGCCAACAATGGACAGGTAGACCAAGCTGCCAAGATTAAAGTCTCTCAGGTGGATGTGGACAGGTAGCATAAAGGTGAGTAATTTCTGGCTCAGTGGGCCCATCATGCCTCACATCATCAGGGAAGCAATGCAACACACAGGTGGGTTTGTGACTGAGGGAGGGACTTCACCATGGACACTATGTCCCAAGTTATCCATAACTGTGAAACATGGGCTGCAATCCAGCAGGCAAGGCCTCTATGGACTGTGGCTGAAATACAAACATGGGGAGGCCCTGCATATGGACTAGATCACACTGCTGAAAACCCACCAGGCAAGTGCTACATGCTTACTCTGGTGGAAACATCCAGCCTGGATGGCTGGATACAGACCCTGTGCCTGGTGCTACTGCCCAGAACACCATCTTGGGCCTTGGCCTGTGGCAACATGGCACCCCTGAGAGAACTGAGTCGGACAACAGGACTCATTTCAGAACGAGTCTCACAGACACCTGGCCAGAGAGCAAAGGACTGAGTGGTGTACCCTATTCCCAAGCATGTGCCAGCCTCTGGGAAAACTGAACAGAACAATGGACTGTTAGAAACCACATTGAAAGCAGCAGATAATGGGGCCTTCAAACACTGGAATCTGCACTTAGCAAAGGCTACCTGGTTTAGTTAACTACAGAGGCTCCAGCAATCAAGCTGGTCCTACCCAATCAAAACCCCCACCTACCGTAGAAGGGGATGAAGTCTCCGCGGTGCATTTGAGGAATATCACTTTGGACTGGTCCTGCCTAAAGCAAAGGCAAACCTGTCTGTGTGACTGCTTTTGCTCGAGTAGTTGCTGCGTAATGCAGAGGGATGGGGAAACACAATGCGTACCTCAAAGGGATTTGATTTCTGAGTGAGAACAGTCTGTAATGTTAACTTTTGTAACACTGGCTGCTGAATGGCACTGCCACTGTATGCCATAACTACCATGGACAATGAATATGGTCTGCTCCAGATACATGAGGCTCCTGATGTAGCTCACAACCACCTGGGAGCACTCTTGCCCTGGAAGACATCTAGGATGTCTTCCAGGTACAGAGGCTAAATTAACTCAATGAACATGTTGGAGGGACAGCCATTGACTATTGAAATTATACCTATGCTTATGTGCATTTATATATGTACATATATAGCTAGTAGGTGTAGGATTTGTGCATGACATGAATGGTATAGACTAAGGGGAGGATAATGTTCTGGCTTAAGCAAGGACAAGGTTAATTTTACAGTAGCCAAAAGGGGGCCTGGCCAGGAGTCAAAGATTATGCTATATCACCTCACAGCATTTTCTGGGGACAGAGGAAGGAGTCCCTTCTACATCATTTAGTGTGGTAGTAGAGTCAGGTATTCACCAGGCCCTGTGTGGGGAGCACTCATGTGACTCACCTCCCTAGTACACTCTGTTATTAATACTCTTGCTCTTACTGCTCCTTTTCTTATTTCATTGCTATTTCCAGTAAATTGCTCTTATCTCAACCCACTTTCTCTACCTTATGTGTTTCCAATTCTCCTCTCTATCCAACTGAAGGGGAAAGGGTGGGGGGCAGGGGGGAAGTAAGTGAGCAGCACATAGCTTGGAGTTTTCTAATGGGAACACTAAATTGGGGAATTTCCTCCCTAGACTTTCTTTAGGATGCCTCACTGCTATACCAGAGTCTGTCCACAATCCCATAGAGTGCAAACAGAGATAACAGGAGATAAGTGACTGGTTACAACAAACTGGTGGGAGTCATAACCTGAAGTTAGTCAGCAGAAGCTGCTCTTCTCTGAAGGAAATCAAAAATTCCACACCCAGAAAAAACCCCACACAAACTAACTTGGTTTCTCAAAAACAGAGGGATCATCTTTATTCCACTTTATACTGAAAAACAGAAGTATGATGAAAGAACAAGCATAATTTGACAAGCTACAGAAACCACTTTAATTTTAATTAACCAATTAATAAAGTTACATTAAATAAGATCTCTGATAATATTAGCTTTATTTTCCTTGAATTTGAGTTGCTACCTTCATGAGCAGTTTACCAGTGCTCACATACAAACATACTGCCTGAGTTACCTGAAACAAAGCATTAGATAGGCAAGTAAAAAAGAAAATAAATAAAAAACCACCAAACACCCAAATGAACTAGCAGAGAAAAAACACATTTTCCCTGAAATTAGCGCTTATCCTTTCACCTTGATATAACCAGAGATCTAAAAAGACTCAGAACATAAAATCACTTGTTGTGTCTTGAGCTGTTAGTTTAACTGCTTACATACTGAGCCTTCTAGCAAGAGTATGTACTGTTGTTAACCTTGGGAATAACACAACATGAAAACCCACTCAGGACTGTAAAAATAACACTTGAGGAAAAATCTCTGTAGCATAACTACTTCAAGTCTTAAAACATTTAACCAAAATCATTAAAGAAAATCTGAGCTGTTTTAAATATGAGTAAAACAAGAAGACCCTTGTGAGCTTCTGAACAGGAAAGATCCAGACTTTTTTCTAAATGAGTATCCTTTACGAGCAAGCAAAGGTCATTCAGAGTAAAAGAATGAAGCAGGTTGATTTTGATTTCAACAGGCTTAACATGAGGACCGCAACACACTGGCCTTTTTGCCTCTCTTCTTTTGCAAGTGACTCCACCAGGCAAATTAATCTTCCCACATAATTCAACAGTTTATGGAGACAAGATGTTTCAAGACAGAAAATCAGGGCTCATGACAGTGACTAAACAGTTCACCCAATAAAAACTGTTTTCATCTGGTCCCATTCCAAAGTCTTAATGTGCTACATACAGCACATGTCTTGCCCTTTATCCAAGGCAGGATGTACCACCACTGAGTAATTTTATGGTAAGCCAACCAGTTTCATACTAGTTGTTGCCCTGGAATACAACTGAAGAAAATGTTGTGGTTTTTTTTTTTCCTTAAATAAAAAATCAGGGAAACTGAGCAGAAGGTCTGAAAAAGGCAAAGAAGATGCACTTTTACCTAGGCAAAAAAATGGTTGAAGCAAACTTGCTCCCAATATTGTGGGGACATGTTTTGCCTCTCTCACACTAGCCTTTAAAAATTCAATTGCAAGCAGTACATAAAACCCTTAATTCTTAGTCCAGTATATCAAATCTCATGATTCCTCAAGATACAGAGTTGGATTTCTGAGATTTTTCAAACAAATCAGCTCAGGCAAAATATACTGCAGCTAATGTGTGGGTGTTTTTATAGAGCTTCATTATGCTTTTTGAAACAAAAGGAACAGAAGTCCAGAATACATGAGAAACAAGAACTAAAGAAGTTTCTAGTCATCCTACCATATCAGGGCTAAAATTGTACAAACTCCTCCTTCAGTGGTAACTGTCTCACATGTAATACCTGGTCTCTAGTTAAGACTGCAAATATTCTGTTTGGATTCCTGACCTTGTAATGGTCTAAAGATGAAAGTACAATGTAGGGTCACTTGCCTTTTACTAAATTTGCTAAAACCAGTGGGCATATGAGGGAATATGGAAGGGCCAGCAATGTTATATGTGTGTTTTTCTAAAAGTAGATTGACGACATGACCCTGCCGCTCTCCCCAAGTCAGAACACTGTCATTTATTACTGTGTTCTGTAGCATAACTTCATTTTTGCTTTGGATTAAGTTTTTAAACATAGAAATCTCACAACAGAACTTATTTTACATAGCATTTCTATGGAAAAGGCACTTTCCTCCAAGAATCTTCTCACCTACAACACAGGGCTGCAGTATTCCTAACTTCCCTTTTACATAGTTTAATTTCTTCTACAGTACAAGAATAATGTGCTGGTGACAGTGTAAATTTTTCCCCAAAAAACCCTCAACTATTCAGCCTCAACACTAAGTGATTATTCTGCAGCTATGCCATGACAGTTAAACAGCATCCTTACTTTCTGAAATGTCACTGGGACTGAATCCAGAAGTCACAAAAACCTAGTGTTATCTGCTACATATTTCACCTTAACACTTCAACACAGTAAAAAAATCTGGAGAATATGAAATTTCAGCCTTCAGAAACATGCCTTACCCTTCAAAACGAAAAAAAAAAATGCAACATGCTTGGAAATACAATGGTCTCGGTATAAGCAAATGTAAGGGTAGCAGGGAGGGGTGGGGAACAAAAAAAAAATCTGTAAGTGCACAAATTTCATTAAGCATTACTTACTCTCTGTAATATATTCTTAAGCACACACACAGAGTCAAGAAAGCACACTGGGAAAGTGAGGCCAAATACAACAGCTTAAGTTAACTAATGAGATAATTAGAGGTCCGAAACAGGTTTAATACTAAAATCGCTTACAATCGGGGTTTGTAAAGAAGGAGCAGTAACACTGATATGTAGCAATCCCAGCCTTGTTTCAAGCAGCTGCCTCTAACCATAATATAAGATACTCTTTGACAAATGTTGTCTACAGAGGAGACAAGGCAGCCATAAGACAAAACACAGACTTAAAAATTAATTTAATGCTACAGCATTCTTTGGTTCTGGTTATATGTTCCCCACTCTGTCCACCCTCCCTCCACCTCCTTCCCTCCCAGACACTGGGTTTATTTCAGACTTGTGGTCAAATAATGAAATGCCCTACCAGGAAAAGTACCAAAAAAGCCATACAAGAAAAAAGGATTCAGTCCTCTAAGAGAAGATCAATGATACATAGGGCATATTTCTTTAATTGCTTGATGATGAAACAGCAGCAGTTACAGTATTATTTAAACACAGCTTTTAAGTGCAACTTCAAAGGGAGAAACCAAATGGGATAAAACAGCTTCTTTCAGCTGAGCAAACAGCAAATCAACTGTTTACAAATAATGTCTACAAAGTACAAAACACTGTGTTTGGAAATTGAAAGTTTCAGATCCAAAACTGAAACCTTCAAAGAAGTTTGCAGGATATACTTGGTATATTCTGACATATTTTAATTGATGAATCCCTGCTTTTGTGAGTAACTGGAAACAATAAAAGTGTTTCAACAAATGTGAAACCCAAGGACATTTTTATCACCAGATTTAAATTTTGGTTTGATTTTCCAAAGTAGGAGAATTCGTGCTCAATCAGTTAGAATTCAAAGGTCTGCCTAGTATGAATTCAAACACTTGAATTAAGAATATGTATTTCAAATCCCATATACAGGAAAACTGAGTATTTCAAATTAGAAAAAGCTGTTCCAATTTTCCATTGCGGTAAGAGAGCACATCATGCATTTTAAATATATACTGAAGCTTCTCATACTCTTAATAACATTCTGTGCTCTTAAAATGTTGTAGTCAAATTCTTATCCAGGCCACTATAAAGAATACCACAGTTATAGTGTATACTTCTCTACCCACAGTAAGGGGATAGCAGCAAATTACAGTAAAATCTGGTGTTACATTTAGCTGTACAACACTACTAATTAGAGAGTAATTTCAACAATAAATATTTGGTTAAACTCTGCTTTGTCATCAGTGCAAGCAATTTAAGATGAAACTGATCTTTCAGAGAGTTCATGGGGTTGGTTTTTTTTTGAGTCTATTTTTATTTTCTGGTTACTGAGCATCTTTTCCTATGAAACACTTTTCCAGAGCTACTGCTTAGCAAACAGAAAACCACACACAATGTTAAAAGTAAAAGGGAAGATTCAAGCCTAGGAGACCATGGCAATCCACAGTTCTCTTTAAACTGTCCTTAGATAACCCTCTTTTACTACTCAATGGCAAGATCTTCTAACAATGACCTTACAGAGCACACATGCTGCATGACTCAGTAAGAGCAAGGTAAGCTAGAAGACAGGCTTTATCACACCCTTCAGAAAGAGTACAGGGAGGAAAAACCAAGATACAGGCAAATATGAGCCCCATGGTAGATACAATATCAAGTAAAACACCCAGTTAACCCCCTAGACACTGACAAGTCACCAGTTTTAAGAGAGGCTCTTCCTGCAATTCTTCACAAGAGCTCTCTGATGAGCCATGCTGTTATTAATAAAAGCACTACAGAGATGAACAGTAGTAGTACCTTATCTCCTTTAGAAAAAAAATCCAATCAAAGAAACACATAAGCAAAATATTACTACCTGCTTCTGAGAATCCACAGAGACAATCAGTTTTTACACAAGAGGCCAACTTCAATGAAGTCAGGCCTTGAAAGCATCCCATACTTTAGCGCAGTCATGAAACATTATACCATCAAAGGCAGCTGTGATGTGCACAGCAAAGGGTTGGCATCTGACATGTTACAACACCAACTCACAGAGTTGTTGTAATGCAGTGTTTGTGCATTACAACAACTCTAAGACATCAGACAATACAGCAAAAAAACCCTTTTTTTCCCCCCTAAGTCTATTAAAATAAATAAACCTGCATTCTTGCTGAGCTGTCCCACCTGCAGTACACACAAGTCTATAATCTCATACTATACATGGAACATACTTTCCTCATTTCACTAGCCAAACAACAGCTATTTTTGGATTACCCAATAGCAATTAATCAATATTCTGTTGATAAGGCCTTCACTTAGTCTGTAAATCTTTACAAACTTCTCAAAGACAAGGTGAAGTCTATGGAGGAAATAAGTTACCTGTAAAATTTACCTTCACAGAAGAGTGTGCACCACAAAGCTCTTAAGTAGAAGTCAAAATATTTACGGTATCATCTAGATGGTTTTTTCTATATAACATCACAAAACTGACAACTCAAGCCATGTAAATTTATCCCATCAATAGCTAAAGTAAATGAGAAGTTGAAACAGAACACAAAATGTTGCCTATTTAGTAAATTCACACAATGAATCTTCTGACCTAAAAAAATAAAGCACAAATTACCTTTCACTCCAGTAGGAATCTTGAAGATTTGTAGAGTGAAATCAACTATGACAACTGGATATCAGCACAATATCTTGCTTGCCTGTAAGGGAATAATTCAGAGTCACATTACATCAAACAATTAACCCACCAAATAAATTAGAAAACCAGATAAGTGAACAATGCTGAAATGATAAACATTTTGAAAATGTGAACACCCTGACAAAGAAGAAGAGAAAGAAACCCCACACCTAATCATTTAACTTGCACTTTGATTTTTGTCTCTTAACAAAATAGAAGTGTGGCAGTTTATTTTAAAGTCTAACACTCTTAAAGCTTAAAGTAGTCTGCTTTCAAAACCAGATGGCCAGAAATAACCCCTTACAATGCAGTTTGGCTTCTTGTATAGTCCAGACTACAACAATCAGATGCTTCCACATCCCCTTTTCTTGCTCCCATCCTCTTTCTTGTGTTCACCCATTGTGTGAGTACGCAATGAACAGTTTTCCAACACTGCTTTTCTTGGGTTAATTTTGCTTGCAATGAGGAATACAGCCCACCTTCCCTCTTCTCACTCCCCCCTACTTAAGACCAATTCCAGAATGTCCCCCCTACTTAAGACCAATTCCAGAATGAAACCACAGTTTGACTTAGTACATCTTCCCCAGGAAAGCATTCAACCTTGCTTTACAAATATCTAGTGGCAAATATGGTACACATTACAATCTTCAGTAAAATGACTTTTAACCTACTGAAACTTACACACAGTAAACTAAAATGTGGAAAACTTCCTCTTTCAAAAATTAGAATAGAGCTACACATTACAGACAACTATTAAAAACATAAACCATTTAGATCCTTTTTCTACCAGTAAATACTTTCATAGCTGTCATCCATGTAACAGGTATACCCAATATAATTTTATTTTGTTCCCTCCCTTTTAATCCTAAAATAGATCAATTTTTTGCACTAAAACATGCTTCCCAGATTAACACCAAAAGGAAATGCCAGTTTCAAAAAGAAACCCCACAACCACCAACTACAGATTTTTTTTTTACTTTGTCATATATTTTAAACATTAGTTATAAACCTAGTTTGATTTTTTTGAGCACCAGCTTAAAGAGAACATGTGTCCAAGTTACTTATCACAACCCACAATGCCTTCTTTACATGTCTATACTTCCCAGAACACTTTTCCATTCTCCACCTATGACCCACATTCTTCATCTCTAACGACATGACTTGGGACCTGGTCCCATGAAAAATGAATATTCTGCCTATATCCACACTCACAAACTGATTCAGATCACACTGGCTACTAGAAGTAATACAGTTATTCTTCAGGTTACCTTCTCTAAGTGAGAGCTCTTCAGTGCTGCCACTGAATCCCCAGTAAGACATGAGAAAGCCAAACTAGCTTCAGAATGTTACCTGTTTTGGCCCTTGAATCTAAAAAAACTTTATTAATTGACTGCAGTTACTGGAAAACTATCCAAGTAGAAGTGGAACAAAAGGTCTATTTCCAGATGAATGAAGCCTGGAAGTTTATTCCACACAGCCCTGGATGTTAAGAAGTTTTAACTCCCCCTCTTCTCCACTATCAACAAAGGTGCAGAGAGAACACATTTTTGCAAGTCTTGTCTAGGCCATGTAAATTATATTTTTACAATGCAAGCTCATCTGCCACAGGTACAAACTGTTGATAGAAATTTTCGAGATCAGAAAACACTGAAGGGAAGGTTATTTTCTAAGCCCAAAGGTAACGAAACTCAGCAGAATGTTGCAATTTAGGCAAAAGAAAGCAGCTCAACTTCCCACCAAGAGGTCATCAGCAGACAGAAAGCAGCATGGCCAGCAGAAATGGAAACTTGGAAGGGAGGAGAGCAGCAGCTGAAGCTGAGTGCTTCTGCTGAACGCCCTTCCAGGGCCACTGCTGCCTAACCCAGGGTGCCACCAAACTGCTCCTGTTCTGTAACTGGCTGGCTCCGTAGCTTAGCGGCTCCATTTTCCTGCTGTTCAAAACATGATGCTAAAGGACACAGCTTTTCTTTTAGCTAGTCTCTCAAAGAAGCATTTTGTCATTTCAACCTCTGCAGGACTGGATACACACGAGTTGATGAGAATTTGCTGAAGGCTAAGTTCTGTAGAACTGTGCTTGTTGCATTTCACTAATACTCTGAAAGCACCCATGACAGCAGACAGAAAAGAAGGTTATAAAGCTAAGAAAATGCACTTTAAAGCAAATATAGAATATATAATTTAAATTAAAAACTGGTCTTGGAGAGCTTTACAAGAAGTAAAACGCACACCAAATCAACTGCTTGCCAGTTACTACTGGTATCAAAGCACCTTAAGTTTACTTTAGCTGGCAATTACTTGCTCTCTGGCAGCAATTTTTTTTGGAAGGTGGAAATCATGATCATTAAGCTGACAAACCCTCAAAACAACTCCCTTCATGTCAATCAGCAATCCTTCTAGCCATACACATGTGTGGACAACACTATTAACATCAAAAGGGATTAAGTTCAACTCAGTGGAATCTTTACCTGTGAAAAATGCTGCACACTAAAAAAATGTTACCATAGTGTTAATAGCTCTTTTAAGTGTACTCAGACTTCAGAGTACTGTAATCAAAGCCTTACAAAAGAACAATAATAGGAAAAGAACTTTAGACCTAAAATTATAAATAACAATCTTTTTTTAAAGATCTTAGCGCATAATGCTCAGAGGCTAGGTTGCCACATCTTGGAAGGGGGCCTTATTTTAAAACAGTAGACACAAACCATATAAGAGGATCCTACACTTATTTTTGCCCTAATCCCGAAGGGAAGGGAAATTAGCGATGTGAAGTCTTCCTCGATTTCACCCCCTATCTGATTCTTGGCAAACAGCCTCAATGCGGGGGCCTATTTAGCTCATTTTTCTGCAGTTGCTAACTTAGAGACGAAAGAAAGGAACAGCCCAAGATGCAAACAGATGAAGTTATCAGGAGGAGAGGAGTGGTGCTCTAGGAGGAAGGAAATTAAGAAACCAACCGCTTCGCTTCACGCAGCATTCACGCGACGGGTGCGGGAAAGGCACCAACAGCCAGCAGGACAGATTTTTTTCGGGGAAAAACACCCCTTTTCTTCTGGCCCCAGAGCAGAGGCGGGCGAGCCAAGAGCGCGGTACATGCAGGCACGGAGCGACCGCGGGAGCCCGCGCAGCGCCGGCCGGGGTGCCCCGAGCTGCGGCCGGAGGCGGCGGGCGCGGCACTGCCCGCGCCGGCGGCCCCGCCAGGGAGGCTTGGAAGCGAGCGGCGAGGAGCGGCCCCGCAAGGCTCGTCTCGCCGGGACCAGCGCCCAAGGCTGCGGGAAAAGGAGGAAGGGAGGAGCCAGCCCCGCCGGCCGCTGCGCTGCCCGCCCGGGGCGGAGGGGCTGCGGCTCGGAGCCGCTCGCCCCCGCCGCCCCCGGACGCGCGTCCTCGGGGCCGCTGCCGCCCCCTGCCGGCCGCGGCACTGACAGCCCCCATCCACCCGCCCCGCCGCAGCTCGGGGCCAGCATAGAAGGAGGGAAGGAAGAAGGCAGCTCTACCCGATCAGCCCAGCCGGCCCCGCCCGCAGCCTCCGCATCCCGCGGCAAGCGGAGCGGACCAGCGAAAACGGCGACGGATACGCGGCAAAGCCGCACCCAGCGCAGCGCAATGGTGGCCCGACCCCCTCCTCCCTGCCATCCCCCGCTCCCCACTGCCGGCGTAAGTGGCGCTCCCTCAGGAGCGCTCCCGCTGGTACCTGCCGCTCGGACGACGGCTGGCGCCCGCACGCTCCCGAAGTTCCCGGCCGCGGCCGTCAGCCCAGCCCGGGAGAAAACCCCGCCGGCCCCGCCCCCCGACCAATCCGCGCCCCGCCCGCCCCCGCGCCCCGCCCCCGTCCCTTCCCGGCCTGGCTGCGCTGGCCACGCCCCCGCCCTCTCCGCGTCGCCATTGGTTAGCGCAGTTATCAATCTCCGCGGGCAGCGCTTCGCCCCCGCCCGCTCTTCCTGGGCCGTTTTCAGCGGTCACTGCCCGTCGGGGATGCGGTTCCAGCCCGGGGCCGGGACGGGTTTCGGGAGCGTCGTCGCAGCGTGGGTATCGCACCGGAGAGACACAGTCCGGCAGCGCCGCTGGCGAGCTATGGTCCCGGGCGGGTCTGGGCAGGGCGCCGGCCGTGCGCGCGGTGCGGTGCCGCTGTCCCGCGGTGTCTCCAAGTGGAATGAGCTCCCGCGGTACCGCGGGCTGCGCGGGTACGGAGGGGAGGCGGTGACCCCTCCCGGCTCCCCGCAGCCCTCGGCAATTGCCGCCTCCAGCAGGGCCCCCGCGCGCGGGTGGAATGGACACGCCACTGGGAACCCGCGGGATCCCCGCGGCGGCCGGGCCGGAGCG
The DNA here is from genome assembly GCF_051311805.1 of Agelaius phoeniceus. Lineage (NCBI taxonomy): Eukaryota > Metazoa > Chordata > Aves > Passeriformes > Icteridae > Agelaius > Agelaius phoeniceus. Next base: position 56,072,934 of record NC_135267.1, read on the forward strand.
ATCCTCCCGTGCGGGGAAGTTGAGGGTCGGGACTGCCGCAGCCTGCCGATAGGATCAGCAGGTCGAGAAGGGGCAGCCAGGGGCTTCAGTGTCCTGCCGAGGGACAACGGGAGTGAGGTGAAAGGAGAGCGTCAGGCAGGGTGTAAGGAAAAAGTTACTCATGCTGCGGACAGCTGGGCCGTGGGAGTGGGTTCCTCAGGGATTTCCACTCCCAAGCAGATGCAGTCCTGAGCAGCCTGGACTGACCGCGCAGCTGGCCTTGCTGTTGAGCTGGAGGTTAAGTGAGAGGCCTCCTTACAACCTGCATTTTCTAATGGGGGTTGACTTTCACTTGCCTGAGGTGTTTGGATATGTGTGTGGATTCTGAGTGCTAAAAGGCCTTGGATGTGAAAAACTCATGGCAACCGCTGTGCTGCACAGGCTGCGGGCCCTGGGAGTGCTATGGAAACAGAAAATTATTTACATTGTGTGCAGTCATACTGATTTTGCAAAATCCAGCACATAATATATGTTGTCTGTACAAGTTCATCCCTTTTGTGCATTATAACCTAAAGTTAAGCACAGATTTCTTGCCTAGCCTTCACGCATACCAGACCGTGCCTTTTTTTGTAGTACGCAGAATAGATTTTTCTACTTTAGAGCAGAGCTGTGTAGTAAAATGAGGCATTTCATATGTAATCCCTGGAAATTTCTAGGAAAATTAGAAGGCAGGGAACAGGATCATGACTGAGGTTGCTGACTGTTCTTTACAGAATTCTGAAAAAATTGTAAGACACAAAGTTTTCTTTCTCAAAAATCTCTGTGTGATGCCATGTAACACATAGGTTTAACCTGATTTTTTGTGAAGAGGTTGAGGGACGTGTTTTCACAATGCCAATCTTAAGATGCTGGGGTTTCATTTAGGGTAGCCTGCTAGTGAAAATTAAGTCAACAGGCAATACACCATATATTCTACATGTTTCATAATGAGCAACGTCAAGAAATCAAGTCCTATTTGATACTGATTAATATTTTTTTCTTAAATCTCAGTGCTTCAGAAGCAAAAGCAACCATGCAGCTCATAGGAGAGCTTTTAAAGGAAATTAATGTAAGCAGAGAGAAGCAATGAGTTGGCAATAAATAGAGAGCAGGCACTATTAGGTATCTGTGCTTAATTCCACATGTTCATTCTGCATCCACTGAAAGAGGTTAGGGACCAGTAATTAAAGAAGGAATTATAATGCATATGCAGAAGCAGTTTTAATTTGTTCCAGCTATATTGCTTGATGTTGTAATCTTCATGTTTTATGTATTACACTGCATAATTTAAATAAAGCTGATGAATTATTTTTAGTATCTCTTGCTCCACATTCAAAAACAGCATTTTAAAAAGCCTTTTGACTCTTTCAAAGAGGAGATGGAGTATCATTTTTCTTTTTCAGGAAAACCAGTCACTGCATTTTTTAATTTGACACAGCAGATGCTACAATTACCACAGCACTACTGGTTAGGGTTTTACCTCTAGATGCTTTCTATATGCAGAACAGACTCTAAAACTCTGATCTTTTCTGGTTCATTCCTCAGATGGTCTAATATCACTAAGCATGAAGAATGACAGTAGAATATGTGCCAGTTTCTCGAGAAAATAATACAGCAGCTTCCCATGCATGCCTAAAACCAGTAACTACTGTTGTAAAAGACTTAGCTTATGGGTGCAACAGGAGACCCTTGGTCTCTGCTGCTTTCAGAGGCTTCCTAAGTTTGCACCATCCCAGCTGCTGTCTGTCATTGCCAGTACTTGTGTGGCTGCCAGTCTTTAATTCCATTGGCCTGAGCAAATGTAATTGACACAGTACTAAAACCAACTGCCCCTGCAACAATCTTGTCTTCATTAAGGTTTCCAATGTTGCTAAAACCGCTGGAAATGCCTGTGGTGATTGATGAACTTTCCCTAGATTAGAAAATTCAGGAAGACTTCAAAGGAACTCTTTTTTTCCTCTTTCCTCAGTAAGACTTGGACACTTCTGCCTAGAATCCCAGTTAGAGGTATCTCCCAGAGCTTTATTACACTCATATTTCTTCTCACATTGGTTTTAGGCCATTTGTTTCTGGAAAAATCTTCTGCCATATGACAAATATTGCTTCTCTGATCTACAGTTTTGGAAGAGTAAATAGCCTGGCAGTTTCATTAAATTAAAAATCTATGTTGTTTTTCTTTAAACAGCATAAAATGTAATACATTTTTTGGTGTGGGCTTTTCCTGAACTTTTATTGTGGGATATACACATCCTAAAGAGGAGAAGGATGTAAAGAATTTCTTAAGCAGAGTAATGGAACATCTGGGTGGCCAAATAAAGTCTGTGTCATTCTGTATGAGCATGTCAGATGGTGATTTTCATAGTCCTCTGATTTTCACAGAATGGGTGAAGTTCAGCATAGTGTCTCATCCAACCTCCCTGATCAAGCAGGGTCGTCCTAGAGCACTTTGCCCAGGATATTTTTTGAATATCCATTGAGGGAGATTCCACAACCACCCTCACAGTAAAGAAGTTTTTCCTCATATTCAAGTGGAACACACAACATTTTTGGGACATGTACTCTGCTGTACTAGCACTAGGGAAAAGCCATTAATTTAGTTTCAGATATTTTTCTCGATCCCCTTTCCACTTCTCTGAGCCTACATCTAAATTCTGTGTAGGTGCCACAGTGACAAAAACTATTACCAATCTGTTGTTGCACTCAATATGCAAAATTTCTTTAAAGTGCTGATACAACCTACACGCTGTTTAAGAGACTGAAAGGCTGCAGCGTAGGAGCTGCTGCCTATGGACTATAAATCTGTAGTCAAAATGGCTGTTTGCACAACTCTTGCACCACTTTGCTTCTTGGCTTTACCTAAATGACACTTTTATAATATTCATCCTGTAGTCTCCATATTTATCTGTTGGCACAACCATGAGCAGTGTCTGTTACAAAAGAAAATAAGAGGAAAATATCCATTTCTAATTATAAACTGTGTGATGTTAACAGAAAACAAGACATAAGGAAAAATACTGCCTTCTTGTGTGTAAAGATGTCTCCTTTTCAGTGATTTCAAAGGAAAAATGAATGAGAAAAAGATCCCAGAAATGGCTGAAGTAAACACAAGAAAACTGCCTAATCTATTCCTGGTAAAATAATATAACTGCTTTAGTTAGACTTAGTTATATTTAGTGACTAGCTTTAGTTACTCAGCAACATCATTGTGGTTTCTAAGTAGATTTCTGAGTGGCTCCTAAGATGAGTAGATTCCTGAGTGGTCTGGAAGCTGGTCCTGAAAATTGTCTCTCCTTCTTCCATAAAGTTTTCTTATAGATGGGAACAAGCTTCTAGGAGGCTGCTTTCTGGAAAGGAAATGTATTTTTTGCCCAGATGTTGGTTTGCTGGCAAGTCTACTGGCATTCAGCAAGGTTCCAAGGCACTGAATAAATGGCTGAAAATATCTTCCATAATGAATAGGAAATATGCTACTGCATAAAAATGCACAGTAGGAGAAGATCATTTTACCTGCAATTTTACTGTGATAAAAATGCATAATTGATGAAGACACTTATCATGGAAAATATTTTCAACCTGTTGGCACAGGAGACTTCATGTCCCCAGTAATATCATTTGTATGCAGTGTCTGGAGCTCAAAGTTACACACTTTATGCACATGAATGATGTGAAAGGTACCCTTTGGCATACCAGGAGTGGATGCTGCCACTACATTTGATAGCTGGTCAAGGAATGCCCCTTCCCACTGGGTACTTTTTTAATGTGTGATTCTGCTTTGTGCTTCTGGCAGTAGACCAGTGCAGTGGATTCTCTCTGGCCCCAGATTTGACACATAAGATACAGCCCAAAACAAGAGACAAGTTATATTGCTGCAGTGGGAAGGCATGAGTTTTCTCACACCCCAGATGTGGTGCTGACAGGGAGGACAAATGCAGCAATCCCACTCTGACAGCTCTTGTATGGTAATTATAAGCTGATAAATGTAATTGTGGGTGTTTGGAGTTAGTAAGATTCTGATCTTGCAGACACTACTGGTTAAAGGAGTCATTTCTATGACTGCATCTTCTGAATTGCTAAGATTTTTCTTGGTTAGTGCTATACTGGCTTAAGGGCTGGCCTCAAGTTAGGACATGTCTCTGTAGATGTGCATTGTTGGACCATCCATTAAAGAAAAGAAGCCTGTTTTTATCTCTGAAAAAAGGCACACCTTAAGGGCCTTTGCACCTTTTATAGCAATAGAAGTTCTGGAATCTGGAGTATTAAAGGAAAACCATAAAATAATAAAAAGTCCTGAAGATGAGCAGTTTATGTAAGATAAAAACAATGAATTTAAACTTCTCATTCAACTAGAGAGAAGGGGTGGGGGGGGAGGCTGGGGGAAGAGGGGAAAGGGAGGAGAGAATGACATGGGAAATACCCCACGTTGGTCATGAAATTAATACCCATAGGTTATACTTTCCTTTTGTCTTTGTAAATTGCCCATTTGTTTGATTCTGTAGTATTGTTAAGTGTCAAAATCAAAGCCACAACATAAATTCCACTGAACAGCAAAAAACAACTAGTAGTTCAAAGTGACTGCTGATGTGAAAAGCCTGTGTTCCCTTGATGTTGCTGCTTGGCATCATTACCGACTGGGTAGTGAAGCGGATAACAAATATTGGCATGGGTAAGTGGCAAGTGTTGCTGAAGACCTAGATTTTGTTTGTAGAGCAAACATCCACAACAGATGGAAAGATCCAACCTGGCAGGCCAAGTAGGGCTCAAAATCAGTTATGCCTAAAGAAATGTAGTTGAAACATGATTGTGTAGTAATAAAGTAGAGGAGGAAAGCCATTAATAAAGAAAATAAGTTACTTATTTCATAGCTGCACCAAACCAACCAACAGAGACTCCAGAGGCATCTTAAGTGAAGCAAAGGAGGTGTATCTTCTCAATTTGTATACAACCTCTGTTAGCATGCCTAAAACATTTCTGATTCTAATATACTAAGCAGTGATGAAAGCTTCTGGACTTCAGTTGGAGAGAACTTGTGTCATCATCGAGTTTTGTGAGAGAAGGTTCTCACTTAGCTGAAAAAAGCTGTAGATAACTATCCTATTTGAAAGGAATTTTCATGGGACTTATAAATAGAATTGTCAAAATGTAAGCTGGGAGGGATGTTTTTTACTTTTATTGGAGTCTCATGACAGCTGTGCTAAATAGGTTAAGGTCCCACCCTGGTCCCATTGTCCTCAATGGTAAAATGGATATTTACATCACCATCATAGTGTCCATTGTACATATTCCTAGAATCATCTATCTTAAAATCCTGAGATCAAGATGTGGGAAACCTTGCCACTTAGCAAAGATTGAAGAAACTGGGGAATCATTGTAACTCGTATAAATTGCTAAACACCTTGCAGGAACAGATTCACCAGGATATTTAAATAAAGTTTTTGTATCGCAGTGTTCTGTGGTAGGAAGCCAAACGCTTTGGAAAGTGCATATCACATTGTGACAGACCACACAATGAGAAAAGAGGACATTGGTTAATTTGATGAGTTCCATGCTAACCTCACGACTGAGTGGGAGCCTTGGCACCACTACTTCAATAAAGACAAAAGTTCTACAACTCCCTGACTATTTTCTGGCTAAGTTTTGAAACTTTCCAGTGGCAAAAAGATAGGAATTCACAACATAGGTACAAAATCAAAACAGCAACTCCCTCCCCCCCCCCCCAAAAAAAAAAAAAACACACCAAAAATCCCCATAGCAATTGGTACTTGGCCATTTCTTCTCACAATTCTAACAAAGGGGGAAACCCACATGTTTGATATCATAACCAACCACTTACCTGTTTTCTGAAATGATAACTTCTTCAAAATAAAAAACATATCCAGCATCCACTGCGCTTCTCTTCTTTAGGATATGTGCTGAGGATGTTCTAAAGCAAGCTTTCCCAGGCCAGTGTCCTGGTGGCATGGATCACCTCTGGTTTCATCTGTGGAACAAACAGGGCCAACCACAGAAACTGCTCCAATGGAAAAGTAATGTTAAGAAAATTTTCAGTCTTTCCTAACTGTTCCAGCTGTGGTTCTGGCCTTCACTTTCTCTGTGAGGACAGTGCATACAAGAGGCAGTTAAGATACTTATATCTGTCCCATTCCAAGTCCTTAAATAGGATTCCTGACTTTTCCTGGCTACTTCTCCAAGTATCTGGAAGCAAGAAAGCAGCACTATGCATCCTATCAATTATCTACAGACCATTAGAAAATTGCCTGCTGACTTCATCTTTGAGATTGCTGCTAGGGAAAACACAAAAGTTGTGTGTCTGTAAATGTAATAATAAATCCACTTCACTTGATTGTGACATAAAATTTCTCCAATAGTTCATGCTTATCAATAGCTCACTCTACTGATATGAAGATCCAGATATTTACAGAAATATCTTTTTCTCATACATATTTTTAATAGGGAATGCATTTGTAGCAGCTAAAGAAAATAGGAATATTAAGGTTGGTGTTAATATGTAAAAATAGTTTAAAGTTTCCTGATTGGGAGGAAGGGAGCAAGGGAGGGGGAGGAATTTCTCTTCATAAAAATGTGTCACTGAAAGGGTAGCAATAATATGTGTTTTTGTGACACTTCATCACAACTAAGAGATAATTTTTTTCTTCCAAATAACTGTGGGGTTTTTTTCCACAGTCTCAGTGTTTCTCTCTTAGTTTGTGCACATATTTTTCTACAATTATGTGTGTTTTTGTAAGCACACATTTCCAGTATCTCTGAACTTGCTTCCCAGGGTATGACCCAATCATTAAGGCTGAACTAGTCAAGTGATTTAACATACAAGGATTTCAGGTAGGGTGTAACCGGAGGAGGGAATGCAGCCCACCCAAGTCTGAGACTGTGAATGCCAAGTTCAAGTAAATTTACTAGCAGGCTTTTTCCTTTTAACCCCCCCCCCACCAAAACATATAATCAAAAGGTGAAGAGTTCAGTTATGGAACAAACAGGACCTCTTTAAAAATATGTAGCTGGCTGTAGCCAAAGACAAACTATGATGTCATTGGGTGGGAACTTCCCCTCACTGTATGTGAGCAACATTGGAGTGATGCAATGCAAGATGTGAATAAAATCACAGGAGTGATTTTAGTATATCTTGGGGTACAATTGTTGCAACTAATCTTCAATATCAGTGATTTTCTGTTTCATACCTTTGAATGTTGTGCATCTTCCACAAATTGGTGCCCACACAATTTTCCATTCCTAGCCACACTATACTCATAGGCAGACTGAAAGCTAATCTGATTTGCAAAGTTGTCAATCACAGCATCGATTAGATAGTAGATAATGGTGTTAATGCAATCATTAAATGGCAAGCAGCTTTTGCAATGTTTTCTTTGAATAGCTTGTGGGGCCCCATATCTATGTTACAAACGCAGTTGATTCGGGGAACCTGGCTACAGACAAGTTACCCTATACTGGGTGTTAACATTTATATTGATTGGTCCTGCAGACAGTTTGGTACCTAGTTCATATTTATGTCTGTTTGCAAAACTGGAAACTAGCTTTGCCCTCAAGAGATTTCCCATGCAGCCAGTTAGGCTTAGAACCTTTACAGCAAACTGCTTGAGAAAAGGCCTTATAAGCTGCTGTCAGAAAATATGTCAGAAAAACGTGTTTTACACAAAAACTGGTACTTATGTTGATGTTTCTAATTCTCAGTATTCCATGTAATACTCTTAATGGTGACAAAAGAAACCAAGGTCTAACCCTGGCTTCACCCCATCACTGTAAATCAACCTCCGCTGACAGCACAGGGGGCCTCTATTTTATCCTGTATGTTTTACACTGTAATACGGCCAACAGCGTGAATCAACTGCTTTACTTTTGTGAGCTTAGGCCAAAATAAGTTAAAGAAGCAAATTAGCTTGATTTTTTTTTCCTACTATAATATGGGCATAGAATTCCACAATCTTTTCTCAGGATTAACTATTAGAAATTTAATTGGTCTGTGGTGAACTACATTATTATATATGTAGTTCAGATATGTAGATCCAGATAAAATATCCATCTCTTCTTCATTTTTGCTTTTCCAAAGGAGAATGGAAAGAATGTTTCCTTTTTAATTAATTTGACTTTTCAATTTCACTGATGTATTTTTCTTTTTTATTAATCACACTCAAGAAAGAATACTGGATAGATGACAAACAGCTTCACAACTGGCATTGATTTTCAAAGAAATTTGTCAGCAGTTTTCAAGTACTCATTCAGAAAGGTCAATAAACTTAAAATGGACAAACTCATTGTCTGAGCCTATAGACTGCTGAGGGGGAAATGTGCTTCAAGAAGAGCTGATGTCTTTAAAATCATCTATCTCAAGTCTTTGCCTCAGGTAACTTTTTAGCATTGCAAAAGTATACCATGTATAGCCATGACATTGCCAAGACATCTGTGATGTCCTATATAAAAAATAATGAACATCCTGATTTTCAGATAATGTAAAATTTGTCTGACCCACAGCCAAACACTTCACACTCTTCTTTTTTAAATATGGATTATTAATTTTGTTTTTTGAAAGGAAGAAATTGCAATGAATATCAATATTGGGCCAAAATATCCAATTTCAATTTTTTTAATACTGCATGATTGCTTTATTAAACATAAAATGTTTAATCAGCATGATTGCTTTACTGATATTTTATCATGACACTAACTTTGGCTATTATCCATATGACATTTAGCAGCATTTCAGTTTTATATGAGCAAAAGCATCTTTGACAGTTAAAAGTGTATGTGACTGGTTGTACTGTTAGTAAGGAAAATTATTTTACTGGATGCAATTCTAGATGATTGTGAATTAGGGAGTGATATTGTCTTTTGGGTGAGTGGAACAGCCATTATATGTATAAAATCAGAAACAATTTATTTGTTGACATCACTACTATTTAGCCTAGAAACTCTCAGAAACTAATTTTTGAATTGTACATACAGAGTAACATCTGTCCATGCAAGCTGTGCTCAGAGCAGGTTAGAATTCCTTGCAAAATCCATATGCATTACATAATTTCACGTTAATTTGATTTGAACTGTCTGCACAGCAGGTGTGTGCTAAGTGTTTAAAGTGATTCAAGGGACACTAGGAGTGCAATTCCCTGTTTGGAGCAAGCCTACCACAGCATTTGAAGAAGAAGCAATAGCAGCATCAGCATTGCTCATAATGTCCTTTGGAGCCAAGCAGAGCGGAGGTGCCCCTGGCAGCTCCTTCCAGTGACAAGAGTTCCACTGGGCTGCTGAGAGGAGTGGGGAGTTTGCCCTGAGACATGGCTGACTTCCCCTCAAATGCCCTCTCGGCCCGTAATCCACAAACCCCACTAATCTGCACCGGGGCTTCCCTGCATTACCGTGGATTAGTGACGTGCTGCTGTATCATATAGCATATTTACGCACTGTTTACAAACCCTGTGCAGTTTAACCCATGACAGGCATGGCTCTGTAATCTCATGTGCTGTCAACCTTGTTTGGTACCAGTATAAAAATATAGATATAAAGAGTGTTATGCTTGCTTCACAGGAGTTTTATACAACATTCTGCATGTATATTTTATGGCCAGCTCTTCACATTCTTGGAAAGGGAGGTTGAGTATCACTCGGCGCATTCAGCCGTTCCTTTGCACAACAGCAGCCTCTCACAAATCTGTCAGGAGGCAGGGGTGTTCAGGGACTTCGCCTGGATTCCCCTTTACTCCACAACTCTTTTCTAGTGGCTTGGCTTCCAGCCTAGCAGTGTTACTTATTCTTTCTCTCTCAAATAAAATCTCTAAGCCTCTATCCTGTAGGAAGCCTGACAGCCTAAGACTCCCTGCTCCTGAAGGCTTCAATCACCCCGTTTTTAAGGTCTTCTAGTAGTCTTCTGCCAAGCATGGCTCAGTTCAAAAGTAGTTGTGACTAATTCAAAAGGAGAAGCAGTTTAAAGGATGCACTGAGTTCCTTTAATCTGACCATTTGTTTGCTCTTTTCGCTATGCATCACCATTATATTGTCTCTTTTCCTTCACTTTTCTGTGGTGAGCCAGCAGATGAGTGACTGTAGCAAGATCAGGAAAACTGGAAAAGTTCTTTGCTAGGCTTTTCAAACAACTTCTGTGCCAGGTGTCTGGCACCTAAGGCTGTGGCAGCCCCTCTCCTCCCCCTTCCACCCCATCAGTCCACAGTCTCTCCATGCATAGCTCCCAGACACAGTTGCCATCACCAACGCAAAAACTTACCCACAGGCCCTGCAGAAGGACTGGCAGCACTGAACTGTTTTCTCTTGTTTGATAAGAAGGGCTGGAGCCAAGCAGTGGCGTGCAAAGTGCAAGATCCAGCAAGGCATAATAGGGTGCTGTGGGAAGGACAGTGGGGCAGCCATGCCAGGAGAAAGAGTAACCAAATGCCTCCCTAAAAGCTTACAGCATGTGAATAGACACACAAACAGCTCTGCATCTCTGCACCTTACAAACACACTACAAATTCCCTAAGTTGTCCTTCTTTAAGAAGAGAAAATACTATACCTGGAGTTTCTGGGAAAGTCATGTCTGTCCATTAATGTGAAATTATGTAATGCATATGGATTTTGCAAGGAATTCTAACCTGCTCTGAGCACAGCTTGCATGGACAGATGTTACTCTGTATGTACAATTCAAAAATTAGTTTCTGAGAGTTTCTAGGCTAAACAGTAGTGATGTCAACAAATAAATTGTTTCTGATTTTATACATATAATGGCTGTTCCACTCACCCAAAAGACAATATCACTCCCTACTTCAGGGCCCAATTGGGGCAACCCTTTTTCTTTTAAAACTTGCACCTCACTTGACATCACCTCTCTCCTCTGCAACCTCCTCCTTCTCTTCCTTTTCCTGTCTGACTGCTGCAAGACCCTGTATTCAGCCCCTATTCTGCTAAAGCTTCAACAAAGTTATAAAATGTGGCAAGGGCAAGTGTAGGGGAGATTCTGACACTGGTAAGATGTGCAAGCCTGACTTGCATGGACGATTAGTTTTTGTGGCAACAAACTACTGACTACTGCTGTAGTCTTTAGTTCTAACACTAATTTCTTTATGATCAAATTGCTGCTTTTTCTATAGAATAGACTCCTTCTTTAGGTACTCTGGAGGCTTGACGTGCTGTATGTACCATTTTTCATTAACAGACGTTAAACAGAACCAAAAGACATGCATATTTCTTCTCTTCTAATGTGGATATAATTTTACAATTCTTCTTTGGTACGTCTTTCTTTTTTACCAGGATTGTAACTACAGTGAAGGCAGGAGAATTTAAGTCAAATGAGATTTGTGGCCTGTGAATCTCTGGACTACTTCATCAGAGTCTTTGGTGCTATTACCTCTTTCTTCTTCCCTTCTCACTCCAACAATTGGGGTATTTTTATTGTGCTCAATTGTCATGGGAAGCTGGCCTCAGAAACAAGAAGTACATCCAGGACCACTCACGTGCAGTAATGACAGGACAGAACTGTATTCTCTACTCTTTGAAAAATGTAAAGGGATGTACAGGGATGCTGCATCTGTGGAATCACAACCATTAATGCCTGTTGAAGTTACCACCCTTACTGAAGCTTTTTTTTTTTTGGTTGACTTTGCGCAGGAATCTTGGAGAGGCTTCTGTAACTTGCATCTCTGTTGAATTTTATGCTAGATGCAGCATTTACCAGCATTTCTGAGGAAATTTCTAGGCGAACTGAACAGCAAATTTGCTTTATGTGTGACTGGCATACACTAAGAAACCACCTACTTTAGAGAAGTAGTGGGAACACTCTTCACACAACATGCACAAACCCTCTTATGATTTAAATGTGAACAGACTATGTATCTTTGCCATGTTAGCTCAATAATCCAAACTTCCCTCGGGCAAGTTGCCTGTGTGTCTAAACAGCACACATCTGTTCTTTTCCACCACTTGTTTACATGTTCTTCCTCTCTGTGTGCCTGCTCCATCCTCATTTTAAAGACATTCCTTAATGCTTTGTTTATTTCCCATGTACATTTCACAACTGCATGCTGTAACAGTAGTATGTGTTGAGTGCTGGTTTTATATAACTTATGATCCAGTGTTTGTTTTTTAATGTATTAGTGTGTATGAAGAATAACTCCATGAAGTCATTCAAGGTTAAAATCAAGCTTTCTGGCTTCAGGCTGACTCGGCAGCATTGCAAAATGCCACATTGCATGGTAATGTAACTAATGAATCTATAGTGATACATGCTGTAATACAGAGTAGAGGATTTAGAATAGGAGAGAAAAATCTAATTAAAATTAGCAATTTATTAGTGTTATCCAAAACATGAATACGTCATTTTACTAAGCATAGTAAGAGGAAAAATGCACACTGAATTAAGAAGAAACATAAATATTTTTAAAATAATGATATCTTCGGTCTTCTGTTCTCAGGTATTAAAGAGTCTGATTTTCAGAAATGCTGAGTAAATATTTTTCAGTGCACTAAAAAAATAATGCTGGATAGGTAGGAGGGAATTTCTATAAAGTCCACCATTTTTGCAATGTTAGTACAATGTTGTACAAATATCAGGATGACAAAGATGCTTATTTCACCCTAGGGCTGGAGTAAAACATTGCTGCCGTTTGAAAATTTTTACTAGAGCAGCCCAGTTCTGAGAAGTATCTTACAAACCTTTTTGTTTAACATTATTTTGTGTTTTCATTTTACTATTTAAAGTGTTCTATAATTAATAAACCAGATAGTCTGAAGTGGGTTGTTTGTTCCTCTACTGAAATGACAATTGGTGCTACCAAAATAAAGCAAACAGCACAGGACTTGTTTACATGTCTAGTCTACTTGCTTATCATATTTAAGAGCTGATCAGTGCTGCCTCAGTCTCTTTTTCCAGAGCCTCTGGTTGCCAGCCTGGAGTAGAGCCTGCAGTGTGGGTTTTTTATGAAATGCTTAACAATAAAAGTTAAATTCACAAAGAAGTATTTTCCCTTTATAATGTAGAAATCTCAGCAAGCATATAAAAAAGTCTATGACATTAGGAATGGGCACATCTGACATTTCATTACTGTAAAATGCGCCCACAGACTAACAATGCATCATTCAGAAAAGAAACCAAGTATTTTCAAGGTAGAAACATAAACAAAAAGGTATTCCTGTACATAAATGAATATTACTGTAGGAAAAAAGGTTTTTGCTGATTGATCTGTTGGAATTACAAAACCCTACAACTGGCAGAACAGATTCAGTGTGGAATTAAAAATCAAACACTAAGGAACTTACTGAGATAATTATTTCTGCTCCCAAGCTTTTTGCTTTTTTGGGGGGGAAGTAACTTAGCAATGCAAGTCTCTTCTATTTGTCACAGCTATAAAAAAACCCGCAAAAATACTTTTTTAGATGTGTATAAATACTATTGCATAATGCCATGTTGGTCTCTGATCCTTGTGAATGCAATTATTTCCTTTGGACAAAACCCTCTCTTCATTAGCACTGAATGGTATTTGTCAGTCTTTTTCCTGTTTAGATAATTTGTTCAGTGTTGATATATTTGAAAACATTCAATTGGTTGGAATAGTATCTGCGGCTTTCCATCAAAGGAGTGATGGCAGTGGCTGTGGGTCTAAATCTCAAAGCACCACTCTGTAGACTTCCTAAGTGATTAGTACAGAGTATTATCGCTCTCCACCATCTGGCTATCTAATATGGAAACGATATTAAAGGAATCAGAAGACCTATACAGGGCTTCGTCACTTTGGATGTACACAATGTCACAGTAAAAATGTGGAAGCTACATTTAAAATAACAAGAGATATGCTTAAACATAAAAGAATTGTTTCTATTTGCAGAGACGACGTACGTCTGTCCTCCCTCTTTTTAATTACTTGCAAGTATATAAAGCCATACATACATACTGAGATAATGCAGCTTAGCACATATAGGCAGGCCACATGTTTAGCATGCTAGGAGTGGAACCTGTTTAAATTAAGAGTCTCATTTTGGTTTTGATGTCACTTCAATTAGTTGATATGTTTCTGAGGCTTTGATTCATCTATGCTTTAAAGGTTTTGAAGTTAAATGCTTTGGGTAAGGCAGAATTAAAGAATCATCAGAAATTTCTGTGCTAAAGCCTCACAATCCAATACATAAAAACTCTTGTAATTCAGTGTACTGTATATCTTTGTGTATAAAAATATCCCTTTATAAGGAAGAACAAAAGATACGCTTCTCCACTCCAGGAACATTACATGGAATAAAGAGCCTCTGAAAACCTCTGAAGCACAGAATGCAAGCTTGTGCTGCCAGACAAAAGTGAAAGCCTATCCTGTTTTCTCTCTCCCTGATGTAGTTGCTGTGTCAGATGAGGGCATCAGGGCAGATTCAAAAGTCAGAATAAAGAAAAGAGAAACAGTGCAGAGAGAAGTGTGGTGAATTCAGTCCTATGAACACCTAGGTTTTCCCTGTGCAAGGCCAGCTTTAGACTTTTTAATTAGTTTGTTTTACAGAAGTGCAGATAAAGGCGGTAATTAAAAATGAGTTATCAAATTCCACTCATTTGTAGGTGTTGTGCTCCAGGGGATTGTAAGCCCTGTATCCGGCAAAGAGGAAAGAAGAAAAAAGGGAGGTCTTTTCTCCTGTTTCCTTCAAGCTGTTTAGGAAGTTATTTCTTTACTTCTTTTTAAACAGTTTTATTTTTATCTCACAATGAAAATCAGCTTTGCCTTGCCGGAGAATCCTGAGCTAGTGGGCTTTCTACTCATGTTACAAAAGTGTTGTAGCTGCTTATGAGGAAACAACATGTTTGGCTGAGCAGCACAACTATTAGAGTCTGGTTTGGTAAAGATTTATGTCTTTTGGTCCTGAAATCTCCTTCCCTACTGCAGTGATCTCAGGTCCTCCTCTGTGGCACCTGCCTCAGACAAAAGACAGGATGAACTGCAGCTAACTGGGAGGAAGCAAAGTAGCAGAGCTGAAAACCTTTCCCTCTGCTAAAGAATTATTTTCCTTTCTCTTCTTGCTAACTGTAGGGTTTTTTTTACAAAGCTTGTAAGGCATTCATTGTCTTTAAGATGACTATCCTATTGCACATATGGCTGAAATTGGTCATTGACTTCAAATGATAAAGGGCAATGGCTGACAGCAGTGCATGGGCCTAGGGAAACCAGGCTATCAAACCACTTCTAATATGTGGTTTTATATTTGATATTCTCAGTACTTTTGACCACAGTTATCTGACCTTTGGTTATGTTCTTCATGATATCCAAGGACTGTAGTAAGTAAGAAAACCCAACAAACACCATCTTCTTGTCCAACACTTCTCTTTCTTCTCCATGTATCTTGAAAAGAACACAGCATCTTTTCCCTTTGTGTACAAGCTACTTTTTATACACATGAAGGCTGTGGAACTGCATAGCACTGCTTTTGGCCACAAAGCCAGCTCAGGTCAGGTTGATGAGCTCGGTTTACTGCTCCCAGTCTGATCAAATGTACGTTGTACTTTTCATCCAAAGAAGTTGTGTGGACAGAGCTGTCTCTGGACTCTAGGATAAGGTGGATCGCTAAAACTACACACATTAAAAACCCCACAGGTTTAATTTTTTTAGGGTATTGTTAATCCAAAGTTCTTCAACATTCTCATTTCTTCTGCTTCAGTAGTGCAGGGGCAAATGTGCACTGCTGGAGTGGGGAAAGGAGCTGGGAGATGAGTCTTAAAGCAGATCTGCTACCAAAGTGGAATAATTTTGAGTTATTCCTGAAGTGTGAAATTCTGTTCTGACTGAAGATACCGCAAGTTTGTCTTTTACTGCAGGGTGGATAAAATTCCATCTTGGGCAGCCACAGCACCAGGGCAATAATCCAGGCCCTACTGACATCAGAAGTAAAATATCCCATGAATTCAACATTGTGGCACTGAATAAACTCCAATAGTTGCTACTCTGTTCTAGGAGAGCTGTAAAATCTGTGAAACGTTATCTGTCAGTTGAATCTCCCCTGCCATTACAAATTCCAATCATAACTATGGAAAAAGAATTATTAAAGGACCAAAAGATAAAATTAAAATTGCTCCATACTTAACTGTCCCAATCTTTTGAGAAATTATTTAGGATACAAATAACTTTCAATTCTACTGTGCCTACATTTACATGCATAGTTTAGGCAAATATTATAAGAGAGGATTTAAATTTTTCTGGTACAATTTTTTTTTTAGAAGCCAGTGTCAATTAGTACAGACTCTGACCCATTTTCCATAAAATTGGCACTAACAAGGCAGACCGGGGCATACAGTTTGGCAGTACTAAAGACAAAAGTTTCACATACCTAAAAATAATCAGGTGCTGGTAGAATACACAAGGAGAGAGAATAACTGTCAGCCTCTGTGCAGGGTTCAGCCAGTTCCTAATAAACTTCCATGTCTGGTTGGTAATGTAAAGGACCTTCTCATGAAGTCCTAATTCTGGCAAAGATTCCTTTCCCCCGAGTAAGGAGCACAGAGCAACCCACACAGTGAACACTCAATAACAAGGCCTATGAAAACTAGCACAAGATAGTTTTTGGTACAGAAATATGCCTTTTCCAAACGACTTAGATGCTTTATTTTCAGTTTACACTCAGAAGTATCATCATGGTCAAGACATTGTAATAAGCTATCTCAGTTAAATGTTGTTATTCTCGACTTTAACTCATTGTTAGGCATGTACAGTCTACGGGTGAAAGCAGGAACACAGCAGCAAGAGGGTTCTTTTCTGATCCTAAGAGGACAGTATTTTTGTCAGAAATTGCCTTGGTATTGCAAAAGCTACTGTCTCCTTCCAGGATGCTGGTGGTCTTGTAGTAACTGTAAAATCTTTATACAGCATAATCACAGTAACCATATACCCCCTTTTGTCTGCAAAGCACTTATTAAATATTCTATTGTCCTCGTTGTAGAGAGGCAATATACAGATTCCCTTTTTTATTGTGTAAATTAGAGAAAGAATATGAAAATGCCAGTTTCAAAAAATCAGATTAAAATAAAATGTAAACCACTTTATAATTCTCTAGACTATTCCTTGTAGTATAGCTTTTATTAAGGCTTTACATCCTGAATTTCTACCAACATAGATGTCATCTCATGCAATTAAACTGGACCATTTTCAACAGTGTTGGATGCAACGAATCACTTAGAAATCTTTATAAATATACCTTGGGACAGTAAACTTTTCAAGTAATAATACTTTAAAAGATTCAGGAATAGGTATTTACAAGAAGACATGTCTTTTATGACATATGATTTACTGGAATTCTTCTGTGTTTTCCTGAAATTATCTACTAGTAATTTAAAATGAGATTTTAAAATAAAGGTTTACAAAGGATACCAGCTTTTTTGTCAAGGCTTGATACTTATCACACAATCAAGAAGTTACCTTGTCCAGTTTTCATTAGACAGATTTTTGTGGTGGCCATTTCCTTAGCTGTAAAGCAGAGAAGCTCCATCTGAGATAGATGGATAGATAGACTGGCGTATACACCAGGGAGCCATATGACAAGCATTAAACGGCTTAGAAGATTGTCTTAGTGCATTATTAGTTCAGCAGTTGTAAGGATTATTGCTGTTGTTGTTTGGGATTTTTTTTCTGGCAATATCATAGTAAACAACAGTTTAAAGGAGAACAACAAAGTATTTTTGCTGGTGCTTACAGCGGTATTTTTCCAAACAGAAGAAGGAGTGCAGGAAAAAGCCATCGATTCCATGTCTGCACAGTACTAACACAGCATTATCCACAGATATCGGAACTGCTTCTGAATGACTTAAATTCACACTGGGAGCAGAACAAATTAATTAGTGCAGTATTCTCTTTGGGCTGTTTGCTTGGCTATGAAACCCAGTACAGCCTATCCAGATGTACAGCCACATCAAACACAGCCATCCAGGTCCCAGTACCCAAGGCCCGTTGTTAAGATCTGGACTCTGCTTCTCTTGAGCTATGCAGGCACAAGTAATAGCTCCTGTTTAAGTTACAAACCTTTCAGAGAAAGAAATCAACCTTCTCAGTATTAAGCACAAGATAATTAAGGCAGGCATTAATCATAAAGAATAAAAGCCAAGACATCTAAGTTGAGTGCTAAAATACAGAAGCTGAAGAGGAATTTAAGATAGGTTACATTGCAAAAGTTGAAATTGTAGAAAAAATTACTTTTCCAAAGACATTCTAAATTACTGTACAGGGGAATTAAATTGCATTTTTCAAGACCACAAAAAAACCAAAAATACCTCACCCCAAACAAACAAAAAAAATCACACACAAAAAAAACCAGTTCCAGTACTTGAGACATAAGGTGAAGGTCTGGACAAGAATTTCAATAGTAAGCATTACAGTTTGTATTGACAAGACTCTATCTTAGGTAAAAAAGTTAACTTCTGCCTAACACATGACAGATTGAGAGAAGAGATTTTAGAGGTTTGAGACAAACATAATGCTTATGTGATCAGAACTCACTGACTGACAGGAGCTGTGCCTCCTGGTGACTGAAGGAATATGGAGAGCAAGGATGAGGACAAACCATGTTTAGTGATGCTGCACATAGGCTGAAAGCCAGACATCCACAAGCAGATGGTCAAAGTCAGGCTGAGATCTTAATTTGAAAAATATGAAGGAGAGAAAAAGTTGAAAGTGAATTGATAAAGATGGTAACTTGTTTATTAGATGGAGGACGGTAAGAAATTAAAGGTATACACAAAGGGGTCAAGGAATAAAACAAATCCTCCAAAGGCAATGTGGAAATGTGGGATAATCATGAGCCAATGTTATCATAAAAATCAAGTGAGACAAGGTTTCAGTGGCAGAAGTTTGACCCTGATTTGAAAGATGTCAACTAACCACAAAGAACAATTAGGGGCCTTGGGTCATTTGAGACTTGAGTGAAAAGAAATTCAGCTGTAAGGCAGACAATGGACTGCAGAACATGCAATTTTAGAAGAACTTACACAGCAAATGTAAACAGAATATTGACTGAGGCTGGAGATGAATGGGTAAGACATAACATTTACAAAAGCAAGTGCATACAGAGTTATTTTCAAAGGCACAAAGGCCCCTTAGTTTGCCAGATCCCGTGAGAAGTCAGTGAACTCTACCTAATCACACTCCCTTCTCTGAAATCCCCCTAATTATTATTCTAATTACATGGGTATGACAAGTCAACTGTCATTACTGGTACTTCCCATGAATCTCTGGAGTCCTGCAAATACAGTATGTAATTGGTAAAGCCTGCTGTAGATCCACCTGACACAAGTGCAGCTCAACATATCCTCCAGCAATTCAGTTTGCTTTTTTCCCCCTTATTTTTCTGCTGGTCCTTCTCCTCGTCAGTTAAGGGAACAGATCCTTGCTATAGTGCATCACTTCAGGAATGCATTAGTTCTTTCACTGAATGTACCTCAAGTGAAGGTCCTATTATTGCCTTCCCAACTGTCACAAAAGCATAAAGCAACATTTTTCTAGGTATGATTTCACCCTTTTTGAAAGTCTCCATGCACCTTACCTGTCTAAGAGAGCTGTGTTGTGAGGAAAGTTGTTCTTAGGACTGTAGATACCATTTTGCCAAGACACAGCATAAAGACAGCTACATGTCCCGTAGTATTTTCAATTTGCCTATTATTTTGAATTTGCCTACTATTTTCAATTTGCCTATTATTTTGAATTTTGATGCTTATATGTTTGCTCAAAATCTTGATGATATTTTTAGGAATCGGTCCAAATTGAAAAGAAAGAGAGCAGTTCTGTCACCCCATCATGCTATGTTTCATGGGGAGTTACAGCATTTGGCCAAAACACAATGCAAGTATATCTCACACTGAATATTCCGAACTGAGTATGAGTTATGTGTCAAAAAAAATAAATGATTCCCTGGATGCCCACCATAAATAGTTTCTGATAGAGTACATTTTAATGTTTGCCTGAGCTCCTTCCTTTCAGTGTTTCAAGCATGTGTAAGCTTTCATGACTTTTAAGCTGTAGATTGATTCTCTTACATATAAGCAAGTCCAGAAAATGAAAACCATCCAGAAAGTAAATAAAAATAACACTAAATAACACCTTTTTTTTCCTACATGGTACAAGTTCTTGTGGTAAAACCAAATAGCTAATTTGATCAGACTACAGTTCTTCTGGAGCCCTGGGGAGTTGTTTTTCCCCTCCATCTCCTCACTTTATACTAGCTATATTAAACAGCTGTTAGTCCACTATCACAGATAGATTATAATAGTCACATATTGGCTTATGGAGACAGACTGGATGCCTGAAAAAATGACCCAAACATGGTTCTTTCAATAGGGATTTTTAAAACATTGTTCTAGCCTGGACTGAGAGTTAGATGTACTACAGGAAATGCAAATGTCTTCCTCTCTTTCAGTTATTGCAGTTCATCTAGTGCCAGAGTATGACTGTTAATTGAAAGTGGCTCAACAAAAGTCTTGAATAAGAACTGTATGATGTAATCTATTAAAGATATAGCAGTGTGCTAATCTGGAGAATTAAAATGTGTCTCTTTCCCCATTAGTCAGAATGTGTTTTTCTTTAATTGTATTTTTTTTCATGCTTTGTCATACTAAAATGGGGACATGAGTTAATGTCTAGGTTAAAATCATGACTGTAAATAAGGGAGCTTTGAACTGGTTCGTCCTTGTGATTTTATAAATTAAAACCTTGAGTCTCAAGAAGAGGATCAGGAAACTCCACCATCAGCAAAGAGGTGGTGAATCGCCTCAGATCCATACATACAGATGAATCCAATAACTGTAAAGAGATTTCAGTGACAGAAACTGGATGCCACATCAAATTGCTCCAAGTGTGAGTGGTAGCTAAACCAATGTTAGAATTGAGATCTCTCATTTCTGTTGAGGTCAGGGGCGCTTTTCTTCTTCAAACAATAAGTTACTGTTTCCCTGAATATCTCGTAGGAAAGGTATTTTGAGCATCACTGGTTTTTTGTTCTAGACTTTAGGTTAAACATAAACAGACATCTTAAGAGACTGCTGATGTGACAGGTGGGTGGGATTTTTTCCATGGTTACACCCAGCAACACCAGGAGTAAATCAATTTCAAAACTCATGTGAAACATAAAACAACACCGCTTAATTATTTCTTCCTAGCTAGGCTCTAACTTGGCAGGATCACAAAACCTACACTGCGTGAAGTTTTCTGAGCACTCGAGCTTTGCAGCATTAGCCATAGTCATAGCAGGTTCTTCCATCATTATAAGGGTTAGTATAACAATCAAGAAAGGCTGTTTTAACTCAAGTGTTTCCAGTTAGACAGCAGATGTTGAATTTAATTGTCTGGGCTTCAATACTCTGTCAGAGCAAGTATTGGTCTAAAACACGAAGTTATTTTCCTAATTCTAAACCAGGTGATAACAAAAATTGTTATCATAAATGGATCAACAACCAACGTTGATCCATTTCACCCAATATCAGCCTTCTAACCTACATGCAGGTTAAAAGTTGTGTCTAAGCAAGACACAATCCTGGTTGTTCATGGAGAGAGTAAAGCATCCCTAGAACAACTACTTACTTATTATACAAATTAGAGTTCACATAAGCCTCTGTCTTTATTGACTGGTGAAGAGTCCCAAAGCAGATACATTCACACCTTAGCCTAAATGAGCAACTATCAGAAGCTCTGGTAGTGCTTGTGAACTAATGTCTGAGCTCCTCTTAGGAAAAACACCAGAAATGCATGAAGAGAGAATGATGAGCTGAACTTCAGTAAGAATTCTAATGTGTTCTGGCAATAAGGAACATTAATTTGTTTTTTCTTAATTGGACAATGGGCTGTGCAAACGTGCAGGAAAGATACTGCCTTTATTCCACAGACATCCTAACTTGACAGAAAATCCATGGAGAAGAGAAGGAAATAGATACAAGGTATCTATATACACACAAAGCCTGCATAGTGGTCACAAATGCAGTGTGTTTGTGCAATACCTGAAGCTTGAGAAGGTAGGAAGCCAGAGCTAACAAATAAGCTTGTGGCTGAAGGGAGAGACAGACAGAAGAACAAGAGCAGAGAGGAGAGTAAGAAACAGAACAGACTGGCAGCATGGAATCAAGATTTTTCAGTTTAGTAAGTAAATACGTATTTCCCCCACCCATATCTGGAATAATATGAATTCTGGATTCAAAACTGCATTCTTTATTTGCTTAAGACTCCCAGTAAAGTGTCTTTTGCTCAAGGAATGCAAGATCTAGTTAGTGTCTCAGCTGCATGATTTCCACATGTAGCTGACCATATTCACTTAAACTTTTTAATTGCAGGCAGTGTCTTCTCTTACTTTCCATCCACTTTTCCCCTGCACATGCTTTTTTCAAACCTCTTTTTCAGTCAGGAAGAAAGAACAGCTCCAGGAAACTGGACATTCCAGATCAAACCTAATTTGGCCTCTAGAGCTAAAAAGTAGAGTGGGTTTAGTAAAGTGAAAGTGAAATCTGCTTTTATTTCAGTGTACAGTCCCTCATAATGCAGGTGTGCGAAGGTTTCCTATCAAACTGAATGTTGTCTTCACCCTGCAGACTGGCATACTTAATGATCTCCAGGACAGGCAACTTTTTGTTTAAATCCACATTATATTTTTCAACAGTTAGAAAAACAAGATTGTGGTAATCAAAATCACTTAGAGTTATTTTCTGTTTTATAGCTTTGTTTGCATGTATATAAATATTTAGTAAACAGAAACCTATCTGCTCACATTACAAAATATAAACTACTAGAGATATTCCATTAAATTATTTGTATTCTAATTATCTTACATTTTGGAAAATGTAGTGACCTATACCACAGTGATGGAATTTGTGCTTCTGAGACAAAAATAAAGAAATTAATATCTTCTTTCAATCTGACAGTGGAGCAACATAGGGAAAAGTGATTTTGTTGACTAGAAAAGGATGATGTAACTCTGCTGCAGAATGAGGATTTACACGATTTCTGGTGGATTTTCTGTGTTGAAAAGTGAAAGGAAGATTAGATGAGGGAAAGCATAGATTGGGAAAGCATACTCTAT
The DNA here is from genome assembly GCF_051311805.1 of Agelaius phoeniceus. NCBI lineage: Eukaryota > Metazoa > Chordata > Aves > Passeriformes > Icteridae > Agelaius > Agelaius phoeniceus. Next base: position 56,095,973 of record NC_135267.1, read on the forward strand.
GTCTGCTGCTCAAAGTATTTAAGAGGAAATATTAAAACTAACCAGTGAGATACAATTTGCAAGGTGAACGGGTAAAGCAATAAATTAGCTTTAATAAATGCTATGTTCAGGGAGCAAATGTAGGAGTTCAGGCTAGAGATTACACCTAACAATAACACCAGTGAAGACTCCAAATTGGTTAAATATGTCATGGACCATTAAGGTAGGGCAGATGTGCATCCAGCCATTTTTGCCATCAGGTGCTAGATGCAAAGTTTTACAATTGTCTTTGTTGAATTTTACATAGCAAGCATCTGCTGTCCCACTTTTCAAGCCTACTGGGGTCCCCCTAAATGTCAGGCAATCTCTGCCATCATGCTATCCTGCACCTGCTTTCCCATTATCTACCACTACATCCCTGTCTGCACAACAGCTTTTAGCTCTTCCAGTTCTCTTCCAGCTTAGGTCTGATGGGATTGTTTCTCCATCTTTCAACAACCTCGTTTAAAGCCATCCTTATGAGGGTTGCAAGCCAGTTGGCAAAGAAATTATTGACCCACTTTGTTAGGTGAATCCTCTCTCCACCCAGATGTCATTCCTCATAAACCCTGGAGGAACCTGGAAGTGTTTGAAATATTACATTGACGTGAACAGCATTTGTTTGTCTATGCTGATCTTTAGCTCACGTTCCTCAGGTCACTATCCAGACAGTAGCAAGTGAAGAGCTGCTGCTCTTGGTAAGCAGCCTTTGTTCAGCTGCTTTCTGCTGTTCTGTTCCCTCCTCCTGAAATGCAAATGAACTGCCTGTGATCAACAGATCATGAAAATATCCATTTATATTTACATGTCGGATGTCAATCAAATGCAGTTTCTATTTATTAACTACATCTGATAGCATCTTCATGCACTTCTTTTTATACCAGTTATTGTAGAGACTCCAGACTACTTGCTTTTTGACCTTTGCATTAAATTACCTTATCCTAGGCACTCCTCTGCCTCTCATTTTCCATCATCTCTAGTACTGCAGCTCAAAGTTTTCTTTGTTTCTCTGGCAAATCTATTATTACTATCAGGTCACAACTTGTTATTCTTCTTTGCTTGTCAGAAAACAAGATGCTGCAAAGCAGTGACAGTAATGAAAACTTGTTTTGTATCAGTTATGTCCTCCCTTCTTATCACAACAACCCAAGCTTCCCCTACAGCTTCCATGCCCTCTCATTACAATACCTTCAACTCCCTCCCATGTCCTACACAATGTCCCAATGTCTCCTCTAGGCTCCCTGCAACACATCCCGTTCCTGCCTTTTTACTACCTAACTTCCCTCAGTGAGTCATGTCCCAAACACTCCTAGCTCATAGCTCCCCCGTATCTCTTGCTTGACTAAGATAAGACATAATATGTATTGATAATATGTGCCCTGACCTACAGTGTAATGAGCTGGCCAATACTCCTCATGGACAGCCACTCTTGGAAAAACAGACACACAACACTGTTTCTTCTTTCCCTCATTTGGGACCAAAATTGATCTTTCTTTTCTCTCAAAACACTCACTTTCAGGAAAGGTGTGGGAATATCATACCTCTGAACCCTCTAACACTCTACAGAATTTGCCTGAAATTGGTGGGTGGATTAAGAGAAGGAAAGGTAGGTGAGAGGCTAACAGGCATTGGCAGTGCAGTTGTGTAAGCAAATACAACCACAGAGCTGACCCTGCTTCCTCTTTCTGCCAGCATCACTTAGCTGTCATAATGTGATTTTTTTTTCCTTTGAAGGGACAACTGCACTGCTGAGAGGTTAATCAGAAACTTTAATAAAGACAAGGCCACAGAAAATTGATAAAGTGCTGGCTTTAGCCCAAACCTAAGCAGTAATGAAAAGCAGTTTCTGCCAGGCACCCGGTCAGTGACCTCTGTGAAACTTGTGCAGTATTTGGGCAGGAAGAAAAATCACAACTTGTTACCTCATCTTTCCAGTCCTCCATCGAACGCTTCCCTCCAACACCACTTCTGTGACTTGTAGGGACAAGTCATGGGAACTGCTACCCGCTCTAGCTGAGGTACTTTTGATTTCTCACTTCCTCTCATCCTGGAGGTAGTATATTCAGGCAAGTCATGTGACCAAAAAATACATCTACAGGCATCTATAATTTTAATGCCAGGCTAGCGGGTACTGGTTACAGGCAATTTTAGCTCCATAAAATGCACTGCATTTTCATTTGTTAAGAGCACTATTAAATGCCATCTTAATTTAAACATTGCATTGGACTCCCCCATCAATTTTACAAACAGAACTGTTTTTTCCAGAAGTTTTCTTGCTTAAGATTTCTGCAAAAAAACTTGAGGAATTAACTTGGAGCAATTTCAGATGCAAATTGCTTTTTAAATTCATATTTATAAAAAACACTTAATTCCAAAAATGTTTTCTTCCAGTGTTTGATCTATAACTCTCTAGAATCAAAGTGTTATAGAAGTACTGTACTTGACAATGGAAACAGGCTAGGAAGATGTGACCACTTATGCATTTAGTCTCCTAATGACAGCTGATATTCAAATTCAAATGAAATGTGAATAAAAACTGCCAGCAGCCTCATCCTAAAGCTTCTCTTGGATCCCATAGAACTTGGACTTCTGCATCACATCCAACCTTTGGCCTCTACAGAACTATGCAAATCAAATAAAAATTCTATGTGAATGGCAAACACAGCTCAAAATGGATCAAAATAATGGTAAAAGGAGGAGCCAAATACAGAAACTGGCCTCATTTTTCACTCTTCTTTCAACCAGTTTCTAGCCTCCAGCAGACATGCTGTTTTCTCCAACCATCCTATTTCATTTATTTACTTTTGCCATCTATGGAGAACCAGACATAAGCATTTTTTGTCTCAAACATTGTGACTGTTACAATGGGAAAAGTGTGATCTAAAGATGTAGAGGTGGGGCAGAACTGTTCTGAGCCAGCTTCCTGCTTCACCTTGACACTTGTGCTCAGTGTCCCTGTCCCCACTCACCTCCTGTGGGAGGGCTCCAAGGGCTGGCTGTGCACACATCAACAAAACAGGGCAAAAGATCTGGTTTATGCAAGAGGCTTGCACCAGGTTATCTCTAAAAGAAAACAGGTCAGGCCCTCTCACACTTTTCCCTCTCTTTCTCTTTCACTTTCTTTCTTATGATCCCAGCTCCAGACCCTCCAACACAGCAGGACCAGTGCAGGATCTGAGGATCTGTGATATTCTTTGTACTCTCTTTCCATTTTCTTTCTTTAATTCTCTCCCCCCTTGCTTTGCCTGGCAAATTCTACCTCCAGGCAAATTCTACCTCTACGGCCAGGCATATTCTACCTCCCATATTGAACTCTGTTGTGGGTGTAGGGAGTTCATGGAATTGTGTTGTGGCTTCTGGGCCAGCACCTTTGAGTAGTTTGTTTTGCAAGTTGAGAATATAATGAAGTGTATGGTATAAAATTAAGGACTTGCTAACCACCAGGTTTGTGGAAATGTATTATAAGATTCAAGGGCTTCTTAGCCAACAACTCGAGGCTCAAGAGTGGGCTGGTTGCCAAAGTTAAAAACGCAAGAGTTCAGCCCGATGAGAATTCACAACTAACATCACCCCTCTACTCATGAGTCGTGACACCATCCCTACTGTATTTATAAATGAAAGTAGGAATCTTTATGTGCACACATTCCACCTGCTCCCTCAGATCTGGTTTACATGGATAAGCCAATCAGCAAAAGCAGCAGGTGGCATTTAGCTTGGCTTCTCCCACCCACCGCCCTGACAGGATTTGGCTTCCGAGAGGCACCAAGTCTTTATTTAAGCAGGAAAAGACCGTCTCCCCTTCCTTCCCTCAGACAAGCGGCCTCTCCCATACACAGCCCTTTTTATCTGTTTCTCCACCGGCTCCAGCCACTCTTATAATCCTATGTGCATACCTTTACATCCTTTTATCTTTGCCAGCCATTTTTTAAGGTCTATTCGGTAACTTCAGGTAGACTCAAAATTTCTATTCTTTACGTAATTTATCACCCTTGAGGCCATTCCCAACACGAAACTGTACAGCCAGAGCCGTACAGCTGTACAGAGCTATTAGTGCCAGCGGTCAGAGCGCCCGGGGCTGCGTTTAGCAGAGCACATTCAAAGCAAGACTATCTATTCTCCGCTGCTAAATTACTGTTCATTATCGCTTTGCCGCCCTAAACTACAGCCGCTTATTTTGAGGGACGCCATACCCCGCTGGCTGCAGCCCCCCGCGGGGGGCGAGCCCTGGAGCAGCCATTCCTCGTTAAGGTACCGAGTGAAAGCTGCGCTCGAACCGAGGCACTCCGGTTGCAGGCCCCGCCGCACGCCGCCACCGCGGAGCGCACGCCGGGGCAGATGAGGGGCAGGGCCGCCCCATCGCCGCCGCGGAGCGTGCTGGGAGCTGTAGTCCCACGGCCGCACGGCCCCGCTCTCCCGCTGCTTCCCCGAGGGGCGCGGCGGCTTCGCCAGACCCGTTCCGGCCCCGCAGCTTCCCGGCGGGCAGCGCTGCTCGCCCCGGCCGGGTATGCGGCCGCTGCTGCCGCGGCTTCTCCCCGCGCTGTGCTCGGCGGCGGCCCGAGTCCTGCTCGCCCGGCGGGCCGTGCCCATGGCCCTGCGGCCGGCGGAGGGAGCGGCGCGGGCCGGGGGCGATGCCCGGAGCGCGGCCCCGGAGCACGGTGAGAGGCGGCGGGGTGGGGACGGAGGGCAAGCGCTGGCGAGACCCGCGCCCGCCTCCCCCGGGGCTGCGGGCGGGCGCTGGGGCGTGCGGGGCGCGCTGGGGCGTGGGGGAAAACTTTTCAACTTCATTATTAAGTTGTTAATGATGAAGCAGGGCTCTTGTTGGTAGGGCTCTGGCGCTTCCCTCCCTGCCCCGCTCAGTCCCTAGGCTTGCCGACAGTGTATGCATCCAGCCTGACTGAACACTAAATCTGCCTTTCTTTCCCCTAAGTTTACTACTACTCCTTTTCTTTTTAGTTCCCTGTGTATGTGACCTGGCTGAATATTAACCCTACAATTTTTTTCCCCACAATAAATTATTATTATTATTAGTAGTAGTAGTAGTATTTCCTTAGCTATGGTAACTGTAGTGCCAGCACTGGAGGTTGAAAATGTGTTGACATTAAGACTGTCTATTTCTACAGCAGCTCTCAGTTAAACTGTCTCTAAAGGATTCATTTGTTATTAAAAATATGAATAGAAAGTAGTGGGTGGAAGCTCAGCAAGAGTCAAGGAGCCCCAGTCCTCTTGCCATCAGGCAGATGGGGGGGAATGGAAGAAGGGCCCAGCTCAGAGGGGTGGAAGAATCCACTCCTGGCATCCTTTGCCTCCCCAGGTGCCCTTACAAAATAGGTAGGAGGCCCTGGATCTTGAGAGTCAGGCAGACAACAGTGGAGAAGGCTTATCTGGAGGGTGTTCTGGACTAATGAAGTCAACCAGGTGGATCTCAAATACATGTATTAAGAAAAAAACAATGGTAGTCATAGTGGGTGACTTGCCTCTGAGGGAAATTGAGGGCCCTGTATGCTGGTTGGACTCATTCCACAGGAAAGTCTGATGGCTTCCTGTGGCCCAGGTAAGGGATATTACCAAGAGACTCCCTGAGCTAATTCTGCCCACTGGTTACTACCCACTGCTGACTGTCCAGGTTGTCAGGGACAAGGTTGATGAGAAAAGTACCAGGGTAATCAAATAGGACTTTGAGGCACTTAACCACTTAGTTGCTCACAAGTGTATGGATCTGGATGAGATCCATCCTAGGGTGATGAGGAACTGGCAGAAGAGCTCATTACACTGCTGTCCATTATCCATCTATCATCAGTCATGGCTAACCAGGGAGGTCCCAGGAGACTGGAGTGTCGCAGACATCTTTTAATGAAAATCCTTAGGATTTTTTCCTCCTGAGAAGCTGAGAGGCCTCAGAAACAAATTGTAAACAATGGTTATCTGCTGCTGTGGAATGCAACAGGTGGATCTTTGGCCCATCTTGGATGTTTATAATTAATGGCCAATCACAGCCTAGGTGGCTCATACTCTCAGCCTGAGCCACAAACCTTTGTTAGATATTCCATTCTATTCTTAGATTAGCTAGCCTTCTGAGATGAAACCTTTTCTTTTATTCTTTTAGTATAGTTTTAATGTAATATATATAATAAAATAATAAATCAAGCCTTCTGAGAAATGGAGTCAGATCCTTGTCTCTTCCCTCATCCTGGGACCCCTGTGAACACTGTCACACTGGAGGCTGGCCAGTGTGATGCCCATCTACAAGAAATGCTGGAAGGAGGATCTAGGGAACTACAGGTCTGGCAGCCTGACCACAGTGCCTAGCAAAGTGACAGAGGAGATCATCTTAAGTGTGATCATACAGCACAGGCAGGACAACCAAGGGATCAGACTGGGCCAGTGCAAGTTTAGGAAAGGCAGATACTTCCTGACCAACCTGATCTTCTTTTATGACCAGGTGATGCACCTGGTGGATGAGAATAAGGCTGTGGATGTTGTCTACATGGACTTCAGCAAAGTCTTCAACACCATCTCTTATAGCACACTCCTGATAAACCTCTCAGCCCATGGCTTAGGCAGGTGCACTCTTCTCTCACCTAGAGAGAGGTGGTGAATGGTGCCACATCCAGCTGGCAGCTGGTCAGTAGTGGTGTCCCCAGGGATCAGTGTTTGGTCCAGTCCTGTACAAGATCTTTATTGATAATCTGGATGAGGGAATTAAGTATTCCAATAGCAAATTCACAGACAAGATCAAGTTGGGTTGGAGTGTTGATCTGCAAGAGGGTAGGAAGGCTCTGGACAGGCTGGATCAATGGGCTGATTTCAATGATATGAGGTTCAGCAAGACCAAGTCTGGGTCCTGCACTTTGGCCACAACAATCCCCTGCAGCACTACAGGCTGGGCACAGAGTGGCTGGAAAGTGGCCCAGTGGAAAAGGACTGGTGGTACTGGTTTTGACAGTCGAGGAAACATGAGCCAGCAGTTTGCCCGGGTGGCCAAGAAGGCAAATGGCATCCTGGCCTGGATCTGTGATAGTGTGGCCAGCAGGACCAGGGCAGTGATTGTCCCAGTGTTTCTGGCACTGATGAGGCATGCCTCAATTCCTGTGTCCAGTGCAGGGCCCCTCATTTCAGGAAGGACATTGAGTTGCTGGAGCATGTCCAGAGAACGGCAGTGGTGCTGGTGAAGGGTCTGGAGCACAAGTCTGATGAGGAGCAGCTGAGGGAGCTGGGAGTGTTTAGCCAGGAGTAAGAGGCTCAGGGGGATCTTATCTGTCTCTACAGCTACCTGGAAAGAGACTGTAGCCTCCACAGGTGGGGATTGGCCTCTTCTCCAGGCAACCAGCAACAGGACAAGAGGACACAGACTTAAGCTGCACATGGGGAGGTTTCTGTTGGACATTCGGAAGAAATTCTTCATAGAAAGAGTGGTTAGATAGTGGAACGGGCTGTCCAGGGAGGTGTTGGATTCATGTCTCTGGTTCTATTTAAGGAAAGACTAAGGCCATTAGTGCCATGGCCTTGTTGACAATATGGTGTTCAGTCATCAGTTGGACTCAATGATCTCAGAGGTCTTTTCCAACCTAATTGATGCTGTTATAAACCCATTAAACACATTAACATAGTGAACAGGGAATAGTGCCAGAAGATCAGGTCTCACTGTGATCTGTGATACTTATATGTCAAATAATAGAAGATTGTTCTGTCTGAAACAATAATCTGAATATGTAGAGAAGGCAGCTGAGGTCAGGGCACAATCAAATGTGTTTTATTGCTCCTTATTTTTGTGGTCTCTCCTTTATGAGGTATGTGGATCATGATTTTTTTTTTTCTGCTAGAACAGATGACAAATGCTGGTGAAGATCAGCAGTCACTTAAATACAAATAAAGGAATAATGGATGCACCTACTCATAAATGAAATTCAGGCAAATATAATTAAGCATGCAATTAAGAAAAAAGAATGTATCCTATAACAACTTGATGGTCAAGGAGTTCCTATGGGAAGCTGGTTTTGTACTCTAGGTTTCAGATTATCAACATTATGTCAAAAAGTTTGAAAAATCTTGTTTTCGAGTTGTATTAGTCACTAGAATGTAACTCTTAAATTTTGTGGCTGATTTCTTTAATTAGTATTTTCAAAAAAGCAAGGGAGTTTTTTTTGATAGAAGCACAACCTGTAGAATTTAGACACAGTGCCTGCTCAGTTCAGTTTACTGAAGGTACATTGTTAATTACTTTAGCTGTGCCTTTACTATTGTGAACAGGCTGCATTTTGCCAAGTGGCACAAGTGTGTTGCTTTTTGAGCAAACAGAGCAAAGGAAACCTGTAATCTGCAATATACACTCCTCAGGTTTATGTGAGTCCTTGTTCTGTAGCTGATGCTACCTTAACAAACCCCTTTTGCTCTCAGCTGATGATTCTGCACTGCTGAATTTTGAGGTTTTCTGCCTCAGTCTGACCCACTTGTTTGTCAGTTTCATGGACCTCTGTCTTGTCCTTCACTTTGAGATCTCTTTGGATCCAGGGTTGTTTTCTGTATGCTCATGGATACCAGAAGCAATTTGTTTTGTGTGAGTTTTAATTTAAATGTTAAGTAATAATTTTATTATTGCTTTAGCATCTGTTTGTTTTGCATAGTTCTTTAGTGTCTGCGAGGGAACAAGTAACAAATCTAAATACTTTGTTTCCTTTGAATAGCCTGGGGGCATAAAGTAAGGTGTCAGACTACAACCACAGAGTGATTTATGCTTCCCTACTTTAGCCGGGAGTGAATTAGCATTTAATCAGGTTGTTCTTTTATTTATCTTCCCTAGAATAAAGTGATATGTGTCAGAAACATTCCAAAGGGTGATAATCACCCACACTGGGTCTGTAATATTGATTTTATACATGTGTAGCCTTGCATGCCTTAAGAACATAGTGTACACTTTTGCTGCTGAATTTTCCTCTTAGGCTAGATTTGGGCCATCCACACTGGGCCTGAGAGGAGCTTTGAAAGTGTGTTGTCTGTAGTAATGAGCTGACCTGGGATAAACTGCAATTCTAACACACAGCTCCTTCCACTACAGTAATCCCATTGTGGAGTTGTCCCAAAAGAATATTGCTGGCTGCCTGATTATATGCCCATTTTTTGCTGCTAGAGAAAATTTTGCTTCTTCTTCTTTATTTTTTAAGGTATGACTTAAGGTTTAAGGTTCTTTAAGGTTTTTTTTAAGGTATGACTTAATATGCCAATATTAGAGTTTACTGATGCAGAAGCGTGAAGTAGACATAACGAAATGACTCATGCTCAGTTAGTACTCTTGGGAAAAAGACTTTTTCAAAAACTTGTTCGTGGACATTATTCTGTCCTGTCTAACTTATAATATTCTGTGATTGTGATATTATTCTGAGGTAGAGCTTCATATATATATGAAAACATATCCTGCATGTACAAAGATATATGAAGATATATCTTTGTACATGCAGGATGTGTCTTCATTTACATTGACTTCCTTCCTTCCTTAAATACTAAAAGTCAGTTTTTAGAAGGAGAAATTCAGATCATTGCTGTCTAAAACATGCTATACTGAGTGGGAGATGCAGGAATAGAGTCATCATCTCACTCCTGAATGAAAGAGTCAGCTGAGAACTCTGTTATATGTGGAATGATAGGATTCCCTTCCTGATTTTTCATGCCTCATTTTTAGTGTGTTTACAGTGGAATTAATTTGCCAGTGTTTGTCTGCACTGAATTTCATATGCCATTACTGTTATCTAAAATGAACTTTATGTGATGTCTGAAGGGTATTCCTTTTTATGCTCAGTTCTAAGTATTTTTTGCAGTAATTTCATTTAGTTGGAACCAAACAAGACCCAAGGTTATTAAAATATAGAAAGCAGAACTCTATTTTTTGCTATTTCACATAAAATGTTACAGTATTTTTACTGATCTGTTGACAAAGAAGAACAGGATCCTTGTGGGGTTATGTGTCAATATTTATTTGCTGATAATTAATGAAATGTTTACTTGTTGTGCTGCTTATGTATAATGTCTCTTAGCTGTTTATATAAAAAACTAAGACCCAGTGTGTTATTTTGAATATATTACAGATGGGCTGGAAAATATACAGCAAAAGAAAATCTTTAAAGAGAGTAAGGAAGAAACACAACAGAGTGAAGTGCCATGTGCTGCTGATTCAGTAGATTCTCTAATGGCAGAAATGCCATTTGTGGACACAGATATTGAAGATGAACATGCTAGTAAGTACATTAAACAGAAGAAATGTGAAAGTATAGACACATCATGCACTCAGTTCTTGGTCCTGCCTGTTGGCAAGGACACATGGGCCAGGCACATGGAACAGTCTCCCTGAAAACAGGTTACAGTCCAGAGCTTCTCGTTTCGCTATTCACTCCTGCAGTACTTGAGCATATTAAGAGTTCACCCTTTTATTATCCTGTGGAGCAGTGAGTCACAGAATAAAGACATTTTGAATGTCAATTCACATTACTGTATCTGAGCTTCTCAGGTGATGGATTTTGTGAGCTGTCCTTCAATATGTGTATTCCCAGCATGATGCTGGAAGTACACTTTTAGTTGGACAGTGGATGTCTGCAGCCTGGTCAGCTTGTGGGCGTGTGTCAGGCCATGTGGTGGGAGAGGGTCTGTAAAGGCACAGGGAAATGAGCTGAGAGAAACACAATTATGTGTGAAGAAAGAACTGAGGGCACACACATTTCTTTCACTATATCAGAAAGTGTCTCTGTGAAAGGAGGAGGTAGAGAGCAGATCTAGCTGGGATGATGTTTTCTTCTGGGCTGGGTTTGGTTCCTATGCTATTGGTTCATTAGTCTTAGTCTACTACAACTTTTAGCTTTAATAATCCTATGTATTGCTGCATTTTATATTTCCAAATGCAGAATGCATGGGATTTCTGAAGTTGGCCCTTCTGCTCTACAGTCATGACCATGATCAAGTGTGGATAATTTGCAGTCCTGTTGTCCTGCTGCATACGTTGGCTTAGGGAGGCTCACTGGTTTGGAAGCCATGTGTCTTGTCTGTGTTAGCAGCTTATAAACATGGCTTAGAGGTGTAGGCTGTGAGTTCAGGTATGGTTACTTCAGTTGTATGGCTGCATTAATTCAGGTCAGAGTTGGATCCCAGTGAGACTGTTCAGAGCATGGGCAGAGCAGGTGAGTGGGAAGACATGCTCCAGTCAGTTGACTCAAGTCCAGCTCCTGTTGCTGTGATATTAAGAGAGTCTTTGTTTAAATGTCTGTGTGCTGAAAGTGACTTTTTTTTTTTTTAGTGCATGCAACTTCTGAACTAAGTATTAAGAAGAAAAGAAAGCGGACTACTGGAAGAGATATTGAAGAAGGCACTGAGAGAAAGAAGAAAAAGAACAAACAGTATCAGCCAAATTATTTCATTTCTCTTCCAATTACTAATCCAAAGGTGATATTCTTTATTATACTAATTTGGTATAACCAGAATTACTTCAACAGCTGCATGTGTTTATAAAAACAGTGTTTGATATTGTGCAAAAAAATTTTTTTTTCAGGTAGTTTTAAAGAAAGATTAGCAGTCTATTCAATGAGTAATGCTATGTTATGTAACAGTTTTTGTGAATAAAATTGCTTTTCTAAAAAAGACTGGAGGAAAAATACTTACATTTTTATTCAGTTTGTCAGTCTTATGGATTTCACTGAAGCTGGCTGAAATTTCCCTTCTGCAGTGTTCAGTATTGCCTATTTTGTTGTTCACATAGTATAAGGAAGAGAGACATTCCTATTTAATGAGAAAAATTCTAGCAATATTTTTAGATTTCTTTATAGATACAAATTTATATTTGGATCTGTTACTGTTTTAACTTGGCAGTTTGTAGTTTAGCATTTTACAGTAAAATGGTTCATCTTATTTAAAATTCAAGAAACTGTTGTTTTAGTGAGATGTTGTTAAGATAAATTCAGGAAATGCAAAGAGCTCTTTAAGAAAATGTATTTCCTTGCAGTTACATGAGTTGTCTCATTTAGGCAGTAAATGAAAATGATTTCTTACATCCTGCAGGTTGTCTCTGGTACACCTTTGATATCTTTTGTGTCTGAAACAAAGAAAGGAGGTGCCTTATGTTTAAAAAGTTGAACCCACCAGTTTAACAGCATTTGCAAATTTAGTTTGTGGGGTTTTTTAATATCAGAAGCTATCTCAGATGAATTTTAACTCATATTAAAAATCATTAACTCACTTTAACTTAAATACATCTCTATTATCAGTTCTCTGAAAAAGTAAAATAAGATTAAGAAAATATGAAATGAGACTAAAATAGGTTTGAAGGTGACACTGCAGTCTTTGAGTCTTCAAAACATATGTGAAGAAGAGATTTTAAAAGCTGGTTTTATAAGATCCAGGATAGCCTGTTACAAATGTTGTAGGATATCTTTTGTGACATCCTATTTTAAAATATCTTCCAGATCTGTTTAACAAGTTCCATGATTTAACAAGTGCAAGAATAATGTAGTGGTTATATAACCTGGTAATTGAGAATTCCTGCTGATGATTGTTACTATGCCCAAGGGTTGGTTAGGAAGATCTTAACTATGCTTGGTTTTTTATATGCCATTATTTAATCATATAGTTTTTTATATGTCATTATTTAGTCATATCATTTACAGAAGTAAAGAAACAACTCTTTAAATTTAATCTCAGAGCATTTGAGAACTCCAGGACTTTGCTAGAAAGTTTTGTTTATACTTGCCTTAGAGTTAGAGTTGTTCTGAAAGTAGAAAATACACTATTGGAATTTTTATAGGCAATATCAGCCAAAATTTAGACACCTGATTTCTTGATAGAGTGAATCTGGTAATTGCTGGTAGTATTTCAGTTGGTAATGAGAGACCTTTATTTTTTGAAGAGCTTATTTTATTCTAGTGGAGTATTTTAAGCATAAGTGTTGTTTATTTGTATTTTATGTATTAATTTAAGCTTTATACAGAGGAAATTTTATAATAAAGGATATTTCTGAAACATTTAATCAGCTGTTCCTCTTGGAAAATGAACAGTTTTCTTGTTTTCATTTTAATTGTTTTGACTCTTTAGAAATGAAAAGTGTTGTTTCATTAATTTTGAATTTATATTGAACTTTGCATTATTACTTGTGCAAAAATAGTTAAATAGATTATGATCATTGTATCTTTTTCTATTTATTCAGGGTTTTTTTTAAGTTATGACTTTCATGATATGCTATTACTTGGTATGTTAGCCTTTCAGGGTTCTCCAGTCTTGACTATAATTGCTATTCATCTGTTAGGTCTCTAAAGCTTTACATTTACTTACTAGTAGTATCTTTGTAATAAGCAGAACAGTGTTATTCTGTTGCTCCTCAGAATAATGTACTTCAAGTAATGGAGAGGAGATCTTGAAATGAGTAGTTGAGGCCTTTTTTTGAACTTGTTTTTAAAAAAAATTCAGAGGGAGGAATTGTTTTGTGTGATCTGCCTTAAAAAAGGTTTTGGACTAAGTTAGGACATGTCAAGTAAAAATAAATAGCATGATCGCAGTTGAAATGTAAGACAACACGTTTTAAGGTAATGTAAATAACAGGTTAAATAGTAATTCAAAATTTTTATTTACGCAGTGGGTCAATGCCTGTTACATAGCATTGAGAGAGTCCTAGTTTGCTTCATTAGAATAGTACACTCCAATGTTAATTGCACCTTAGATTTATTGGAGAAAACAGAACAAATCTGAAATTGTGATATGCATTGTGATGGCACACCTGTTTAACAGCTGTTGTGTTACGCTTTGATTGCATAACCTCAGGGAAAACATCTGAAAAACAAGTTTCTAAAATTCAGAAGAACTTAGTTGAAAAATTTTTTTTCCTTTCCAATTAATTTCGATTGTGTAGACCATTGTCATTTAGCCAGAGAGAGAGGATGTGCTCAGCCTTCTTTTTATTTTACCTGTATCCAAAGGGCAGGATTTTTCATACTTTCTTGATGGATTCAGCAATAACTTTTCTCTGGAACTGATAAGTGGCTGTCTTTGGACTTAATCTTGTTCCAAAGCCATATTATTTGTTAGGTTTTTTAGCTTGGTGTCCTAATAGAGTTTATACAGCTATGAGCCTGTCCATCGGGGTCTTTTGGGTTTTCAACCTGTTGTCCAGTTTTGGACAGAAAAATTGACATCTCAGAGGTATTAATTTCCTACAGTTTTTGTGTCATTGGTGTTTGCATAAAAGAGTGAGCCTTGAAAGAACATGCTTTTGTAGCAATACTACTGAAGGGAACTATAGGGGTATGGGGACATGGGATATTGGCTGCTAAACTAAATACTGAGTAATATTGATCCCTTTCAGAGCTAGGATGCTTTTACCTGCTGTGAAAACACAGTTCCACATCTGTCTTCTGTACTCTGAAGGGCTTGTACACTTAAATTTATATTTTTTCTTTTGCCAGGTCATGGGTGCAAATTAAATTTAGAAGCAATAGTTGAAAATTTAATAGAATTGCAATTAGTATGGCAATTAGTATAGTTATTTAATTTTTGAGTTTTGTTTCTTTTTTTTTTTTTTTTTGCTTTAGCTTATAAACTTAAATAATTATTCAGTCGATACATTGTAATTAGCAGGGATCACATTTACCAGTTCTTTGCTTAAATATGCATTAAATTCCTCCTGTATCTGAGACAATGAAACTGTTATTTATCCAGGATAAGATCAGTTCTGACATATGAAGGAAGATGATCTTATTGCAATCTTATGATTTATGATAAAATGTTGGTGGAATTTTCTTCATATGTCCTACACTACTTAAGACACTTGTGGTTTTGTAAATGCCATATCCCCTTTACTGGCTAGTAGCTCTTACCTTCCATCCTTCTCCCTACCCTTGCTACCATCAGTTCATTTGGGTTATGATTTAGTTATATTTATATGACACTACTAGATATCTATGGCTCATTAGGTAAAACTTCTGCATGGCAAAACTCATCTTTAGAAATTCAGTCAGAAAAATACTGAACACTCCCATTAGATTGTGGGGTTTTTTTTCCCCAGGAAATTTATATGTTCCTTATGATTAACAGAGCTACCAAAATATATCAATGTTTTTTTATACCTAAGAGCTACTTGTGCTTATTTTATAAAAGTCAAGTCTGTACAGTACACTTGTGAAGTGTTCACTACTGATTTTCAAATAAATAAATAACAAAAAAAGTGAGATTGGAGTTTTCAACATCCTTCTTTTAGATTTTATACACCAAAGATGATTTGTCTGTAATGTCTTTGTTCACTGTGCTTTAAGAAGTAATTCATTTTGTCAGATGGTCAGGTTTATTTGACTTGATCTAATTTTCACTAACATACTCAAGAATTATTGCAGGTTTTTGGTGTTTTGTTTTTTAAATTGCTACAATACAAGGAGCATAATATCAAGCACAGTAAACATTTTGTATACAATATATAGAGAATGTATAACCAAATAAATAATTTTAAATTTTAAAAAAGTAATTCCAGTGTTTTTAAAGAGAAGGACTGATGAAGTTAGAACTCTATACCTGTTGCAAGGAAATTTGTCTAAATACATTTGAAGGGAGTAGATACATTATATCTGTCTATTGGACAATATAATCAGAATTGCAAATTAGATATCTCTACAAATTAATTACTGAATATTCTGGTTTTGTATGTGCCCAGTCCTGCAAAGATCAGGTTTTCTTCAGTCACTTACCTGTGCATAGCAAGATAGACATTTAGCAGAGTGGGCAGAGCAATTCCTTGAAGAAGCTTTTTGTTGGTATTACTGGCAGTGTAAAACTGGATGATCTTAACCTGCTTCAGGAGGTTATGATACTTATGGAAGGAGGCTCCTATTAAGATGTGATGGGGCGTGTCCAGTGATTTATTAATCACTCTATTTGTACCCAGTTTGGGTTCGCTCGGGTCAATTAGCACAGCTTTGTCAGTGGGTAAAACTTTCTTCTGCTAGAATGGTTTTTACATGAATGTTTGTTTTTAGTTTGAGTGCTTTCTTGTTCACTTGCATGATGGGATACAGTAATTGTAGTGGCTAACTGTTGTTTCTGTGTCTTTCTTCCCAGATTACTGGCAGTATTCAGGCTGTCCAAGCTGCAATAGTACAAAAGGATCAAAGGCTTTCCAAAGCAATGGTTCGCTCTGGCTCATTGCATGTCACCATGTTAGTGATGCATTTATCCAGTGAAGAAGAAATTAGCATGTAGGTATTTAGTGTAAATTAAGTATATACTAGTATTTTTGCTTAATTGAGTATATACTAGTATTAAGTGTTCATAAAGAGACTAGCAGGGTTAACAGACACTTTTTAGTGCCATACACAGCCCTAATTTACTAGGGTTATTGAGCATTTAATTAATTTTGTTTTTAAAATGCTACTCTTAATATTAGCTATTTTCATAACTTATATGTCATAAACTCTGAACAAAGTATGTGTTTATCCACTGTGTTTTTCCTACTGTGTCCTGAACTTGCACCCACAGATTTCATGTTTGCTAAAATAATTCTTTAAAAATAATGTTTTGATATAGGGGATAGGGGAATTAAAAATCTGTTGAAGTGCAGATTGCTCATAAGAAAGAGAGAATCCAAGGTAGAATGTAGGAACCATTTGGTAGTCAAGGGCATGCTTCTAATAAGGAGAAGTATTTTGGCTGAAAGCATTTGACACACCTAAAAATAATGAATGATCAGTATATCTAAATCAGTTGCCTTGTTTTTACATGCTTGTTTTCTTTGAATGCTATATCCTTGAGATCTCTATACTCCTACCTGTCTTCACATCTCTGAAGATGCAAATTTGTCAGCATCAACAGTCTGATCTAAGGCAAGAGAAGCAGCCAGGAAGGAGAATTAAAAGGCAAGCAAAGGATACTAGATTTGGTCAATATCCTCCCCTCTCCATGTGCCTGGTTAATGAGTAAACTGTGATAGCATCTGAAAATTGGTGAGAACAACCACCAGCTGTTTATGTGAGATTTTTTTTTTTTTAAGGGTTTGAAGCAAACTTTTAATAAAAGGAGCATGGAATAGTACCTCAAACCACATGTGCCTCTTCATGAGTATTTTTTAAGAGTCCAAAACTGTATACCAAAACAAATGTTCTCCAATTCAGGATATTCTGCTACTCTGTGAGTCCCTTCTCAGCTTTCACTGTCTGAATGCCACTGAAGCACTGACTTACAGAGTTGTTCTCTGCCTCTCCCAGCAGAACTCTACAGTCCAGGTACTCAGAACTGTCCTCTAGTCAGCAGCAGCTTCCTCAGAGATTGACCCCTTCCCTGGCCAGATGCCTCCTATAGGTTTCTAGCTCAGCTATCCTCAGGTATTCTAGATTGCATGTTCTTTTAAATGAGATTTTTTAAAAAAAAATCATAACTGATGTTTTTTGTTTAATCTTCTGGGAGATCTGAAAGACTAAAATGCTGATTTTGCCCTCTTCTTGCTTCACCAATTTTTGATACCAGGTTAATGGAAAGAAAGCAAGATCCAGGCTGGCAAACAAACCTGTGTGTAATGTAGGGGAAAAGGGATCTCTCAAACAAAGTGCAGCTAGTCAACTGGGCATCTGAGAGTTCACAGATCCTTAGGTTTGGATCCATTGAGTTACTTAGATATCTACAGTTTTTCAACTGTGTTTGCACAATAGTGCCTCTGTCTATACAGAAATGAAATGTGTTGAATGCTATTTGAAGTCAAATGCGTGATAAGAATGTGCTAAACATAACATTCAATTCAGCACAAAGCCCTTTGTATGCTATTTTAGTACATACAGCTTTCACCCTGAAAATGGAACATCTGTATTCTAGGCTGCTCTTTCTAAGGGAATCCAGACCTGCAATTCCCATGTGAGTTTCCTAACTGACTGTGGTCTAGCCTTCATGAATACACTATACATCTCTTTTTGTAGGACTGTATGAAATCAAGAGTGTGAAATTTTGAAACTAGAAAGAAAGCAAGCAATCAAGACTCCTGACAGCACTCCCTTCAAGTCAGGAAGTTCTACTCTATGCTAACTGTGCATAGTCATGGGATCAGGTGCTAGAAATCAGGATGCCTGCCTTTGCAGTAAATGCCTAATTATGAGATTATAGGGTCAAGGTTTTCTTGCTCATTTCCTGTCAAAGACTCTGTGAATCTCACCTTTGCATTACAAGTAACAGGAATGGCAGAATTGAGTTCGGCTTTTTTTGCGAGATTGCTTTTTCGAACAAGTGATCAAAATTGAAACTCAGAAATTTCTAAAAAGAAACTTTGTGAATTTTAAGGACTACAATATTTATATTACAACAACACAGAAAGAAAACAGGCATTGCTTCTATAATTCTAGCTTGTGTTCACTTAGAATATGCTGGTTTAATTATTTTTTAATTTCCTTTTTGACTTTAGATCAAAGTGCTTGTAAACTTTTTGGGTATCTCTGTGGATTAGTTGCACTGAGTGTAATTACCAGTTGGCATTGTAAATACTATTTGGTATGGAATAACAAGAAAATACCACTGTTGTGTTTTTAGCTATTGACTCAGTGGAAATGTTTGTCCTTGGGCATTATTCTTACAAAGCCATTGTTAGATGTTATGAAGTGGTTGATAGAATACAAAGGCAAGATAGCTAGAGTGAGATGACAGCTATTTTTCTACATATTTTAGTGTTTGCAAGATTATAAATAAAAGAAAAAGTAGAACTAGATCTTCAGTGCCACAGTGCTAAACTGAAAGCACAGTGCACTGTGTGGGTTGACCTTACATGGAACTCATTGGGTGGACTTGGGCTGGTCAGTGAGTTCTGCAGCAGACCCTACAGTATGGAAATATAAATCTTTGTTCAGCTAAAGAACAGAGCTTTCCATGGACTTTCTTTGGACTAGTTCTCACATGTAAAAACTCCAGAGATGGATTTTAGATACATTCATGAATCAATACTTAAAAGCCCTCTGCAAGCTTCAAATTAATTTGACTCAGTGTATTTGAAATATCTGTACTTGTTTTGGACCAATTTTTAGGTTCATGTTGGTAAATAAATCTATGCCTGCTTACATATGAAGTAATCTGACAGGTAGAACCAGTATTAGATGGTGTTTTTGAAAGATCTTGAAGTACAGCACATAAGGAAGACACAGGAACAGGCTTGTTTAACAGTGATAGGAGGGTAGGTAAGTGACAGAGACTACACTTACAGTAAAATATCTTTTACAAGGAACAAGGAACGTTTGCGTTTAAAATGGTTATAAAGGAGCTAAAGTACTTCTAGCTTATAGATTAAAACCCTCTGAAAAGACTACAAGGGGACTCTATCAGTGAAGGAAATTCTGTCATGTAATCAACCTTCATGTGTTTCTTAACTTACCCTAGGTTCCAGTTTTGCACAGTTCACATCGAGTCCACCTTGTTAAACACAATGAAAATGTGTAGAGATTCTTGGAATTGTACAGGCTTCAATGAAATAATTTAACCTACCCTAGAAATCGGTGATTGCTTTCATCCAGCTAGGACGGAAAAAGTAAACATACCTCTTTTGAGCATTTTTAACCTATTACTGCCATCTAGCGTTTATAAAGTCTGCATCGATTTGGGGAAAAGATTACATTCAGGTTAATTGAATAGAATTAAAACGGTGAGATGTGAGAAATCTTTTAGAAAACACTAAAATGTTTATGTGGTTTTTGTTTAGAATTTAAATCACTTTTAGTGCAGGTCAAAACAATTATTTCATGTAATTGTACATGCACTTGATGTGGCTAATTAAGATGATTATTAAAGTGCATGTAATTGTACATGCACTTGATGTGGCTAATTAAGATGATTATACTTCTTTTAATAACAATTCTCCATGAGCTTAATTGTAATTTCCATATAATTTTATCATTATATATATAATGTCAGATATTATATATATAATATCTGTTTATAATTTAACTAACACTTTTGTAACTTTGAATGAAGAAGAATCTTAGTTCGATTGACATATCAGGACAGGAAAAAAATTAATTTAAGAATGGAAAACAAAATGCTTCTAAATAATCATCTTTTTTAAATGGGATTCACAAAGTAATAGGGACACTGTCATGTTAATATCTGGATACCTTGAGGACTGAGATAAACCCTTTTGAGGAATTGCACCCACTGCTAAGTCTGCCTTTATTATTTGTTTGGTTTTACAGCACAGTGTATGAACCACTTTACCTTTATAAAATGGTGGTAATAATAATAATAACAACAACTGTATTGATAGAAATTAGTGCAAAAGTACCGCAGTAGATAATAAATTGGTACTAAAAATATCTTTGCTACATTTATTGATATAATGATTAATAGCAATATTAACAGCAGAAATGTATTTGACATTGGTCTTTTATTTCCTCTCAACAGAGCAGTTGGTGCTCTTTCAGACAGCAAGGTTTTTGTAGATGATCTCCTGAAAGGAAAAAGAGTGGATTTGTCTTTTCAAGGAATTGATCACTTCAGAAATCAAGTTGGATTTGCAAATTTGGCAGAAAATGATCATACAGCACTACTTAAGGAAATAGCAGGTACAACTTGTCAATCTAGTTTAAGTGTTTTAAAGACTTCTCAACAACCTAAATGAGAATTTAGTCAATATTAATTTACCTTTAACAACTGTAAATGCTACATAATTAATTTCCTAGCCTACTTTGCATATTTCAAAATTATGTTAATGAATTGCAGACAGTACTGTTCTCTGATAGCTTTTTATTCAGTATATGTAAAAAACATAGTGCAAATTTGTAAATGGGATGTAAAGACTCCATGCTACCTTGTTTTGGTCCCATTTTTATCTGCCTATGAGTCTATACTTAAACTATGTTGTTTACAGATATTTAATAAAAATTCTCAAAGAACAGTACTGTCTGTAATTCATTGGTGTCCTTTAAAACTATCCCAGCAATTCCAACTATTCCTTGGAAAGATTCTTTAAAAGAGTTTTTCAGTATTGATGAATTATCTTTTGTGTTCTGAGGAATGTGAGGTCACACCATTTTTTAATAGAGCAATAACCCATTTTGCAGAGTAGCAAGGACTGCTGCTGTCACACTACCTCTTTGCAGTCCAGTACAGAGGGAAAAATTGAAAAAGTCTTTATTAATACAGTGTTTCTCTAGCAATTCATTAGTTTCATTTCTGAAGTGCAGCTGGTTTGACCTTTTACAAAGACCTCAGCTGAATTTATTAAGGAATCACTGTTTTGCTGCTTCCAAGATTATGTATGGCTTCTGCTATGTTCTAAGGTGAAGTTTGATTTAATGTTGTTACTTTGTGTTGTACATTAATGAAGGAGAAATGTTGAAAACATAGTCAATAGAAAATAGATGAAGTTAAATTAGCTTTCAAATGGTAGGAAACCATTTAGTTCCATAAATTATATAAGAGAAATTGTTTGATAATAACATCTGAACGTGGTCATTGCATGTCTGCTAATACCAGTGTAGACGTAGGTTTGCCAGAGATGGAAGTCCAGGAAAAACAGAGCTAATGTGAATCTTCTGTTCTAATTTCCTAGTTACTTCCCAAAAATCCATTAAAAGACATTAGCATCATTTAATTATCTACCAGGAATAATGCTAAACAGTTCTGACAGAGGTTTGAGGAGTATTTTAATAACTCTTTGTCCAAGTCTTTTTAGAAATTGTGTGCTTACAGTGACATATACAATTACAGGACATTTTGAAAAACTTTCTTTTTTCTGCTTTGCTGCACCACAGAATATTTGAACGACTGTTGAGGGTTAGTCCCAGCTGGCAGCTCAGTCTCTCACAGCCACTCGCTCACTCTTCCCCAGCCATTTTGGGGGAGAGAGTCAGAAGAGTAAAAGTGAGAAGACTTGTGGGTTGACATAAAGACAGTTTAATAGGGAAAGCGAACACCATGCACTCAATAGAGCAAAACAAGGAATTCATTCACCATTTCCCATGGGCAGGCACATATTCAGCCCTTCAGCGATTCAACATGGCTCCATCACTAAGAGTGATTTGGGAAGACAAATGCCATCCTCCTTCCTTCTTCTTTCCCCGGCACTATATATGCTAAGGGTGATACCATACAGAATAGAATATCTCTGTGGTCAGTTGGGCTCAGCTGTCCCAGCTGCGTCCCCTCCCAGCTCCTTGTGCACCTCCAGCCGCTTGCCGGAGAGGTGGGCTGAGAAACTGGAAAGGTCTTGGCTCTGTGCAAGTGCTGCTCAGTAGTAACCAAGACATCCCTGAACTAACAAACCTCTGTTCAGCATAAATCCAAAAAATAACCCTATACTAGGTACTATGAAGAAAAGTACCCAGCCAAAACCAGCACAAATACTAAGCGAATTTGGAAAGAGTAATGAAGTGCTTGGTTTTTATTTTGATAACTACATTGTAAATGCTGCTTGAAGCTGATGAAAGTGAATAAGTGAATCCTGGTTTTTTACCTACAGGATTTGCAGATGTTGATTTTATGGATTAATGATGCGTGTTATGGTCTGACCATGAGAGGGAGCTTGTATTTCACAAACTGAAAAATTACTCTTCTGTTTATACATACAAATATTTCATTTGCTTTTGGTCCTTTGTTTTTAAGAAATGTTGATTAGTTGTCTTAAGTATTTTAATTCAGTTAGGACTGCACTGTATTACAACAGTCAGTTAGGCTGACATGCAGTACAACTGACTCAGTAATTTTCTTTAACTTTAGTTGTGTATAAATGGCATTTAGGCTAATCTCTTTGAATTGATTTCCTAGCAGTCCGCACTAGAGAGTAAGAGAAATGGAAAGTGAGTCATACTGTCCATCTTCTTCTCTAAAAACATTACAGCTTTACTTGAGCATAAACTTACATTGCCACCATACGAAAGCAATCTTACCCCTTTGTGCAGCCACGTGGAGAATTTAGCTGTGGAAAAATTAACATTTTAACCTTTGCCAGCTAATTTTTAGCCTATTTAGCTTGCCCATGAAGTTTACTGAATAGCTACATAACTGTTGGCAGGAAAGATAGGAGCAATGGCAGGCATGGGGCTAGAGAGAAACAGTCTATTCTGACAAGGATGATAGTTTAAAGCTCATCAAGGATGAGCTTCTTTAAAAATTGTGAATCCACACATTTAGCATCCATTTGAGGGTGAATTGCATTGCCCTCCCTTCAGGCAGCCAAGGGAAATAGTTTAATTCAGTTAATTTAGTTCACTTTAGTTACAGATGGCTGAAGCTATGATAAATGAATTTTGCCTCTTGTCAGTTGTTCTTAGGTCATTTCACATGATGAAAAAATTGGGAACTCAGAGGTATTGTAATTTTCCATTAGAACAACTGATTTGTACAAAGTGAGGAAAAAGGTGACAGTCCAAATGCTGTTGTTTAGTTAGGTGGGACTGGAAGCATTCTCTGAAATGATGAAATTATTCTCTGAAATCATACTGAAAACGAGGACAGCAAATGCTTTTAGATTTTAATCTACATTCTTTTTCATATTGTGCTGCCTAACACTGAATTACAATAGCTCTGAGAAATAGCTCACTAAAATGAAGCAATATGCTTACTGTGATTTAAAAGAAGGTACCATCATTCCCCTCTTTTTGTGGTCATAACAAACTTATAGAAAGTATTAGAATGGCTTGAAGCCAGTATAAGCAGAAAGTTTTATTAGGAAGTTCTACTTATGTTTCTTTTTCAGTTCAGGACTTTACCTTCACATTGTCACTGTCTTGTAAGGCTTAGCTTATGTACTGACATTGCTAGGCCCAGCTGCTCCATGGATACTACTTTATGAATGAGCTTATCTTTCTTATGTATATGTGTGTGGTGATGGAGAGAAACAGAACAACCCATGCATACTCCTGATGAGTGCTTGAAGTAACAGTATAGCTTGCTGATACATGGCAGTGGTCTGGGACAGTGACAGCTCATTGCAGAAAAGTCAAACTAATACACAACCAAGGGGCAGTGGAGGAACTACTGGAAAACTCGCTTGACTCTGGCTTATCTTTTGGCCCATCTCTTAAAAAGCTCTAAGAATTTAATAATTTTAGCAGGGCTTAACATTATAGTTCTAATGGTAAGTTATCTATGGTCAGCTTTTCTTCATTTCCAAGTGTAAAGTCAAAAAAAATCAATAAAAAGACAGAATACTCTTTCTAAATTATAAACATTTTAGTTGAAGGAACATGGTTCTGAGACAAGCAGAAATTATTAGTCTGGAAGTAAACCTGCATCTGTAGCATGTTTCTGTATCTAATGAAGTCTTTGGAAAGAAGATGGCCATTTGTATTATAGAATATGGCTCAATAAGCAATTTTATTATGAATTGTTCTGTATTGATCTAGCTGTTGGATTTTTGAGCTTTTCCCATGTAAAGTGGCTCTGAGTAAGCTTCATATATCACATTTCCATTCTAATTATAGGGAAAGAGTTGTCTAATGGATTCAGCTGCATCCAGTGTAAGAGGCAGATGACATTCAGTAATTTTGACATTATAAAAATGAGGTACAAAATGATATTACAGAGTACTTCAAACTGTATGAAAGGCAGTCTAAAAGCTGTCCAAAAATTTGTTCCAGGAAGTCATTGAGCTTGTAAAAATAGCTTTAACATTTCTAGGGTATACTTTGAAGCTGCAAACATCAGTCAGCCTGAGGCTAATAAAGGAAAACATAGATTTTGTTTGATTTTTCAGTCTAAGTAGTAATGATAACGTCTGGAGGAAAGATGGAGAATACTCATTTGTCAAGATGCCTGGGCACTGTCTGTCTATTTTTCTCATCACTGGCCTCTAATTTCTTTTAGTTTAGGTAGTCTCCATCATTAAAGTAAAAACTTTAACTTTTGTGTATTTGCCAGTCAACAAATCCACTTTTATGCTGTCTCACAAGCCTAGAACTTTCTCTTGCCCACAGCATCCATGTGTCCTTTCCAGTTTCTTCTAAATCCCTTTTTGTAGCCACTTCTTCAAAGAGCTTCATGGATATTAATAGCATTACATTATCTTGTAACCTTCCTGTACTCTCAGGAAAACATTTCTCTTTATTTCTTTTTTTTTCCCCTCCACTTAGTCAGATTTCATTCTATTTTTCATTATTTTTGAAGAAGGAAACCTTGTGTTAATTATGTTCATAAGTTACCTTAACCAGTAAAATGTTGCAGTTCTTGTACATGTTAAATTCCACAAAACTGGGGCTATCTGTAGTCCCAGCAAGCCCAATGTCTTGAGCCTGTGATGTTTAATATGTCTGTGCCATGACAAACTGTGTGAGAAATATGATGCCCCTGAGAACATGTGTAGACACACACCTACACATAGATAAATCTGTTACGTTAAAACTGCAGACTTTCTCTCTTCTTGCCTTTCTCTTCTGACCAGGGTTTTCATTGTTTTTTCTTGATTGGAATTGCCAGGTATGAAAGAGGATTTTGGAGATACATTGAACAGCTACTGAACAAAGCTATTTTGCACAGAACAGAGACAGGCAGGCCGGTGGTTCTGTTTAGCAGGGTAAAGTGCAGGTGCCCAGCTGTCCCACCCAATTCCCACACAGTCACAGCACTGTGTGATTGGTCTGCCCTGCTGACATCCCTGGGTTCAGACCTGGATCAGAGGCACATTGGCAAACCTCTGCTCTGATACTAAGCTCTTCCCAGAGTTAGGAGGGGACATTTGGAGAGGTGCAAATCTTCATCAGCACAGATCCTCATTGCAGAGTGTCAGATAAGACTGCATGGCCTAAGATGTGATGGCAGAAAAAAAATGGAGTTTTCAGAGGAGGGAAAAAAAGACTGCTATGCACAAGACTGAGTCAGAACATCACATGGTAATGTAAACCTGGTTCTGATAAGATTTACCTTTGCTGGAACATCAAAGTCAGTGGGTCCCCAAATTGTGCTGTTCAGAGAATAGATACAGGAGCCAGAAAGCTCAGTGGGGATTTAGTGTAAATTTAGACATGTCTCCGACAGATAAAATTTAAAATAATACAAGTAGGTCAGCTGTACTTGTGTTGTTTGCTTCCCGATGTGATTCTGTTTCTTCCAGGTATCAGAAAAAGGACTGTTGAACTATCAGGCAAAAAAATAATATATTTAAATGAACATACATTGTTTTGTTAGGGGCTGATTAAATCTATGTGATAAGATTGATAGTTTTCCCCCTATTTTGATTTTAGTTTGATTGTATGAGTGAGCTAGACCGACACCTGGTGAAAAATTGGAAGTTGTACTTGCAAAGAAATAAAAAGCTTAAGATTTTGCAGTTTTTCTGTTTTTCAGCAATAGAAATACTCTATTTCCCAGTATTATTTTTACCATAGATTTTTTTCAATTTTATCTAAACCTTTTGTCAACCAGAAATTTTTCATGTTGAAAGTATTTAATCTAAATAAAACCATGGAACATAATTCAGAAGTTGCACTGAAATTTATTTCCAAGACATTAAACATTACATTGGGCAGATGAGTTGAAAAACAGTAAACTAGGTCAATATTGTTGAGTTGTTTTCGCCTAGACTTTAAACAGATAAAAGTAGGAAAAAGTACATTAAAAGAAGGAAATTAGCTCAGAAGGCAACAGTGAAACTTTAAAAACCAAGCAAAAATCATCAGCACACCTAGTATGTTCTCTAATGCTGGCATGTAAATCCGGTGCCGAAACTTAGAGCTTTTACTTCTGAATTTCCTTTGGTCTGAGTGGGAGATTACACAAATAGAGATAATAGAATTACCACAGAATACTGGTTTTGAGTTGAGAATTCTGTTACACACGCAGAGTTTTCCTTAAGTTTCCCACACTTCTAGTGAGAGTGACTCCTGAACAGTGCTAATGTTGAGTTTCTATTTTGATAGCAAAATCAGACAGCATGAACAGCTTTCTAATTGCCATTATTTAACTGATAGTAACTGCAGATATTTCACATGAAATATTATATCCATGTTCACATGAAATAATATAAAGCTCTGAAGAAATAACATGTACCTTTAAAATGAAGTAGAAGTCTTCCTGCCTTTTAGTACTCATCATCTTGTTTCTTTCACATAAAGGACCCGTGACTAAAATTACATTTGAAAGCACATTTTAAGCATTATATTATGTAATTTATGTATTTATGCAATTTTCTCCTCCTGTCAGAAACTATGAAAAAGATATTTCAAGAAAAGGGGATCATGACAGGAGAAGAAAGAGCTTTTAAACCACATCTGACCTTCATGAAGTTGTCAAAATCAACAGAGCTACGTAAGCAGGTGAGCTCACATTTCACGTAACTCAGCAGCAATCTAGAAAGTTTAATTTGGAGATGGACAGAGTTCTTAATGCTGTAGCATCATATTTGCTACTTTGTAACCAGCTGAAGAGGTAAGACTTTTATGCTTTATAGAAATAATTAATGTATCTACTGTAGAAGCAGTCCTGTACTTAATTTATTGCCCTTGATATTCTCGGTGCAGTAATATCATGGTCTGTTTTCTGTTGGGAAATTAGGCAAGACCAAAGGATAAAAGTACTTGTTCAGAGTTGCAGAACTCCCATTAGGTGGTAGATTGTATGCAGGCAGTGTGTTTGCTGAGTTTTGTTACTGTATAGGAGAAAATGAGCAAATAAGCAGTAGAATTTCTGTTTGGATATGCATAGTAGGCAGTTAGTTCTCCACTGAATATGCTTTAGTGAATTTCAGAGTAATGAGGAAAAACTGTATATCATGTAATTTAATATATCTTCTATATTCTCTCTTGCAGGCAGTTATTTCTTGCCTATTTATTATGGGGTTTTTTTACAAAATACACAAATACATGAAAATAGGATATGACTGTGATTAAAGTACATAGAAGCAGTACTAGTGTATCTTTTTTTTTTAATTTCATATTAATTTAACTGTAGTACTGTATTATTTAACAAAAGGTATATGTCCGTACATTTTTTTACTGACATTGTATAGAATGTTTTATGTGATTCTTTAACATTGACTAGGGAAATAATTTTCAGAAAAAGTATTTTAAATAAGAATTAAAGTACATAAAACTAATCTTTTAAGTTGATTTTTTGTTAATAGTGGGTTGAAGTTAATAATTAAACTTTAAAGTTTAATTAGAAGTATCTCTAAAAATGCTGAAGGTGCATGTTTTAATTAAGTAGTGTTTTGAAATAAGTAGAAAGAAGGTAGTGAGATTTGAGATACATCAAGAAAATTTGAGGGTATGTGTACTTGTTCTAAAATAGAAATAAAGACTTAGCCAAAGGATGCAGGTGGTATATGATAGATACTAAATTTTTAAACTCACAGAAGGCTTTTGCTTGAAATGACAGTTGGGTTTTTAAAATGCTAATTTTAAAAATCCACAGATCTTCTAGAATATCAGCTGTTCAGTGATTTAACTGGTTAAAAGATCTGAGACAATCAGGGTGGGATTTTTGCTATTCTGTGTTTTTTCTGTTTTTTGGCTGGTTGGTTGTTTCATTTACATTTATCTACCTTCCATGAAATATTAGCCAGGATACATCCTTTCTGTGTTCTGATATTCACTGCTGCTGACAGAACCAGGTCAATGTCATTCCAAATCATCTTCCTGAGCCTTCCATAATGCTGGATAATGCATATGATCTACTGCATAGAAGGATACTATGTATTAAAAATCTGTACATTTTTCTCTGTCAATTCAGTGTGAGGCATAAGCATCAGTCTTTACTATAATTTTTTCTTTCATTGTATTCCTGCACTTAGTTAGATAGTTTAATGCATTTACAGAAAACAGTAAATAAAAATATGTATCACAAAAGGAATAATTATTTGTCAGTGCATTTAAATACGATGTCTAATTGCATTTTCAGATCTTAGAACAATATGAAAAAGAAGAAAAGGGAAGTGGATGAAGGTTACATGAGCAAGCATATAAAAGAGCAAATAGTACTGAAGTGGTTGAGTATAGTTCTCAGCCGTAGCTTTATATAACTATATTAATTTATTTTTTAAATGTAAGCTTCCTTATTTGCAACAATATTTTGTTAAGTCACCCTCCTCTCAATGACATCCAAATTCCAACAAAGTTTTTTTTTGGGGGGAAAAATATCTGGTTTTTAAACCTTAATATAACTGTAGTAATTTTGAAATGTATATATTCTGTAGAGATTTTAACTTTTCCAGAGTTAAAAATTGTATTTACAAAGCAAAGAGTTTGAGAATTCAGAACTAGTAAAGATCTCAAGAAATCAGGTTTTCACTTTGAAGGCACATCATTAAGCTAACAATGGTAAATCTAAAACACTTGGAAACAGATATTAATAAAGGATGGAAGTGTGAAATAAAGTGGATTAGGAAAGAACTATGTGGTTTACTGTATCCCCTTCAGCTTCTCAAATTAAAGGACTTATTTACCTACTCAGAAGTGGGACCAACTTGTTATTCATGCATAGTTGGACATTTCTCAGATTAGATGTGCCACTGAACACTTCCCCAAAAAGAGGAGGTATAGTGTGCTCCTAGGTGTCCTTGTGGAAGGAGACAAAGGGATATAATTTACTTGCTCATGTTCAGCTATTTCCAGAATTATTTGAATGAGAAGAATCCTGGGTTAGTATCGTTATCTTCTATGCAAAGAACCTAATGAAGCACAATAAAAGAAGCAACTGGAGTTTTGTATTTGAAGATAATGTTTCTGTTCCTGCTTCCCTCACTCACCTCCTAAGTTGCCACCAGTCAGTCATAAGCCCTGTGTTTTCCATTTGTCCAGATTCCTATTTATTTCAGGGTGTGTTGTGAGGCACTTCATAAATGCTCTATGATGTTTGAAGGTCCTTTGATACCCAGTACTGCCAGAACCACAAATGCTGTGAAATGAATTTCATAGGTAGAAGATGACTGACAGCTAAATTGCTCTGATGGTATCTGCTTAATTAGTGCAGAGTATATCCCTAGCCTAGACAGTGGTTGACAGCAAAAAATGCTGAACTTATAAATCATGAATCTTTTGTATATTATATTCCTTTGTACAGTGTATCTTTACAATGCTGAATGTATAGTCAGTAAAAGAGAATATATTATTGAGAAAAATATTTGTATTTGCAACACTTCTGAGTATTGTTCAAGGCCTGATTCACTGTTGCCATTCACTTCAATGGTAACATCATAATGATACCAGATATTATGCAGACAGTATTATTATGATTGCACTGGAAATAGCATTAAATGCACAATTCAGTAATTTGTTTTTGTATTTTTTAATGTAAAGTATGTTAAACTTCTGTCACTTTCCAGTTTCATACAGAAATAGCATAAGGTACTTTATTTGGTAATAGTTTCCTTTATCATCAAGGAGGAAATTCCACACTGAAACAAACCCAAAGCAGTGTCTCAAATTTCAGATCTTTTGATGTACGCTGATATTCATCTTTTTGCTATCTTCAGCCAGATAACCAGATTACATGTTCAATACTTATAATTATGAAGTGATTTAATTTTTTTAAAATGTAAATTTTCTCTCAGTTTATGTGACATTAATATTTTTGGCTTCTTGTAATGACATATAGATGAGAGATGTAGTATGTCTTTTATTTGCCATAATGTAAGTGGTTAGAGCAAGTTTTGGCAGACAATAAGCTATCTAATGTCTCCTCTGTCTTATTTACATGAGGAATCTCAGGCACTTGCCTGGCTGCAGGAAAGGTTATTGCTTTGATAGTGTTTAGATATGGCTCTTGCATCATTAATTTTTAATGAATTTTTCTTGCATATGCATACATAAAATACTGTGTTCAGTAAAGATCCTTTACATGACAAGAGAAGTAAAAGGGAATCCTCCCTTTGTGGTATTAATCCTCAAATGTTAATAATTGAAAATAGAATAGAATATGTGAAGTTCTCTCTTCAATTCCTAGAATTGTAATTTTGCCTTTATACCCATGAGGCACAGACACATAATATGCATGATACAACTGTATCATACAGAACCTTAAAGAAGAGAACAGTTCTCAGTAAAACTAAGGTACTGCTATTTATCAGTCCCCACTGAATCTGACCACCAGCATTCTTTTTATAACTAACCCCTGGGATCTCTGCCATTTGGACAGAAAAGCTGGTATAAGAAAAGCCACAAAGCCATTAAATCCCTCTGCATTGCCACTTATGCCAGCCTCTGTATCAGTGGTTTGTATTGGGACTACTGTTAATTGTTGGCACAAGAGTCTGAGCCACATATTTATTTGGAATCTTTTATGGTGATACTAAAATGGCTGAAACCATCACTTTGGCCCAATATGAAACAATAAATACGTTCCTTTAATAGACCAGTAGAAATGTGTTGTGATTTTTCTGCAGCATATTTTTTAATCTGAGGTTCCAGTAACAGGGACAGAAAATGCAAACTGAGTGACCCAACAGCTATAAGAGGTTCTTAAAATTCTTCCTCTTCATACACTCATATGATGCACCATATTGCAGGGATATGTAAGTACTTGGTTTAAGCAAGAAGAAGGAGAAGGAAGGACGTAAGTACAGACAGTTTGTTACAAGCTAAATGTCCTGGGAGGTGTCATGTCATAGTGATCATTCTTTAAAGTCCCAGACTCTCCATGGTAGGTATGATGCAGTCTACGTATTTAGACATACCCTGGCTACAGGACTGAGGCTGCAGAAGGCAACACCTCTTTAGACATGAACTCTTCCAAGTCCACCTGGGGATCGTCAAGGTCTATGCAAAGAAACTTTTCCACAACAGACTTGCATTTTTCCATCCTATCACATTTTGAAGGATGATCAAGACGTTTGATAGGTTTTCCGTTGCGTATCAGTTCTGATACTTCCACTCCTCTTTCAATAATTTTGGCTGGCATTCCTGCTAATGCAGCAATATTGGCAGCATGACTAACGGTGGACATGCCCTGTTTGATCTGGTAGAAAAATATCAACTCCTCTCCATCCTGATGGGTCTCCATGGTCAGGTACTCCAGAAGAGGTGTGTCAGGCAGGAGTTCTAGCTGCATTAAACTATGAAAATTAGTGGAGACAAAGACCTGTGGACACTGTGTTCCTTGTCTGATCCAGTACCTCAGGACAGCAGCCAGAAGGGACAGGCCATCCAGTGTGTTGGTGCCTTTACCAAACTCATCAATAAGTACCAGGGACCTCTCTGTGGCATTGTTTACAGCCTTGGCAACCTGGTTAAGATCAATCATGAATGTGGAGAGCCCTACAGAAACTGATTCCCTACTGTGGATTCTTGTATAAATCCCATCAATTACTCCAATCTCTGCCTCTGCTGCAGGGACGTAACTGCCGATGAAAGCCATGTACACTATAAGACCTACCTGCTTTAAGTAAACACTCTTTCCAGAGGAGTTGGGCCCTGTGATGATCTTTATTCGTCTAGTAGCCTCACCGCTGTCCACAGGATTGGCCACAAAAGTCTTTGCACATAGTTCCATGAGTGGATGTCTCCCATCCTTGATGTGGAAGCCGTGGCGGTGAGTAAAGCGGGGTCGGCAATAGCCGTTCTCCCGGGCTGTCGCTGCCAAGGCTAGCAGCACATCCAGGTGTGCAGTGTACTCAATCACGCTGTAAAGTACTTCAGACTTCTCCAGGATCCTTGTCTGCAGCTGGTGCATGATGAGTGTTTCCTGGTCTCTGATCTCACAGTGCAAGTCACCCAGCAGGCTGTCTAGCTCCTTGGTCCGGGCACTTCTGTAGTGCAGTTTATCCTCTGACAAGAACATGAAGTCCAAGCCTTCAATTTCGAAGTCAGTCTTATCCATCATATTTGGGAGGCGTGGAATGGAGAGAAGGAACCCAATCAAAGGAATGTAGATGACAGCACAGGAGGGAATCTGATTGTCCAAAGTCTCCAGTTCTTTTCGTGCCACTTCTGTAAGGAAGTCTGACAGTCCTATCAGCTTTCGTTTCTTCTCATCAATCGTGGCATCTACATTGGGTCTAACAGTGAAGCGATTCTCAGAGAGGCTGCCTTCAAAGTCTACCACTTTGCTGATCAGGTTAGCAATGTAGTGCAGATCATCAGTGAAGACACGTGAAATAGTCTGAAAAAGTTCAATAGTGTTGGGCAGAGAACGACATGTGTCTCTAAGGCACACTGCATTGTAAGCTGTCTTATACAGTGCTTGCCAGTCACTAACTTTTGTGTTGGAAAGAGTCATTCTCTTTAAAATAAGAGGCACATTTTTAATATTCTTGAGGCAGTTTTGAAGAGTGAGGACTGTTTCATGGTTCTGAGCTAGCAGGAAGAAGTTGATAACATCCAGCCGTTTGTTCAGCTCTGTCAGGTTCCGGGTAGGTCGTGTGAGCCACAACCTCAGCAGTTTTTCTCCCCATTTGCATCTGCAACGGTTTAAAATTCCAAATAAGCTAAATCCTTCTTTTAGTCCACTGGATAGCTTGTACACAGAAGGATGGATATCACTTTTAAATATCTGAAGGACACAGTAAGTGTCTTGGTCCATATTCACAGTATCTGACAGCACAAATTTTTTAAAGGCCAAAATAGGAACTGCTATACTGCTGTCTTCGAGTTCAACTCCAACCCTTCTTCTGTCTAGAAACTTAAGGAGCCCCCCTAAGGCTCGTATCATGAGTGGACTCTCAAAAGGGATGATTGAGGACAAATAGAGAATTTTCTCTGTGGCAGTCATATGAGATGGAATAAATGGAAATTGCCTCGACAGGATCCGTTGCTTGCTGACTTCTAGACCAAAATCTATGTTGGGAAACAGGACAATTTCTGGTTTTCCTATGTCTTTATCACCAGCAGTAGCTGTTAGGTTGGCCAGGAATTTAGCAATATTCTGGTCCTGTTTTGCACTGGTCACTATGCATTGAGGGTTAAGTTCCCCAATCACTTTTTGCAGTAGCTTGAGGTCTTCATTATCAGGTATGTCAGGCATGAAGTAGACTGAGCAATCTTCTGTATCATAGTAAGTAATTGCCAGCTGCCCTGCATACCACAGAACAGACATATGTGTCTCTGAGCTCTCTTGCTCCTCTTGCTCAGGCCCAAGTGCTGGTGGCAAGACACAGCTCGTGGCTGACGTGGCACTCATCTTTTGGCAAGAGGTATTTTTTATTCATAACTCATCCAAAAGGTCCTGAGAAGTAACTTTAATTGACAACAGGAAGTTAACAGATAGTCACTCTTCCAACCCTGGAGAATCTAAGATGCTACTAGGAATTAACTATACATGTTCAAGTAACACAGCCAGTAACTACAGCCACTTCGAAGGCTTCCA
The DNA here is from genome assembly GCF_051311805.1 of Agelaius phoeniceus. Classification (NCBI taxonomy): domain Eukaryota; kingdom Metazoa; phylum Chordata; class Aves; order Passeriformes; family Icteridae; genus Agelaius; species Agelaius phoeniceus. Next base: position 56,130,191 of record NC_135267.1, read on the forward strand.
AGGAAGGAGTAACAGAGCTAACTACCAGCAATAGTTTTACAGTTTAACTACAGCCACTTCGAAGGCTTCCAAGGAAGGAGTAACAGAGCTAACTACCAGCAATAGTTTTACAGTTTTTCTTTGTATCCTTTATTTTTTTTAAGTCTATGTGGACCCAAGTACCCATAAATACAGTAACATGGACAGGCACGTATATCCATGCACAAAATCATCCCCCCTCAGAGGTTCGTGACACACACCTGCGCTGACCGTGGCTTCTCTCAGCAGTGCAGCCCCACAGCCTGGCCATCATTTCAGGGTCGCAGCCCCATATTTATGCTGCAGCATCACGCAGCACCAGTTTCTATAGACGTACATAAGGGATGGGACATACCAATAATCCCTGTCAGCACCTCACTTTCAATCCTCTCCCACTTCTCAGCTCGCTTCTTACCCTCCTCACCACGGACGGGCAGCTCGTCTCAGCTGCTGCGCCTCCCTGCAGCCCAAAGCTTTTGTGCTGTTCCCTTTCCCTTCTTCTGCGGGCGGGAGCTCGGCGCTCCGTCGGGAGGGCCTGTCAGGGGCCCGGACCCGCCTCTGCAGCCGGGCCGCGCCCACAGCGGCCCTGTCCCGGCCCTGTCCCGGCCGCCGGGGCGGCCGCGCCGCAGGGAGCGACCCTCGGGCAGCCGGCGGGCCCCGCTTGGAGGAGCACCTGGTGCTGTGCTGGGTTGTGGGCTCTGGCACACGGAGCCCAGAGCTGCTTGCCTCTCTGCTACCTGCGCTGTCACCACTGGAGCCTTCCTGCCCCTGGTCCCAAGGCTGACTGTGGCAGTAGCTACCAGGGCTGCATGGGGTTCAACTGCTGGGATAGCTTGCTGTACCTTTCCAGCGACACGGGCAGGAAAACCAGACATTGTAGGGCTGCCAAAAGCATTCTCCTGGTGCTCTGGCGGTCCTGCAAGAGCTCCTCGTGCCCTGCCTCTCCAGGCCCGTGTTATTCGGCCGTGTCTTTTACAGGCATCATCCATTACAGTGCTTCCTCGAGAGGCAGATGTCTTCCTCCTCCCCTTCCAGCACCAAATGCTTCGAGTACTCTTGTTTCTCACCCTCCCCCATAACAGCTTATCTTATTATCAGCATCTGTATTATTCCCATGTGGTAACAACTTTTCACTTGCATCTCTACTGCTCCAGACCCTTTCAGTTAAGAAATGAGCCATGACCTTCCCATGCGCCTGCATTCCTTCATCCTTTCACATCTCACTGCAAGCTGCACTCCAGGAATTGTTCCAGTTACTAAAAATATCATAGTTTTCCCATGGCTGCTTTTCCAAATACCTTTCAGTAGTGCATCACGAGCACGACTCAATTCCTGAGCATTCAACATTTGATTCACACCTTAGCAACTTGTCTTGGACAAGCAACATCCCAATCTCTTGTAAATGTTATTTTTTTATTGGAGCATGAAGTTGTGATTTTTACCTTTTCTTCATTTCATTCCAGAAGAACTCAAGGCTTCACATTTTGACAAGTGTTCTCCTGGCTGAAAAGGTCTTTTTTATTACTAATTGATGTCTAACTGTATTTCCTAGAACTGTCAGCCAAAAAGCAAGGAATGATGATTTAATGTCAGAATAACCTTAGTACATAAGGACTAGTGTAGCCATAGAACAAAAATAGATTAAGTAATTACTGTGAGGATGGAATAAATGTAGACTCCCACAGAGATTTAGACTCTGAAATTTCCATTTCTTGAAATGAAAAGCATCCACCACTAGATGTCATCATTTCAGAGATTTAGGAAATGAAAAGACATTTGACCTTCTCTAAAGTAGATTTTACTTTTCACACTGATGAGCTGCCGAGAAACCACCGGCAAACTGGGACTTTGCAGCCATTGGGGATGTAAAGCCAAGGGTCCAGGATGTTGGCAGGTTGACTGTGCACATACATGGGGGGGTGCGCAGGGAGAGAGGTTGGGGAAGAACACAAACGAGGAGTGGATGGTGCAGGCTGCAAAATGGGCCAGTCCTGTTTTTAAAGTGAGGCTGGTGGGTGCACCTTTCCAACTGATTGCCAGGGGCAAATGTCTGTATCCTCCCCAAACTGTGTGTGGGAGTGCAGGTGCTCACTGCCAAACCTCAAGCTGGGCCAGCAGCAAGTGGGAGACCTGTGGGCTCAGTAAGAGGCTGGCAATCTGTGCAAGGGTGTTGGGGGACAGAGGGGCCATGACAGTGCTTCAGGAATGCACAGACATGAACATGGAGAGAAAGTCCTTCTGTCCCTGCGAGGAACGACCTGCACTTGTGTGTCCTGTGAGCCCCGTGTGCAGGTGCTGGTGAAGGCAATGGTATTCCATGTAGCCAGCTGTGTCCTTGTCCTTTGAGCATGGGTATGTGTCTCTAGGAGGTGAAAGCAGCAGGTACATCCATCAAAGACTGAGGCTTCCACACCCTGGACTCGTCTCCAGCAGCCAGGCAGTAGGGAACACACCAATAGGGGCTGTAACTGCTAGAGTTGGAACTGCTAATATTCCTTAGCATAGAATAATGATATTTAAATAGCAAACAGCATTATTGGGAGGTAGATTGAAGGAGAAAATACTGAATTTCTACAGAGATCATATATTTTTATTGATGATGCAATGGAATGAGGACCCCATAACTCTTAAAATAACTACTGAAATAATGTTTTCTGAAAATAGCCTAATAGAATATTTATTATGTTCCACTTCATATATGCAAAACTGCATAATGATTCCAATATTATAAATCCCAACAAGTTTTTAGATATACTGCGATAAAAAGTTCTAGTGCTAGTGAAATACAGCCATTTTTTCCTGTGGGCTGATTTTAATGACTCAGAAAACTGCCCTTGATGACCATTTGAGATTCTTCCTAGTAGCAGCATGCCTAGTAATAACAGCAAGAATAATTTCCAGTTACACATTCCATGAACACTGTTGCAAACCATTGGAAGTTAAAGCAGTTGTAGCCTTGTTATGCCTATTTGTTTCCTACAAGACTGAAAAGGAAGTGGTGAAAGGAGGACTAATGACACTTTTATTTTATTGTTATTTTCTGCAGTAGACATTGCTTCCATATAACAGAAGATTTGGCATATGATTATTTCTGTATTCCTTTTGCATCTTGAAGTACTTTTCCATACTAACTATACTAATGGTTAAAATGCAAACTATAGGAATTAAATATGAAAATTCAGTGTCTGAGTAGAATGCCTAACTGAATTTTATATTGCTTTTTAAAGGTGAAAAAAATTGACTCTAGTCTGTATGAAGATTTCAAAAACCATTATTTTGGAGATGAGATCTTGCACCGCTTTGATCTTTGCTCCATGTTGAAAAAAAAGCAGCCAAATGGTTACTACTACTGTGAGTCCTCCATTGTTTTTGGTAAGTACATCATCATTTTCTTCTGGTCAATTGCATCTCTGAGTTATATATGTGCAGAGAGCCATTTTTTCTGGAGTGTGTGTTAGGAAATTCTTGTAAGATCCATGGAGTCTGACAGAAATCTCTCCCTCAGCCTTGGCTCTGCAGGAATTCTGTGCTGTGGTTTTCACTGACAGCTAAAGTTTATGTTCAATTATCCATCTCCAGAATCCCGTTCCATTTCTCATCCTAAAATGAGTGTTTAAGATAAGTGAGATGTATCACTCCCCAGAGCTGCTCATCTCTCTGTTGACTTTAAAGACAGACTGTGTGACTAAGTCAGATTAGACACAGTACTTATAGATGATTAAAGCTAAGTGAAATGTCTCTGGTATTGCAGAGAGGTGACCTTACTTGGACTACATTCATGTAGTGAGAGAATTGCAGTGGTACCACAGATTTGAAAATAAGTCTTCAGAATACTGTTAGACTTTAAACATTTTACTGACACCTTGCTAGATTATTACAATGCTAGAAGTCAGAGTTGTGTCTTCCTGCTTTGTCTGAACAGAAATACCACTGTTAGAAGTTAGTGCTGGTTCAGGACTACATGTAGGGCTTTGGTGACGATTTGGTTTTTCCCTTGTGGAGACTTCTTTGTGCTGCAGCATTGTATTAAATACTTAAACATGCCAGGCACCTCACAAATTCTAGTTGTTGTTAATGTTTTGTTTGTGCTTAGGGTCACCTTTTTTAGTTTAGCTAAATTGTTGCCAAAAAAATCAAAAGCAGTTCAGAGGAAAAAAGTATAGGATGTGGCAAAACTATTGCAAAATCCAGATCAGTCAAAATCAAAATTAGATACATTTATACATATTTATTTATCTATAGATTTGTCTTATCATATTTATTACCTTGTGTAATGTATGTCTCATAGTTATGTTTATCTTTGTGTATGTAGCTATATATATAATGTCTTCTGTATGTGTTTGTGCATTTAAATATTATTTATATGCATCCAAATGATTGAGAAGGAGAAATTACGGGATCATTTAACATGGTATAAAATTTTTGATTTGGGTGAAATTGAGGCCCCACTATTTACAAATATTCTTCAGAGTATTCTGGAATATGCTGGAATTTGGTATATAACTCATTACAAAAAAAGAATCTGCTTAGTAGTATATTTGGTAGATATGTTTTTCCCAAACAATTGTTTAAATCTGTCTTCTTGAACTTGTCTTGTTACTGACATCTCAGATTGCTAAAATGAGACAGTCTTTCAGCGGCATTTTGAATGTGAGTCCCATTAAATGGTTTACAACAGCAGTCAATCAACCAGTACTCAAAGCAAGAATCAGATGCTTGTTTGGCTTTAACTCAATCCCAGTATGGCCATGCGTAAAGAATTTATGTGTCATTTTCACAGTCCAAACAGAACTCTGCTTTGAATTATTTTTACATGAGCACCACATCTGACTTTCTCTAGCAATAGAGAGAATGGATGTCCTTCACTAATATTAGATTAAGAAAGGGCACTGTTATTATCCCCATTTTTCCCAGTTCTATATGGATTTAGATGCATCTTGGTGAAATATGTGCATTTAGTTTCTTGGTTTTGTACATGTTAATATGTATTTATTTAAAACCAACAAATGAAGGAAAACACTATATTGGAATGGAGTTAAAATTACTTACTTTTTAATTTCAAAGAAGAAGAAATTTTATTTTAATGAATTTATAAAAATTCCTTTTGATGTGTTTTGAAATGTGATTTGGATGGGGTTTTTTGTAATTATAGGTAGCTAGAACATTAAAATAAGGGATGTAATGTAGTTCTATTAATACATCAAAAATAGTGAATTTTGAAAACTGCTTAATACAGACAAAACACTGTATCCAGGTCTAGTTCTTCCTACATGTACATGTACTCAAGCACTTATCTTTTCCTTGAAGTACACAGAAATTACAGAAACAGAATTTACTTATTACCTAGAGTTTGGTCATGGTTGAGTGTTTTGCATTTAATAAGATGAAAAGACCTGAAAGGGGATCAGAATTAATGTCAGAAATCCATTCACAATGGAGATTTGCTTACTACCACGTTCTGGCAGTCAGGATGGCCAAACGTGTCCTGTGGTGCATCAGGTTCAGCATGGCCAGCCAGGCAAGGGAGGGGATTGTCCCGCTCTGCTCTGCACTTGGACAGCCTCACCTCACGTGCTGGGGGCAGTTTTGTGTGCCACAATGTAAAAAAGACATTAAAGTATTAGGGAGTGTCCAAAGGAGGGCAACAAAGATGATGAAGGGCCTTGAGGGGCAGCCATCTGAGGAGCAGCTCAGGTCACTTGGTCAGTTCAGCCTGGAGAAGAGGAGACTGAGGGGAGACCCCACTGCAGTTACAACTTCCTTGAGAGGGGAAGCAGAGGGTCAGCAACTGATCTTTTCTCTCTAGTGACCAGGGACAGGACTTGGGGAAAAGGCAAAAAGCTGAGGTGAGGGAGGTTGAGTACCAGAAAAGGTTCGTCACCCAGAGAGTGGTTGGGCACTGGAACAGGCTCCCAAGGGAAGTGGTCACAGCCTGACAGAGTTCAAGAAGCATTTGGACAATGCTCTCAGGTGCATGGTGTGACTCTTGGGCTGTCCTGTACAGGGCCAGGAGTTGGACTGGATGATCTCGATGGGTCCCTTCCAGTTCAGCGTGTTCTATGGTTCTATGGCTAATAAGTGTCACAACACATCTCAGCTGCACATTTATTTTAAAGTGGGGGAACCAAAAGATATTGATATGAATAAAAGGCAGCAGTACAATACTTGCTGAACTGCAGCAGTATACACCGCAGGTAATCAGGCTTGGACAGGGTGTTACAGAGCAGCATCATCTAACTTTAGCAGAGCCTACATCTGCACCAGAAGCTTTCTCTGTCTGTGTGCTAGCCCCACAGGGTATGTGTTCAGGAGTTAAAAATTGATGTGATAGTGATGGTAATGTTGAAGCTTCATCTTCAAAGTAGAGTTCAGTTTGATGTTTAAGGCAAACAAAACAGCAAGGCAACAAAGTGTCCTTCTTTGGGCCACCCATCTCATGGCAGCTGTTATATGCCACCTCAAATCCCAAAGAAGGTCAGTGGCTTTCAATCCGACAAATGAATGCTGGAATGAGTTGAGCTTTTCAATATATACTCCTTCATCTCAACAATTGGTCAGTTTTTGATATTGTGGTAAAGATGTTCAATAGATCTTATTGTCAGGAGGAGCATTATCTAAATCTTATGTCAAATATACCTTTAGCATTAAGTATCTCACTTAAATATTTTCAGGATCCATTAATAAAGATTTTTGTAGACTCATTTCAAAGAAAATTGGTTTGTTGTATTGTAATGTAAAATGAGATAATACACATTAAAGAAAGTTATCACATGCCAACCTGTTTTTTGTGATGTTTCTTCTGAGTGGCTTGTAAGAAGTTTATACATCAGACTTCTCCTGTGCTATCTCTGAGGTGGAGGAACTTCAAGAAGTCTGTTGGTTATTGTTACTTTCTGCACAGCCAAAATTCATATTTCTGGAATGTGGACCAACCTGGCGGTTAAAGTACTCTTACAGTTCCCCCTTAATCCTTGCAATGTACCAGTAGCAATATGGAAAATAAAATATCAGACTACAAACATCTGGTTTATCTGCATAAAATCATAATCATATGGTAAAAGGTAATGCTTCTTTCTGCTGTTGTAATAACTCAAAGAGATGCCTTTTTAAGTAGCAGAACACCAGTGAGTCGATTTGCTTTTCAGTGGATCTATGTACAAGTTTGGTTTCCAGTCTGACCTTGTCAACAAGGTCATTCTGCAGTCTCTCTGAGATGGGAGACACCTGCAGGAATTTGCTCTTCCGATTCTAAATGGAGTGTCTAAGGCAGGATCTAAACAGGGTCTGTGATAGCCAAGCTGTGAGCATAAGATGCACTGCTTGAGCAGTTGTTAATATTTGTTAATTAGCTTCCTTGCTAATTCCATATATGTGTATATAAACAGATGCAAGTTTTCAACTAAATAGCAAAAAGTTGCATTATATTTGTAATCTTTAAGTTTCTGAGGGAGATCAAGAACATTGTGCACAGAACATCTTACAAAAAAAAACCAATTCTGCCAATTGCTGGTGTTAGGTAGGCTATTTAAACCATTTAAGTAACATTTTTGTTCCTTTAATAAACCTGACTAGGCTTTCATGGTGCAGTTTATGCTTCCACCTTACATTGTACAGTGCTAGCCAGGCAGTTGCTCAACACCCATGTCTCAAACAAAGATTAAGATACTTCTGATAATAAGTTTCATATGAGCCCTCCAGACTGAACACGAGTTTGTCAGCAATAGGTTTGGGAATACTCACATGGAAGAAAGAATTATGGAAGAAAGAACAGAAGAAAGACTCATCTGTACCTGAAACAGAAAATAGATATGATATTGTCACTCTATGAACTCTGAATAATACTGTGAAGAAACAGAAGACTGAAAATAAAGGAATTGGAAACCAATTGATAGTTGGATAGATTGTCAACATCCCTCAGTCTGCTCTTGATAAAAATGCACTTACAGTGTCAAGCAAAAAGTACAGTAGCATTTCACCTTCATCATCAAGGACAAAGATGTTTCAAATACAGTATGCAGTATGAAGTTTTGGCAGTTTGTCTGAAAGCTTTTTATAGTGGCACTATCTTAAATGAAAAAATATTTCCATTTGTCTCCTGTGGATGCTCTTCTGCTTCTCTGTTTACTGCTGGTTTGACCTCAATGTTGTTGATTTTATTTGTATGGTAATTGAGCATTTTCTCTCATTGGGAACAGCAATGGTAAGCAGGTAAATGCTGCTTTAATTGTCCAGATTCTACACCCAGCAAGACTACACATATTATGTGTTGGTTTCTTTTCACCTTCCTTCTTAATTGCATGACAGTGAATCCCTGTCTGTAAAATAATGATACATTCTTTAGTTGTACCTGTTACTTGCCCTTCTTTCCTCTTTGTAATTTCAAAATACCCTTAGGCTTTTTTCTTTCACTTCTTAATTTTCTTTTCTTGATAGTATATTTGTAGCCTAGCTTCTACTTTCTCCACCCTATTAGGTTTTGAGTAACTGTTGTTGAGATTCTTGCATATCTCTGGCACTTCTACCGAATTTTAATTAATTATATGGTAGTCATGGTGCTTCTGGATAAAAATGTCTTGGGTGGTTTCCCAGGGGCTGTTTCTTAACATTAGGAATTAGTAATTAAATCACTGTTTGTGTTGAGTTTATCCAGAACTGCTGCAATCTTGTGCATGCAGTGTGCTGAATAAGTATTTGCCTAAATAAAAAGCAACAGGTATTACATGCTAATCAGTAAAGTCTTTCCCTAAAGCACTGTTTCTCAGCTGAGTCATGTGGTGGAATATTGACTTATAAAAATGGTTCTTTTAAACATGGCAGAGAAAAATTCATATATTGGTTATTAACCTAGAAGCCAGGCTCTTTATGGACACTAACTAGAAAGTAGCAATCCAGGGGTTTCTTACACACATCAAATATTTTTTTTATTTACTAATGACAATAGAGTAGTGCCATATTGATTCCTTTTCACTACTTCTGCATTAGAACTTGATGGATGGGCTCTAGCAATGTATTTCATCTTGTATTGCTACACTGGGCAGTTGCTTCTGTATTTGTTAATTTTCTGCTATTGATCACTAGTATCACATTTTTCATAATGAGATAGTGTTTTTGTATTAGTTTTGTAATAGCAGGTATGACCTAAAAGCTGTACGGTTACTTACTGTGTTTGGATAAGGAGAAGAAGCTAATTAAGAGGGAGGTAACCAAAATGGTTTGAAAACTGAAGTTTTCATTTCAGAATAATATTTAATTGTTCTGAGGAAAATCCTAATATTTGAGCTTTAATGTTGGCAAGTATATGGCAAACTTTTCATGAGACTATGACAGGGAGCTTCAAAGGCAGGAACATGATGTTTAGAATTCAATCATTCATCTCCTAGTACTGAAAAGAGGCAAAAAACCTTCTCATCACTTTCTGTGATAATGAGATTTATTTTTTGTATTTGATTATGAGATTTACTTTATTGTACAGGATCATTTTTGCTACACTCTTTTTAAAATATCATAATGCAATTCTGTTCAAAAGACTATTTTCCTTTGTTTTTCAACAAAAGAGTATTTGAAGTAGTGATGTGTTTTTATGCCAGAGCTGTTATCTGTCGCAGACATCTTTTCACTAAAAATCCTTTCTTTAGGATTTTTCCTTCTGAGAAGCTGAGAGACCTCAGAGACAGAATGTAAACAATGGTTGTCTGCTGCTGTAGAATGCAACAGGTCTACCTGTGATTGGCCCATTTTAGATGTGTATAATTAATGGCCAATCAAAGACCGAGCTACCTCAGACAGAGTCCGGGAGAGTTGCCTTTGTTATCATTCTTTTCTTTTCTATTCTTAGCTTAGCCACCTTCTGAGGAAACCTTTCCCTTCCTTTTTTTTTAGTATAGTTGTAATATATAATATTATGTATAATATGTAATATATATATATCATAAAATAATAAATCAAGCCTTCTTATCATGAAGTCAACATTCTCGTCTCTTCCTTCACCTGAAAACCCCTGTGACCATAGTCACAGTTATCAGTAGTTGAAAATAAGTTAAAATAAGATTTTCCGAAATGGTTTTCAAAAATATGTTCAAACAATGGGATTAAACTGATAAAGTAAATCTAACAGGAGAGCACAAGGTCTTACTTGACCTCAGTAAGATTGTGATTCATAGCTGAAAATTTAGTTGAGTATATGAAAAAGGCAGAATTGACTTTTCACAACAGAACATAGTGTGCTATAAAAAAATAATTTAATAACATCCAGCAGGTTTTTAGTGTCTTAAGTATTAATGCTTTAAAGATATTTTCCTCAGCAGACTTTGGTGTTCAAACAACAAATTTATTTCTAAATTTAATATATTAAAAATTCTTTGAAAATGTGTAAAACATTGATTTCAATATTAATTGCAAAAAAGTAAACAGACCACTTAGGTGGTGTGGAGTAAACAAAATATGTAATATTCTTTATGGAACGGATCAGTAAATATATAAAATTCTTTCATTGAATGGATCAGTAGAAGATAATTAATTTATATTCTTAAAATTTTGCTAGCTAGAAAGGTGCTTTTGTTGATACAGATTACTTGTATAGTGTTGACATCAAATAAAAGGTATGTTTGTTTTACCATAATCAAATTACTCTCTTTCTGCAATTTCTGAGTCTTTTTCAGTAGTTTGAAGGTCCTTGAATGAAAGGACAACCAGTTTTCCACTGTTCAAATGTCACCATTTTTTAGTTGTTTCTGGTTAGTGTAGAACTCCAACCCAATGTGAGGCATGGTTCCACAGTCTGTAGGCTTCCTACCTAATCCTTATGAGGTATTCTAAAATAAGATATGGTTGCAGATCGGTAGAGGTCTGTAGCTCAGGGATTATGACAAATGCTGACATAAAAATGCAGGTGTTGGGGAAAAGGGCTTGTTTTGAGTTATACCACAAGTTGAATTTCTCTTTCATGACAGTCCTCAGCAATTTATCAAAACAGGTATTTCTAGGATAGAAACAATAGTTTTCTTATTCTGACTGTGCATTAAATATTTTTGAGGCCCCTAGTATTTCCAAACGTAGATTCTTTTAGTGAAAATAATTTCAAGATAAATTGTGACATATTTTAAAGATGCATTGTTAATGTGGCTTGTACTGTCATTTCATTTCCAGCAAGACCACAATGTGCTGTTTCTCATGGAAGCAGTAGAATCTAAGACAAAGATTACATCAACCACAAGCTAAAACATGACATCATTGTTTTAACAGTAGCCTTCCAAGTTACTTGGTTTTGATCTGTTCTTAAACACAACAGAGAGTGTTGTCAGAGTATCTGCTGAATACATAGTATGTGATCTTCTATTTTTCAATGAAGATAAGATATTTAAGGTCTACATTAATATTTGATGACAGCTAATAGACCTGAACCACCCATGGCATAAGTTTTGTGGCATTACTCCAGTGTTTGATCTACCTCGCTCACTTGTGCTGTGGAAGTGACAGTGAGAACTTGGGATCACGTGGAGATGACAATGCTAAATGCAGCTGTTCTTCCTGCTTCTCAAGTGTGGGTGCCACCACTAGGCTGATGCTATAATCTTTAGCTGTGTACTAATTTCTATACCAGCAGCAGCTCAGGAGGTTTACATGGCCAAAGCTGTGGTACCCAGGCGTAGATTGAACATACAAACATACTGATAATTACCAGGTATACTTATAAACATCTGAAGGTAGGGTTCCAATATTTTAACTTTCTAAACATGTGTACTGTTTATTTTCTGAGACAGTGTGGGTTCACGCTGCTTGCATTCTGGGCCAATATTCGGGGATATGTGGCTGCCAGAGTGCTGAGCTTGTCAGTTTCAGTTGGCAGCACAGATTTCTATTCACCTGAATTTGGATCAGCTATTGGTACAGCAAGGATGTCCTCCCTAGACTACATGGTTTTACTTTAGGTAAATAGTTTACTTTCTGAAGTCCAAAGACATTACAGTCGACCCATACTTTTAAAAACCTCTGCTGTTACTTCATGTTTTGCAAAGAGCAGGTTTGACTTACAGAATTCTGAGTAGCCATCCATAGCCTAGGGATTATACCAGAAAGTAATTGCTGACTGAAGACTGTTTGAAAAACCTTTTGCCTTTTAAATCATTTATTTAGAGAAGCAGTGAAAATGCCACAAATGAATTTTAATACCTAGGCTGTCATAGCTTTTTTTTTTTAATGTTTAAGATGTTTTGAACCAGAAACCTTAGATACTGAACTTTATTGTTTTAATCAGGAGAACAAACAAAAGCCTTTTTTACACATATAAATGCTCCTAATTAAATGCTTTTGGAAAGTGGGTCAAGCTGAACAGGAACAAAGCACTCTCTTATTCCAAAATAAGAGTGTTCACATATGGAATCATTCAGAAACAGCTCTTAGTACTTTAAAATTCCCAGGCAATGCTAATCTGTCTTATCTTTTAAATGCAGGCAAGCTCTATAGTTTTCCTTCCCCATTCCTATCATATTGCAGATTCAAAACATGTTGGATGTTAAAATTTTTCATCACTTGATTAGGTTGTTACACCATGTCTGGAAGAAGGGCAGATTTGTTAGTGTGTCTTTAATATTAGAAATGTTATTTTCACATGAAAGCAAGTAAAAGCAATCATTATTTTGCATGGGATGTACTCTTTCAGATGATTATGTTGAATTCTTTATCATCTTTTTTATTGGTGAATTCAGCTTTCTATACATGGTAATTTCCTTTCCCGATGTCTGCAATATCTCAAATAGCATATCATCCACAATCCAGATTATAGTTACACTATTTCCTTTTTCCAGTTGTCTTGCAGTTAACTAGTCAGAGTCTCTATTTTAATTTTTTTTTATTCCCAGAAATATGCAGAATATCTGGTTTAACTCTATTCATCTTTCATTACTTGGGCTGGTTTGAATGTACTTAATGGTTATCTCTAGTCTTGGGATAGCTTTTCTTAATTTCTGAGAACACAAAACACATGAAGGTATTCTATGTCTCCAAATGGAGTTTGAAATGTTGTAGTACAACTCTTTCTATATAGGCATAAAACTGTATGCATTTCAGAGCAGACCAAAATCTATGATTTGAAATACAGATGTGTAAACCCTAATGTCCTAGTTATTTGAGAACTATTGCAAATATTTCCCAGATAAAGAGTCATCTGTATTTTTACTTCTTCTCTGTATCATGGTGCCTTTTATTGGCTTATATGACCAACTTGAACAATGTTGTCGTGTTAATTCAGGTGCTTATGAGGAACAAGGACTAAGGTTTTCAAGATTTAGTAATTTCTTACTGCTCTTTCTGCATGTTCAGTTTTAAACTCTCCACTTACTTTCAATCCTTTTCTTCACTTCTTTATCTGTTTGGAACTTAAGTAGTACAGGGCCAGTGGTGGTGGGGTTCACCTAATGAGATTCTAAGGAAAAGAAAATTATCTTGGGAGAATATTGGTTTTTGTTAGTAGATTTGAAAGGTGAGAATTATTAAGTAGAATGCAATAGCTGAATACAAAATTTTTTTGATTGTTTGGATATATTTGAACTATTTAGCATCCCTTTGTTTAGAGGAAGGATCTTGTCTAAATAAGTTGTGCTGCACAAATATGTGGAATTAGTCAGCTGCATATACCTGATAAGTTTCTCTTCTGTACCAGTAGCTATTCTGATTGTTCAACTTTTATTTGAATATTTTTGTCTTTATGGTTTATTTATATAGAGGAAGAATCTGTAAGGGTTTGTGTTTTGTCACATACATACATTTTTTCAATGTCAATTTACATTTGTGCAAATCCAAGTGTGATGGTCTGGCAGTGCAGTTATATTAATAACATTGTACTCATAGGGCAAATACAATAAGAAATCTATAGATCTTCAGACTCTCTTTTAAGGGCTGTTTTCCCAAACAAATTTTGGTCTACAGTGCTGGCCCACAATCTCTTGCACTGTGAAGTACAACATGTACTGAATGTATGTTATCTACTAGCTAAAAAGTGCATTTTATAGGTGTATTATGTTGAAAAGTCCTTCTGTTTCTTATTAGAGGAGGGGATTGTTACATATCCTTGTGTATAAATAAAATTTAGAAGTCAAAAAAAGATTTTAGATTAATATCTTTTGTAGGAATTTGTCCCCAAAATGAGATGCCTCCATTTCCAGTTGTGTGGAGTCCAGTATCTCAGAGTAGAGTCAAGCAAGGCTGAACTGAATCCTGCATTAAACAAGGCAGGCATCAACACCTCTTTGTCTTACTTTGATTTCTGAGTTAGGCATCTCACCCAACTGGGATCCAAAACCTCTGCTTATGATACATTGGTACTTAAATCAGGTTTCACATTTTATTTTAAAGAAGAAATACATTTTACATACATAGTTTGCTTGCAAATGAAATTGGACATTTGGACATTTTCTTCTCTCATCTTGGGAAAATTCAAGCCCCCAAAGACTAGCAAAGCCACAAATGGTGGCTTAGTGTGGAAGCTTAATGATGCAGCAGTGTTCTTCAAGGAGCTTCACCAGAGCAGCAGAGAATTCAGACATCACAGAGTCAAAGAATGAGCCCCACCACTGCCCCAAATCAGACTCTGTAATCCTGTGATTATTTCCTGGAGTGTCTAGTCTTACAGAGGTCAGAAGCACAATGCTAAAATGCTCACTGAACTCTTAATCTTTTGACTGATTTAGAAAAGGGAGTGTCCAGTTTCTGGATCCTAAGCCCAGGCTGTTCAATCTGAGCCAGTTCTGAACATGACTATTTCTGCCACTGGACAGCAGGAGAATATGTGGGGTTTATTCAGTTTCTGGATGCAGATGCATCACTGCTGGCAAAATGCTCAGTTTGGTGCTTGTCTTTTTTTGGTTTTCATTAGAAACAAATTATCAATATATAGGATTCATACATACATGCATACATATTATATTTATGTCCCTGTGTGTGTGTTTGCATACTTGCATATAGTGCACATGCATGCATGTTTACAGTTAGGTGATGTAAAACACTGCTTTTAAGTAGCTCTTTTCTTGCTGAAATCCTTGCAATCAATTCTGCCACAGCAGTGGGTGATGTTTGTTTGCATGGAGGAAGTTAAAAAAAGCACAGCAGAAAAGCATTGAATAAATGTGGGTTTGGACAGCCTTTGCCTATGGGACTTGTATGATACCTTGACATATATCCAAGCTGCTTCCTTCCAGTTGCACAGTAGATGAAACATGTACTATTGTTAGTACATGTTTCATTGAAGTGTTCCTTTTCTTTGGAGACAGTTCAGAGAATCTTATACATGAATGTCCAGCATCTTTTCTGACTGTTGCATGTTGTTATCTTTTGTATGTGAGCTTATTTTTCAAGCTGTGCTAGCTGTTGAATTCTTATGTAAGAGGTTCCTTAGCACTTAAAAAATTAATGTTTAACATCGTAATCAAAATACATAGAAAAGTCCTGTTTTATCAATTAGTATAAAATAGCAATTTTGAAATCAGAACAGATACTGGCAATATTACCAGTGATTTCTCCTCTCTCCAAAAATATTTATCATTGCTAAGGATAAAAACAATGTCTTTTTCCCTTCTCAAGGAGTTGTACAGTACACAGAAATTTTATGGAAATAATCAGAATGAGAACAAACAAAAGAAACTGCTTTACTTCATCTGATGCCTGCTTACATGAGTAAATTTTGTAAAGAAATACTTTTCAATACCTTGAGGTAAAGAGAAAGATTTTGTTATTTCACTTATTTGATTTTGTATCCTCTTGTTCACAGAGCAAATGCAGAATCACATTCCCTTTTTTATGACCTTTATAAATACCACTGTGTCCTTGGAGTATAGAAATATGTGGGAATGCCTACTCAGTTAATTACATTTTACTCAGTTAATATAATAAGTATCTCAGTCTCCCAATTCTTAAATTCGTTTTTAAGAATGAAAATATTTTTCTGAAAATGGCACTGTTTTGTACAAATAGGTAATAGGTGTTCATATATGAAACTAAAATTCCAGAACACACTTCCGTCATATTTATAAATCTTAAATACTGAGATTGGAAGACAATAAACATATTTCTAGGTGAAGATACAAGAAGGTCTTTGAGCTGTAATCCTAACTCATTTATTTATGAGAACCTTCCAGTAAATTGCTTCTAGTGTTAGATCACTTTGGACTCCATAGTTTTCTAGGACTTTGAGATTATGCACTTTCAGAGTTCCATATCTTATATTACGTAGATATCACTTTTATATCTTTTTATAGAGATATGATGGAAAATCACAATGCATAATCTTTGCTTCACTTGTTCTTACTTTACGTTTTTCTTCTTCCAAGTATGCATAACATTCAGATTAACTGTTGCCAGTAATCTTACGTGATCTACAAAGAAACGTATCAATTTATTTAAAAATACATATCTTTTAAATCTGTAATCCTATTCTGTTAATGTCTGAGTCTCTTGGGTAAGTCCTGTAATTACATCTACATTATTTTAGTTAGCTCCAATATTTTATCTCATCTGTAATTAGAGGTCAGTGAAAAACTGGCAGAACTATTTGTTTAAATCAAAATTAGGAGGCAGTTGATCTGTAGCAGAAGAATGGCTGGGTTCTAGATTAAGTCTCTGTTAACTTTAGGACAGGACTTGATTCTCTTGTTACTTAGGGGGTTTAGAGAAGAATGTATGAAAGGAATAACAAGAATCTGTGTATGAGTAACCAAAGTGAGTTCACAGTCATCTGAGAAAGCAAAAGCTGGCTGGCATTCCCAGTTCTCCTTTTCTTTCCATTTAGAATGAGTTTTCTGCTTCGGCCTCAGGAAAATCTTGGAGCAGAATAGCGAAAGGAATGAGTCAGTGTTACTGCCTGTCCTGATCCTTTAGCAGAGTCTCTCTGGCACTTCTCTTTGTGATGATAAATCTGGTAGATTCACACATAGGCAGTCATGGCAGTGTAATGCCTTTTAGTTAAAATTACACCAGCAGTTACCCAGCTTTCAAACTGTTGGTGTGTTTGTGATGTGTTGATAGACCATATGCTAAGGGGTCAACTGGAAGTGATAAATGCAGATTATTCACTGCACTTACTGCAGAGATATATTAATAATGAATGCATTTTTTGTGCCTGTTTTTGAGATGAACATTTCAAATTCCATGGTCTTTCCCCCTTTCCTTTCATAGTGTAAATTTAAACAGTGATAAGAAAAAGGCAAAAGGAAAGAAGCAGCTTTTTAAAATTACAGTCAGTAAATGATTGCTGGACTAAATGTTCACAATATTCAAGAATATGTGAACTAGATCCTGAAATATTTTCCAATTTCCAATTTTTGTCTTTTTAGGAAGGAGTGAGAGCAAAATTTTCCTGAAATAAGTTTTATTTTAACTTGTATACTCAGAAGAGAGCATTAACAGTTTAGTGCATTTGTTGTTTGCAAAAGATTGTTCTTTGTTTATCAGTTTTAGCTGAACATAGATTTGAGCTTCACCTGGCATGTGCTGCTTTAAGTAGCATTGTGCATATCAGATGAAAGCCACGGTGCTGCACATTAATCAGATAAAACAATTCAAACAAGAGGGTAGCATGAAGGATTCATACTTGGTTTCTATTTGAAACTCAAGGTAGTGAGCTCTTTGCTGAGGTGAATGGGTTTAGATAGCCCAAAAAGATTATATTCCTGAGGAATCTCACAGATGTGTGGTGCAAGTGTGGGATGGGAATATTTTGCCTGCTGCCAGTGGCCAAAACATGAGCACTGGGGGAGAATTAACTGCTTGGCAGACTAAGCTGTTTTCTCATCTCATTGGCATGGAGGAAACTAGAATTCTCTGGGCATTGACTTTGGCCTGACTCCTTGCCGATTTTAGGAGGAGTCAATCTCTTAAAATTGAGGATTGATTAGGACTGAACATGATCACTGGTCAGAGCATCCTTCTTCCTCCTTGCTCCTTTTACAGACCTTCTTTCCACTGTGGCTGATCTTTTTGAAGGAATGTTGGCTGTGGAAGAAAAGGCTGTATTTAAGAATTTATTCAAACCTAGAAATTAATTTTCTGAAAGGTTTTGAGGTGAAATTTGTGATTTCAAAGGAAATCATTAATCCTTTTCTTTCAGAATATTTATTTTCTTTATAATCTGACCAAAGAGATTGGTTAAGCTGTGTTCCATGTACAGTTTACTAATGCAAACAGCCCTTGCCACTGCCACATCTTACTCTTGTTTACTTTTTATACAGCACATGAACAGATTTCAGTGAACTAATTAAGGTGCAGACTAGCTGATGACATCAAAACCTTCCTTATTAATTGTGGTTTTTAAATACAAGTTGTACATGGATTCCTTTACTGACTTTATGCTACTTTACCCCCGCCTCAATCATTAAAAGCCTTTGATACAGCCTCAAAAACATAGATGTAACACAGTAATCAGTATTGGTGCCTATATTTCTGTTCTTTAATTCTAAGCACTTGTTTGCACAGTACCAAATATACCAAATACCTCATTTTCACTGGCATTCAGGAATAATATGGCAAAAAGTTGAAGAATTACATAAAATACAGGGTATTTGTTCTCACTAGAAAGTCAGGGAAAAAAGCCCTTTTTCTACTAATTTCCAGAATTTCAAATAGCATCGGGCATCTGTCTATTCAATATTTAATTTTTCCTCAGACTGTAGAAATACATATTTAAGGAGCTTTCTGCGGTTGTACCATCAAGTACTTCTAAAATAAATGAAAACTTTTACAGAAAGGACCGCCTTAAATATTAATTTTTATTTTGACTTGCATTCTTTCCAGAAGTTTTAACAAGCAGGGGAAAAGGAACTTTGTAATTTCTCAGAAAATTAACAAATGGGCATCGGAGTACCAGATGTAGGAGATCAGGGAAAAGCTGCAATACTGAGGGGTTGTTGCAACAGGAGTGAGAAGGGGACTGCAATAAGGACCTCCCTGGGCAACCTTATGCCAGCTAAATTTTGGGCACATTCAGTGAGTTATTTATGTATTTAAGTATTCCAAACCCGAGAAGAATTTCAGTAAAGAATGGTAATGAAGAACAATACGTCAGCAATAAAATACTGACTAGGGTCAGTGGCGGTAGCAGATTGGATACACAGAACTGTGGTACAGTGTCAGTGCATTTCAGTGACTTTCATGACAGTCTTTGATGGGAAAAAATATTAGTAGTCACAATTAATTGTAATTTCTTTTTTTCCTTTTGGAAAAAAGTGTATTCAATTTGCTTGTTCTTGGTGGAGAACTCCTTTCAGGTTTTTTAACAAGAATTGTTCTTCTAGTCTATGCACAACAGCACTTCAGAAAGAAAATTTTAATGTAACGTGATCAAAAATATATGCTCATTACAAAAAATATCTTACTATGCTGTGTGCATAAATGTAAAAATTTGTCATGTTTGAATGAAGAACAAAGGAACGATGTACAAGAATAGATCTCTTAACTTCTTTTTCTTGGTAGCAGGGTTTCCCAGATCTTCAAAATAATAATTTAGAAACACTACATGTAATCAGGAAAATAAAATACTCAAAACAACATTTGGAGAAAAAACCGAAAGTCCTCTTAAAACAAGGCAAACTGTATAGTGATAATTTGTTGGAAATTAAGATCTAGCAATGTAGATGTCAGAACATAGTCATTAAACCCTTGCTACTGCCACATCGTACTCTTGTTTAATTTTTATACACATAGGAAAAACACCTATCATTATTTTGCTATAGTAAATAATCTGAAAGTTAAATGAATCTTTTATATTCTCCTTAAAATTTCTTTGGTGCTCTAACAGTCAGGTTGATTCTCAGTAAACCATCACTGGGCAATAATAGCTGGCTGTAACTACTGACCACTGCGTAGAATTGAGAGACAGCATGCTAGGAACAGAACTCTTGTCAAGCTTATTATCTCAGCTGCTCAGTTTCCTTATTTCAGAAGGAAAAATATGTAAGTACCAAAAATTTTCCCTTGACTTATGTTTCAGTTTTTTGCACACATGGCATTTAATAATTCATATTAAGATAAGAGAGTCAGGATTTTAAAGGGCGTTTCCCTCACAATAATGAAAGTGTCCTTCAGTTTCTGTTCCTCATATTTATTTATATCCTTAATCTTTCTTTTTCACAGAAACAGCAGGAACTACTTGAATATTGAATGAAATGAATTCTTAGGAGGTCTCAGAGGCTTAGGCTTGTAAACTGAGCCTTGGCAAGACCCTGAAGTATGAGGAGGACCTTGCCCTGGTTTTCCACATTGTCATTGTCATGGGACTTATCTACAAGTCTTTGTATGTCAAAGGGGATGCATTCTTGTACTGGCAGTCCAGTATGAAAGTCCCTCTCACACACATCCTCTCAGTGAGGCCAAATCACTTCAGGAATAGATGGGCTACCTTGGGAGGTATACACTATAGGTGGTCACTCTGCAAAGCAGGGGGCCATGACATGTTTGTGGTTTGCACCCAGAAGTGCTGTATGGCTTATTCTAAATGTGGTTCTGAATGCATTCCTGAGGGTAACAACTAGTACTGTTTGCAGATTTGGTCGTGAGCCTTGCCCTCAGGTTGCACTTAAAATAGAAGGCAGGCTCATTGGTGGCTGGCATCCCAGCCTTTCCTGAAAGGTACAGTGTGTTCCAGAAATGGAACTCACAGGAATAGTGATTTGCAGTGAGTAGGAGCAAGATTCTCTCTCTAGAAGGCAGTGTTGTAAAACACATATTAGTGGTGAGAGTTCCCTGGAGGATTTTAATGTGGTTTTAAAAAGCATAGCTCAAATATGCACTCCTGTTTTATAATGCAAATGCCAACTCATTATCTCCTTTTTTTTTCTTTTCTTTTTTTTTTTTTTTTTGTATAATGCATATTTCTAGGAATATTCTTAAGATATTGAAAGAAAATAAAATACATTAAATTTAATTTAGGCTCATCATTTAAGCTTTTTCTCCAGAAAAATAGAATTGGAACTGTTTTCAGAAAGACACAACTGAAAAATTGTTAAAATTATACAATGCATTACAAACCAAGTAAGAGTGGGAGCATAGTCTGCACTGTCAAACACAGTAGAAAAATGTTTGCATATTGGCAAGTCCAACAGATCATTTATTTATCCCTGTTTTATCTTCTAAATGGGGATTGTAATTCTGATTTGGTAGATGCTCCCAAAACAAAACTTACAGTGATATACTGCCTTCTGCACCTCTGTGTGTGTGTATGTGTGTTTTTATACATAAGCTTGGGAACAGCTTAGGTTCTGAGTGCAGAAATACTTTTAAATTGAAATGCAGATCAGCTTTTCCTCCTCACCCACTTTTTACATAATTTGCACCACAAGCATCATCTAAAAAAAGCTAGGTTCCTTCTGATCAGCTGAACAGTATTCAAGAGCATTAAGAAGGCTGAAATTGCCTCTGCTTAAAATGAATATGTTTTAGTTTCTCTTAGTCCTTATCTGCTGTAAGGAGAGAGACTTTCCAAGATTCAAAACCATAATTTCTGCTCAGGGAGGCTGATAATTCTGTTTGCTGGTGTTGTTTCCATCACTTTGTTTTGGGTAATCTGAACAGCCATCCTTGATAAAGGATGGTACCTTGCCATTCTTTACCTGGCAAAATTTTACTGCTCTGTTTCAATCCCAAGGTGTCCTTCAGTTTCTCTGCCTCCCAACAAAATATATACCAGTATCTTTTGGGGCCTATTCATTTTTAATTATGCTTTGGCTGTTTAGGCCTCATGTGGCTAAGTTATTATAATTCTATATCCAGTCACATGTGCCTGATACAGCTGAAAGCTTTGCTGCTCTGCTGTAACTTCTGTCAAAAATGTACTTTGTATATCTCACCAAATTTCAAGAGATGTCCAAACAGAACAAATGGCAGGCCTTGAGCTAGCAAAGCACTGAAAATGTGATCAGACCCACTTTTGTTACTGAATATCGTATTTGAAATATTTAAGATGGACCCTTTCCAGCTCTGGAGGTTTCAATGGACTTGATGGTCCCTACCCTCATTCCAGAAGTTAGAATGCATGTAGAATGATGGGGCCAGTGTTAAAAAGCCAGATCCCTCCTTGAATCCTCTGTTTCTTCCTTGTACCCACAGTAGTGCTTTTGTATTTTGTTAGTTTTGGCTTAGAAATGGTTTATAGATGGATGAAAGTGGTCTATCACTGATTGTGACTATTCCAGAATTGCTTAATAGATTATTGTCATCCTGACATCCATGGATTGCCAGGACTGCTTAGAAAGTGATCAGTAAGAACTGTGATTATTGCATGTTTTAACAGAAGGATTCTTGGGTTTAAGTACAAGAGTACTTTGTGCTTCTTGATACTGCTTGGTTAAACATACTTGTGGAAAGATGAGAGCACCAGGAGCTCTGTATTCATTTAGGTGCTATATAGATGTGATATGTGTATATAGAAGGAGATTATGCTTACAGAAAACTTAAAAATATATGTTAATGTTTGTTTTATTACTTGAACATTTTTGATTGCTTGGGTTTTTTCTCTTTTTTAAGTTTTTTTGGTTGAGAATATTTGGGGGGTTTGCCTAAACTGTTGTCTGTCTTGTTTTGATCCTGAACTGAATGGAAGATATTGCTCACTCTTAGAAATACTTTCCCTATACTTAGATAACTGTGTTCACTTATGCCCTCTAGTATTCATGTTTAATTCATTTATGTTGTAGAATATGGGTCATGTTCTTTTCTTTTTGCTCTGGGTTAGGCTGACAGCATCTCCTCAAGTGAGGCAACTACATAGCTCAAAGGAATTTCATTGAATACAGAATGTAAAAATTGTTATAGTTACTTAAAAAACTTGTATACTGTCCTGATTTTTTATTTCTGCTACTGGAAGATAAAATTCTTTAAACAGTAGATGATCTAATCATTGTTAATAACAGAGTAGTAATGGAAAAGAATAAAAATTACCACCTACCAGCCTTATACATTTAGTTTTTTAATATTATGTAGCTTAAAGGCAATTCTAATTTTATGAAAAAGCATGCTTTACTAGTATGCTAAATATATTACACTTGTTCTTCTGAGATAAGCTGATTTATCTCTGTAAAAATAAGAAATATTCATAGGATTTTCCTGTCTGAGATTCTTACTTTTGGGAAAACAAGATATAATTTCTTGAATCAAATAGTAGTCTGAATGTGAAGCAGTAGACATTTTTGTGAAGAACTTCTGCCACTGGTTAAATTATTTGCTTTATGGAAAGCATGTAATATGAACTAGAGCATTTAAAAAGAGCATTTAATGAACTAGAGCATTTAATGGTAGCAGAATTCATACCTTCACCTGTGTGGTAACTGGATTCTTTTCTCATGTAAGTATTAGTCTTTATAATGGAAACAAGAATATTAAAAAAGTGATCTGAGCCTTATGTTTTATTTCATCAATGTGATAAGGAAAAACTTGCATGCTTTAGCATCCTTCATATTAATATCAAATGTTAAGAACCACTGCTGTCACAGGCTGTCTGTAATGGTGCTCAAGTGTTAGTGACTGCACCAAAGGAGATATTAGATGCAAGATTAGGGCTTTAAATGGAAAGTAATTGTGGATTTGGTTTCTTCTGATTTATTTTTACTTTCTGAATGTAGAAAAAAATACTTTCAAAAGCAAATTGACTGGAGTCATGAAAGGCTGGTTTCTCAAGTGCACATGGATGATCTCTCAGTGAAACACCGTGGTTTTCCTGGATCTCCTGGACAGGAAATTCTGTTGTGGTTTAACCCCAGCCAGCAACTAAGTACCCACACAGCTACTCACTCACTGCCTGTCCACCCCCACCCATGGTGAGATGGGGAGAAGAAACAGAAAAAAAATTAAAAGCTGTGGGTTGAGATAGGAACAGTTCAATAACAGAAATAAAATCGTTGTTGATGATGATGATAATAATAAATAATAATAATACAAAAGGAGAATAATAAAACCCACTGACAAATGGGTTGTCAGCCTGTTCCCAAGCAGCTATTGGTGCCTCCCAGCCAACTCCCCCTGCTTCAGATACAGGGCACAACATTCTACAGTCTGCAGTATCTCTTTGGCCAGTTCAGGTCAGCTGTCCTGGCTGTGCTCCCTCCCAGCTTCTTGTGCACCTGCTCGCTGGTAAAGCATAGGAAACTGAAAAGTCCTTGACTTAGAGTGAACACTGCTCAGCAACAACTACAACATCAGTGTGTTACCAACATTGTTCTCATCCTAAATCCAAAACACAGCACTGTACCAGCTACAGGGAAGAAAATGGAATTCTATTCCACGACAGTGTGCAGACTTTCTACTCTGTAATCCCACAATTTCTATGTACACCTGCATTCCTTCATTATTAGCCAAGTTATAGAAGATCTGTGGGATCACGTTTTGCTTATGTGTATGTATGGGTGTTATCTGCCCATTACAACATTAACTTTAAAAGTTGTTGGCAAGTTTCTGGTAAACTAATCAGATGTAGAAATCTTGAAGTATTAAACATCTACATGTTGGCAGAAATACACATCCAGATAGAAGAGAGAGAAATTATATTAATTCCCACAATGAAGCAAAAATTGCAGTATGACCTTGAGTTTTAAGAGCCACAGGGCATCAGAGAATTTTGCCATTATGAATGGCTGACCATGGGTCAGGCTTCATACAAGTTTATTGGACACTAGAGAGCTACTTCTCAGCCATGTGTCATGTACATTCCCTGTTGTTTAACAGAACAGCTTGTGCTGACAGCTAATTGCAGCAAAATCTGGGATATTCACATAGACTTACCCTGCAAAGATGCTTTGATAGTCAATAGCATGATCACCCCAATAATGTTTGATTCCTTTAAATTAAAGGAACCACAGGACAAAATAAGTAGAAAGCTGGGTGGTTTTGGTTCTGGTGAGTGGAAGAATACTTAAACAAAATGTATGTCTTTTCATTTGTTTTTACTGACTGACATAGTTTGGCAGAAGAGACTCAGTTTGCCAAAGCTGTACAGGCTGTGCTCATTTACTGTCCTTTCTCACGGTGTATGCCAAACTTTCACTCTTAGGGGTTTTATCATTTATTTACTCTCAAGTTAATAATGACTGTGTTGAGTAATGTTAGGACTAATACTAATCCTTGTAGGACTGCCTTTGATTCTTTTTTATCTTTAATCACTAACTGATTGCATGTTGTTAGCTTTTTATTACCTTAGAAAATCCTAGGTTTAACACATCCACCAGGTGACCTTCATCACCCACGCTTGCAGTACACACCGTGTAGAGAAAGGAGGACTAGTAACTTGGAGTGAAGGTGCTCGGCTCTATTCCTTCTGAAGTCGGCGGCAAATCCCCACCACACCCAGAGCCATGATCCCCGTTTGTTTCTTAGCATCTCATGCTAGGGCTGCTGTGCCAGCTCCTCCAGCTGCTTGAGCAGCTTTCTTCCTTCCTTCCTTCCTTAATCTTGTAACTTCATTCTTCCTTATGGGGGGAAAGAAAGAGAGCCCATATATTAACCATAAATACTAATATATATAGACATAATATGTCCTTAACTATATTTTCTCCCGTTTCTCGGCACTCGGCTGTGGGGCGGAGGGGCGCAGTGGTGGCAGGGGCACTCAGCCCCGCCGGCCGGTGCCGTATTTAAGGCAGCCAGGCGGCTGCCTGTATTTTCTAGCGCCCATCCCTCCCGTAACGTCAGGACGGGAAATCTGTCTTTAAGCAAATTGGATGTCGGGGAGACAGGTGCAGGATGCCAGTGATCCCCTGGCATCCCCCGCGGGCTGGGGTGGGGCTGGGATTTGGGCTGGGGCTTAGATTTTGACTGGGGCTGGAGCTGGCGCTGGTGCTGGAATTTGGGCTGGGGCTTGGATTTGGGCTGGGGCTGGGGCTGGTGCTGGTGCTGGGCGGGGGCTGGCGGTGCCGTGCCGGGGGCGGGGCGGGGCGGGGCCGCCGCTCGGTCCCCGTCTCCCGCTCGCTTCCAGGGCGGAATAAGCAGTTTCTGCACGGACCGCCGCCCGACTTGCAGGCTTTGCTTAAGGTGCAAGCAGAGAGGACGAGGGAGAGGCTGAGGCGGCCGGTGCCATGGGCCAGCTCTGCTGCTTTCCCTTCTCCAGAGGGGAGGAGAAGATCAGTAAGTGCGCGGCGCTGGCTGCCGCCGCCGCGGGGAGGGAGCTGCGGGAGCATTCCTGCGGGGTTTTGCCTTCTGGAAAATTAACTGATTGCTTTTTAGAGAAGGGGTTGAGAAAAATGAAGCAGTATTTTCACCAAGTAGATGAAGATTTCTTTCTAACGGTGATAAGCGATCAGGTCTAATTTTGTCTATGAGCATTCTGTCAGTCCATTTCTGCAAGCAAATGTAGCCGAAGTGAGTGTTTTGATTTTCCTTTTTGGCAAGTGCAGTTTAGAGTGAGGGATGAGAAGGTTTTGATGTTGTAAGCATGTGCATGTTGATGGTAAAGCTCATTAGTGAAAGAATGGAGATTTTGTTGATATCAATGTTGACAGATGACAAAGGATTTCCATTTGGGTGTTGGTTGGATGTGTAGTTTTTAGATGACCAAGTGAAGGAACAGTCACACTTTATGTATGGATCTGGTAGTGTCTGGTTTTGCTTTCAGTTGAGTAAATGTAAGTTGAATCAGAGGGAGCAGTTCTGATCTCTTTATCCTTTGGTGTACTGAGTCAAGCTAGTTAATTTGACCGGAATGTTGTTTCTGTTAAATTCTGTGCTGAAAATGATGTTTGTCCTAAATTTGGTTACACAATAAAATATTTACTCTCGACTTCTTGCTCAGTGAAATACTTTCAACCTTTCTCCTAGAAGATGCAGCCAAATTTCTGTCACATTATGTCTGAAATCAGTTTTAAGTAAATTCACATAATTCATTAGCTGTAGGCTAGAAAATCCAGTTTTCTAATCTGGTTTATATTCCATTCTTGTTTCTCAGGAAGCTGTCTAGGCATAAATAAAGTGGGAGTTTGTACCATCAATTAAACAATAAATGTGTCTACCATTAGTGCAAGAATCTAGAAAACAGCCTCAAGAAGATGAGTTGGCAGTTATTTTAAAATGTTTTTCCTTCCCAGGTCATGGTATGAAGGTAAATGTTACAAATTTTGCACTGGGGAAATGACTAGGAACATTTTATATTTTGAAACTATTTTTTCATCTAGCCAGTACAGAATGTCTTTATATGAAGAGCAGTAAGTAGCAGATCTCACTTCTAATATAGATTTGGTGAGGACAGACAACAAATACAAATTGAGTTTTTTTAATTGTTCTGTTGACAGAAAACAAGAGAAAAACACTATATTCTGCATCCTGCTTCTCTCAGTCCCTTCACTTCACTGCTTTTTAACTTTTCTTTTGACATCACCTGTCATGCACCAGCTTTCTTTCTGTGTGCTCTTGTGAGTGACGAGAACATACACTCAATATAATGTTTAGCACAGCATGACCTCAAACTACGTGTAATCAAAAAAATCATTCAGGAGATGTTATAATGTATGTGCAAAGTCACGAAGGCTTTTGAAAGATGTCTGCTTTTGGCACGTAGCAACTGAAAGGTGTGGCATAGCCCCTTGAGAATGTGGAAAGGAAGAAATAGATAGTTATAGGATGAGGGGAATCTGAAGCAAGGAGATCTGGCTATGGGTGAGGTAAGAAGCTGGTGTCTGAAATAAGGAGAAAAAAGTAGATGTGGCACTAGTTCATGGGGGACTAACATTACTGAGAGATCTTAAAAAGGGAAAGAGAGAGGAAGTATAGGATGAGCATGGTGAATGTGACTGGTTTTTCCCTTCATTCAGTACTGACTGAAGAAAACAGAGAGAAGGGAAATTGCTTTTCTTTCATCTGGCCTCCCTCCCTCTCTTCTGCCACATCTGTTTCTCCCTCTGTGTGCTGGGAGGAAGCACTGCTGGGCATCTAGCATGGCCCCAGCCAGAGAGGTGGCTTGAAGCTGGCCACGAGGAACAGGCAGAAGGGAATGTGTCTCACATCCGTTTTTCCTCTTCTTATAATATTATCATGGTGACCTCTAAACTAATTGTGTTTAGAAATTAACCTAGGCTTTTTA
Source organism: Agelaius phoeniceus (assembly GCF_051311805.1). Lineage (NCBI taxonomy): Eukaryota > Metazoa > Chordata > Aves > Passeriformes > Icteridae > Agelaius > Agelaius phoeniceus. The sequence goes on from NC_135267.1 coordinate 56,158,248, forward strand.
TTACTAAATTATCCTGGTTAGGAAACATGCAGGTGCAAATCACAATCATGTGGCTGTGGTACATGAGAAACAAAAAGTACTTTATAAAGGTGCAAGCATGTGCCATAAACAGCAGCTCAACTGTGCTACTTGACTCATTTCATTTGCAGTGAAAATGAAAATGTATGAACTTCATTATGGTTTTCCTATAAGTTTTGTTTTAGCTGAGGTGCCTCAAGTGAACTCAGACAGTTATTGAATTGCTGAAGGTTTGTTCCTTATGCAGTAAGGAAATTTTTTCATTTCATGTAAAGCATAATTTCAACAAGTGTTGTAATTGTATTGTCTGGTACTGTTGCATTGTACATCTTTGCGTTGAGTGAGGTGAAAGCTCAGTGCTTTCATGGTGTGCTTTTTAAAATTTGAGCTTAGATCTATTTCACAGCAAGTGTGAATTGAATTTAGCTTCAACTCAATCTACATTGTTAAAAAAAAATTAACCTGTTTTACCTTAGAAATTAATAGGTGCTTATGACTGAAACACACCAAAGTGCTGACAAGTGGAAGCTGAGTTGTATTATTAAGTTTTAGCAGCCACTTGCTTACATCTTGTATCCGCACATAGTTAGGTATTTCACAGCTCTTTCTATTCTATTCAAATTTAGGTATAGCCATGTAAAACATTTTTTGGTTATGGTAAAAACCATAACCAAACAAGTTTTATGGTTATGGTAAGATCATAAGAGTGGTTGTCTGGACCAGATTTAGGATCTGTCTTCCTAACACATGCCTAACATATGTTAAAGCCATTAAAAAAGGGCAGGTGTGTAAGAAGGTGTTCCTCAAAACTAAGTTCTAATACTGCTGCACTTCAAGATTTATGGACTTTGTGAAGTAGGGTGACATCCTTGATAATCATGAGTCTTTAATTATTTTTTTCCAGTCTCCTCTTGAATCCATAGAAAATTGTAATATCTGTACTATCTTCTGGCAAGAGGCTTTATGGCTTAAATACGTTTTTTGTAAAGAATCTTACTAGCCATGCCTACCAATACAATTTCATTTTCTGAATATTATCTTAGGAAAAAGTTTTTCTGCTACACTTGGTAGAAAATTCCCAGATCTGAGTAGATCTAAGGTATTCTGCAATGAAGGAAAGGAAAAAAAGTATAGTATCTCTTCTCACCACTGATTGTGGGATAGGCACAAGTAAAGCGTGAGTAGAAACTGTTAAAACTTAGACATGTAGGACCTTCACAACCTGTTCTTTCTGTTGTGTTAGTGAATGGTCATATAACCACTGTAAGGCTGAGAAAGCTTTCTACAAGGATAGATACACTCAATTTATCATGTTGAGTTCCAGTGAAGTTGGTTGGAGTTTCAAAACTTGGCTCGCTGTGTTCAAGGAGGAGCTTTTCAAATAAAGATTAGTGTTTGGTCTAACAGTTAATTCTTTATATTTCTGAGATCATGAAGGAATTGCCTGCATGATAAGCCTGTAGTTAGACCTTGTATTGATTTGCTTGTATCAATGCTCAATAAGTGCTTTTTCATTTTGGAAATGGTCTCAAATGATTTTTAACTGCTTTTTGCAATCATCTAATTGTAAGTTCATTTCTGGTCTAAAGTTGTTTGTTTTAACTTCACAGCATGACACTTTTTAATCTGACATAAAAGAAAGCACTTTACAAAATAAACTTTGTTATATGTCATTATAGCTATATACGTGGAAGCCCATTTGCTACTTGATGGGAAACCAAGGAACAGGTTGTACTGGCCAGAAATTGTTTAAAAAGGCTGTTAAATATTGAATGCCTACAAAATTCCCATATTATACAATTACTGATGTGAAATAAGGCTGGTCATAAAATCAAAATAGAATATGAGACTTATTTGCATTCTAAAAAATGTGATTCTCAACTTAAAAGGGCAGAGGATAACAGTGTGAGCAGTTTTGCATGTTTTAATTTAATGAGATTTAACAATTTGTTGTTTGATGCTATTATAAACAGAATGAGAGCAGCCCTGCTGAGAAGGGTATGCTTGGGTATGCTGGTGGGTGAGAGGCTGGACATGACCCAGCAATGTGCACTCAGCCCAGAAATCCAGTTGTATCCTGGGCTGCATCCAAAGCAGTGTGGGCAGCAGGGTGAGGGAGGGAATTCTGTCCCTCTGCTCTGGTGAGAGCCCACCTGCAGTGCTGCATCCAGCTCTGGGCTCCCAGCACAGGAAGGACATGGACCTGCTGGAATGAGTCCAGAGGAGGCCACCAAGATGATGAGAGGGATGGAACCTGTCCTGTGAGGAAAGGCTGAGAGAATGGGGGTTCAGCCTGGAGAAGAGATATCTTTGGTGTGAACTTATTGCAGCCTTCTGGTACCTGAAGGGCCCTGCAAGAAAGATAGAGAGAAATCTTTTACAAGGACATGTAGTGCCAGAACTAGAGGGAATGGCTTCATCTGAAAGAACATAGGTTTAGATCAGATATTAAGAAGAAATTCTTTATTGTGGCAGGGGTGGGGCATTGGTACACATTGCCCAGAGTAACTAGGGATGCTCATTCCCTGGAAATGTTCAAGGCCAGTTTGGATGGGGCTTTGAACAACCTAGTCTAATGAAAGGTGTCCCTGTCCATGGCAGGAACTAGATGATTTTTAAGGCCTCTTCCAACCCAAACCATTATATGATTTTATTATTATATGTTAATATTCATAGTGCATATTGAACATAGAGTGGGTAAATAGTTGTGGAAATGAGTAAATAAGCACAGGGCCTGGGGCTCTGTAGCCTGTACAGAGGAACCAAGCAAGCTGGCAAGTTCCAACATACAGCCAGGCCAGTAATATGCAGTCCAGATCTTTAAGGCCTGACCAAAAATTACTCAGCTGTATCAAATTAGAAATTGGTTTTTCAGAATAAAGCAAAGTTCAATGAACAGAATGCAACTACTTTATTGAAGTCTTAAATTGATTTTGAAAATACTGAAAGTTGCATTTGCAAATCGATGACTTGGTCAAATTTGCAGTTTGGTGTAAGTTATGATTTGTTTTGCATTTACATAGCTGTAGTACAAAAGTTGCATTGTCTGGCTTTCTGTCATGAGAGACAGGACAGGTTTGCCTACCACAAATAGTAAGTCAATCCCTGTTGTTAAGCAGGCCTTGTATATTTGCCAGGTTATCCAATACTGATTGCTCCCTGTCCTGCAGGTTGTGTCCTTCTCACTTCTGTTTTGTGAGGTTTTAACTCTTGCTTGCTCATAGTGATACCTGCTGGGGCCCTATAAAGACACTATTCTTTTCCCTTCTTCTTTCTGAAATGTGAAAATGCACTCATCAGCTGAGGTTGGTGAGTCCTATTTATACTCATTCTCCAGTGCTTATATTCTGTCTTGCCAATCTCCCTGTGTGATGTTGTTTCTTCACTCCTACAGGTTCATTCACACAAGATACACACAAAGAGGTGCATGATGTGGGTGAAAAAAACAAACAATTTGAAGGAAAGGTGCATTCCTCGAAATGACATTTTGAATAACAACTAGGTGTTGTTTGTCTTTTTCCCTCATAGAAATTCACAGTGCCTGTGATTGGATTGCTAAAATTGTCTCCATTCTCTATGGGAAGAAAAGAAAGAAAATTTAAAATTTAACAGTCTAAACCAAAACTAAGTATTCAATACTTACCATGTCAAAGTTGAAAGTTACAGAAGTCTTCATCCTCCTGCAACCAGCATTAGGTTTGATGACCAAGGCAGTAAGCCCAACCAGGGCCTGAAGACTGCCATTAATGTCAGTAGAATCATGAGTATCTTACATGTTTGTCCATTCTTGGGTCTGACAGTGGCTGTCAAATATAATCTCTCAGTAATGCAGCTAGATTGCTAAGAGAACACTTATTATCTTCACACTAGTGAAGATAAAGAGAGATTTTTTTAAAAATCTAGGAGAGAAAATAAGGTGTTAAGTTCACTTTCCCTGCAAAGAGGTTTGAAGGGGGTGGATTTATTGAAGGACAGGCTCTTAAATCAGAGGAATGATATTTAAGAAAGCCATCAGAAGTGGATGCCTTTTTCTGGCCTCAAGAATGAAGAATCTAGTCATCTTGAAGTAAAGAGGATAAAAATACTAGTGACTGTGCAATTGGGAAGTTTTGAAAATTGTGTTGGATGTTTCCATATGTCTTAGGCAATCCTCCTCGAAATTAAAATGACTCAACATATTTGGGGTTGTTGGTTGGATTTTTTTTTTTTAATTAATAACTACATTTAGAAAATAGTCCTACATTATATGAACACATATTTCTGAATTTTCTTCTGTGTCTGATCTATAGTAATTTTAGGTGGCATTTGATTTTAACTGAAAAGTAGAATTTAATTTTTTTTTCCTCCCTTTGTGTTTGATACAAACATATGTAAGCCCAAATTCAAACCCCACCAGCATATGTGGACTGTGTAAAACCATTAAATTATTGAATTTAATTTTTATACCAGTTTTTATTAGGGTATAAGGAATTTTGAAACATAGAATTGCAATTTTTTTTCAAATAGGCTATGTTTTACTATTTCACAAGTATGCAGAAGACTGTCTTGCTCTATAATCTATCACACTGCAAAAGCTGGGCTCCCTTCCACCTTCCTGACAGGATGTTTTGTGTAAAATAAATTGCAACTAGAAATTCTGGAGATGGATCAAGTCAAATGTGATTGCCTTGTGATTAGATTATGTTACTGATGGTGGGAAAAAGCAGCAGTGTTTATTACATAATTTATTTAGGGATAGGACAGAACTGCTTCTTTTCCTGAAAGGAAACATGAGCAAAGTCAGGGAGTTCTGGAGTTCATAAGCAAAAAATCTTGAGGGTAATTTGTAGCTGTTCTAAAATACTGAACATTGTAAATTCCACTAAAAGTCTAATCCTTGTATAATATACACTTATGTATGAAATGAAGATATATGTGGGGCTGAAGGCCTTATTTGGAGTGCTGTTGGCCACAGTGATCCTAACTACACTATGCTGAGAAACTTCAGGAAAAGTCTTAACTAAACCTGTTTGTATTAAAGGAATTGACTAACAACTCATGATAAGATAGGAGGAGATTTCATTTCAGCTGTAGCAAGCAGAAGATCAGGATTAGCTAGATGAGACAGGTACCAACACTTCTCTTGATCCCAGTAAGAGATGAAAAAGGAAAAAAAAATTACTAGAGTTCAGAAGACCCTGATGAGAGACTTTGAAATGGAGATGAGGTCACTACAATTGGCTCCATGTTGATGGATTTGGAACTTTAATGAACTTTAATGATCACTTTTCATAAAAAGTGTATCAGGAGAGAACCAGTCTCCAGTGAATTGTGACTGTCTAGCAGGATGAAAACTGCCCAGGTTACTGTGCAGCCATTCTCATTATAATACTCTGTTTCCTGTCTTCCACTGATGCCAGTGGGAGAAAATGTCTGGTTACGATCTTCTTTCAGCTTCCATCTAGGATGTTTTTGTGGGCACTGTGCCACTGTGTGTTGTATGTAGACTGTCCGTTAGCTTAGGTGTCCAAGGGCTGTCTTACCTTCAGCTTAATTGCCAAACCATCACTCTGCATAGGTGGAAAAAATAAGTACCTTTTTGGCTATCATGTGACACATCATATTGTGCATAAGTATTTACATAGATTCCTCCTATGTTATTGAAATTGTATTTATTTTCTACATTGAGGCCAAGTGCTCTGTCTTCCATTCACATGCTACTATTACTTTACTGTCAATACCTCTGGAACTGTATTAGGTCCCGAGCATATTGGGAGGGAGTGTCTTTGATATCAGTTTAATGACTGGCAGAGAAGGACATACAGAATGTAGCTGGTTTTTGCTTTCACCCTCGCTATGTCTCAGTCCTCCTTACCCTGATGGGGGAGTAGTGTGATCTTTGGATAAGACTACCAAGGTGAAAACTGGCCACACTTTATAACTCTGCCTGTAGTTTGTGGGAGGTTGCTACAAGCTGCCATCTTTCATAGTGAGTTCTAGCAAGAAATATGTGATCACATGCAGTCCTGGCTAACCTGGCTTCTTACAGATAGATGTTGATAGAAACAAAGATAAGCAAAACAGTAATGGCTCAATGACCATGAGACCCTATCCTCTTCTAGATTAAAAAGTACTGACAGAAGAAGTTGCAGACCCCATGGAATCATTGCTGCCACCATCCCTGCTTGTGTGCACTGTGCACTTGTGATCTGTGCTGTGTAGACTGATCCATTGCAGAGCAGGTTTTATGTGAGCAGTCCTTTAATAAAGGCAAAAACGCCACTGTGAGGTTAAGTGCTTCTCCATCATTAGCTGACTAACCTGGGTAATTTTGTTTTAAGTGAATTAAGGAATTCTTACAAACCCTGGAGCAGCTAATGGTAAAGGTCACATAGCCACAGTAGCTTCTTCCATTGTGTGACTGGATCTAGTGAAGAGTAATACACAAGAGAAATACACAGGTTTAATTTTGCAAAGTGCTAAGCAGCTTTGATACCTTGTGAACATGTGCACACATGGAGATGCTTCCTATTGCCAGCAGATCATGCTGGAGTGGCAAGGAGCTGAAGTTTCTGATGCATGTGGAAAGGACTAACAGAGTGGGAAGAGGAGGCATTGACCAGAAAAACTGATTATGATGTCTTTCTCAAACAGAGGATACTGCTCACTTGGTGTAATGAAAGAGTTTTTACTATGTTTAAAGTAATAAGTTCTGCCTCTGTGCAGATTGATCCATTGGTACATGTGGATCAAATATTAAATTATGTAACCATTGAACCAACATCAAACATTAAACCATGTCAGATGGGTCAGGCTTCCTGCTAAGTGTAGCAGTCTCAGGATAGTGAAATGGTGTCTCTCTACCTACCCTGGACTCAGATGAAGAAAACAAGGAAGCCCTGCCTGGTTGTAGCCGAGTGCTTTTCAGAAACTCCAGCAAAAAAAACCAGTTGGAAGGGCAAAGCTCTGAGAGGTGTATGGACTCTGTATCTCCCTTCTGCCACTCCTCCCAGTTGTATTGCCTCGTATGGCTGCTGTTCTGCAGGGTAAAGTCCTGTACTTCTTATTGGTTGGCCAACTTCCAAGGTCCTGTAGCATTTATCATGCTTGTATTTCACAGGAAGGTTATCTTCATATTTGTGTGCTTTCCTATCCTTTTCTGATCTGCAAAGCTATAATTCAGAAATTAGTTTATTGACAAAGAAATGATTGTTAGTTAATGCTGGTCAGAAAATATTAAGACATGAAACAAAATTTAAAAACTGATGCAAGTTTTTTCTGCTGTGAAGGGCATTGTATGAGCCATATGTGGATTTTTTAGTTCTGTTCATCACTGTTTAGTCCTGTTAGTACTGCAGTGGATAACACTGTTGTGGGACATTTCATTGAGCAAAGATGAGTGACAGCATTAAAACTGTTTTGTTTAAAGCTGAAGGCTTCTTTGCTGATACGGGAAGCAAGCCTGTGATCCCAATGAGTCCATACAAAGGTCACCACTGCTGGAACTAGTCAGCACACTTGTCAGGCTGACAGAGGCTGCTGCTTCAGGGGATTGTGGTTGCATTATTAGTTATACTATGGTTATGCAGTTTTCTGAGTGGAAATAAAACACAGTAAGAGGTGATGATGAGTACCATGCAGTATTGCTGCTGTTGCATGTATGGTACTGTAAAGGAAAGAAAAAATAATCCTCTGTCAAGGAAAGGGACCTTCCTTAAAATCTTTATTTTACTGCACATTCATGCAATTAATTATTTCTGTGATTTGTTTTCTTGATTTTGCTCTCTATTTCAAAATTTATGGCCAAATAACATTTTAGTACACTTGGCTACGAGGTCAGACAATCTATGTAGAGAAGTAATCCACTGGAAAGTTGTTTATGTGGAGAAGTTTCTAACCATGACATTAGCCAGACATTTTGTTCATTGTTTCTGGAAAGTATTTCATTCAAAAAAACACATGAATAAAACCAGCAGATTCCAAAGGAACAGTAGTATTTTCTTAAACTTCTTACTGAGCACACTGATGCTACATCAGTTAAATTGATTGACAAAAGTTTGGGTAGACAGAAGGCTTCAATAGATGCAGAATTGAGTCTTGTATTTCTTAGGATATATAGATATCAGTTAAAATTCCATGCACCATAGGTAATTTAATTTCCTTGCCCTGTAAGGGGAGGCAGGAAAGCACAAAAATATATCCGAACATTCCATTGGTAGTTGGAAAAAAGAAGCTTTATGATGATCTGGAATATGAGCAAATTCTGCTGCAATCACACTCAAACAGCCCTTAGCATTACTGTGGGCCACCAGCTGCAGTGGCAGATTACAGCTGAAAGTTGCATTTAAAATTCCAAATTGTGCTGCTTCTTGGTTCAAAAAGCCAAACAGACCAAAGAGTAGTGAATGCAATTTCTCATGGGGCTAAATCTTTCAAATGCAATTAGTTTGTTTTGTAAATCTCCAGCATAAAGTTAGACAAAAAGCTGGAATAGAAATTAATAACTCTTTTAAAATATACTGTTATGATTAATTGCTTTTCATATTTTATAAATGGGTAATAACTGACAGTTAACTATTGTCTAACAATTTGCAATTTAACAAATAAGAATACATGTTGCTTTTGCCCAAAACATTTATTTCTGTGTAATAAAAATAACTATGCAGGTAATTTTTCTGGTAGTGGTAAAATCTCAGAAAAATTTCTAATGTCTAGTAACAGAATTGTTAATTTTAATAATTTTATATTAATTTTAAATAATTTCAATAATAATACACCATTTGGTACTGCAATGCTTGAAAGCTGTCTAAAAGGATGCTTCATTTGGAATAGTCAATTAGAAATGAACTAAGAGTGTTTAAGGATTTTTGCTAAACATGGAAGTAAAACCATGAAAGTGAAACATTAACTGGGGCATGAATCAAGTGGTACTGAAAATGTCAAGTGAAACCCTTAGCAGCAGAGAGCAGGAATAGTGCTGATTTATACCAACCAAGGACCTGGCCTGCCAAGTGTCATGGCTGTGACAGTCCACTGGCAGCCCCTGGAGTCCAGAGCTGCAGTGAGATGGATGAGAGTATCAGCCAGCCCATTTAAAAGCAGACCTTCTATAAATAATATCAGAAAGGTTGGTTCAGATGGCAAGCCAACAAATTGCCTACTCCATCTAGAATCCTCTTTCTAAGTACATACGTAGCAAGGGAAGGAGCCTGGGTAAAATGCTGCTTGTGCATTAAAAATGAGACTGGTAATCTGCTCTCTTGGCTCTTGCAGGAGATTTCCAACACGATTTCTTTAAAAAGAGTGAGCCTGGAAAGAAATTAAGATCACTTTTAAATTGCACTTACACTAGATTTCCAAGCAATATGTCTGCTCCCATGCCATATTCTTTTTGGGTTTAAAAGGGAAAATAAAGGCCAAAAGGAGAAAGTAAACATACACAAATATGTAATGGGTGAATTGAAAAGTGTAATTTCCCTGATGGTCCTGTATGCAGATGTTCAACTTAAGAAGAGAAAGTGTAATGGATTTCTCATACTTTTATAAGTATTCAGATTAAACATTATTGCTAATTAGTGGAAAATATGTTTGGTATCCACCACATATATACCTGGATATGAGATATTCAGTCTTTTAAGCTGTTAAAATGATTTGAAGGTTATCTTAGTAACACCATTGCTACAGCAGAAGGAAGACTGGATTCTCAGGGGAGCTCTGTTTGCTTTACTCTAGATATATTTGAATAAGCAAAGGCTACAGCATTATGTTTTTATTGATTTTCAGAGGGTAAATTACAGGTCATTGCTATCAGATAATATTAAAGGCTGCCCTGTATTCCCAGTGAACAATATCCAAATACCTTATTCTGCATTATGGAAGTACTATTTCTCTCATTCATTATTGCATGCTCCTGTCTTAGTTTACTGAGATTTGTGTGTACTCTGGCACAGTGCCTCTGTCTATTCACTATACAGATTGCGCCACTCTTTACACACCAAACAGTAGAAGGAGCTGCTTGGTTTTCTGAAGTGCTGTAAGGCCTGCCCTGGAAAGTAAAAAGCATTGGAAGGTCTAAATGTTTAGATTTATGAATTTTGCTTTTCCATTTCCTTACTTCTGCAGGTAAAATCAGACCTACAGCAGTCAGATTTCATTGTAGTAAAAGAGAAAATGGAAATTCTGTTGTTCCCACAGCTTTACTGGAGTCAGGAGCCAAATCCTGTCCTCTGGCATACATGTTACTCTAGCTACTACTGCATTACTCTCTGAAACTGTTCTTAGTTCATACTTCTGTTTTCATTTGTGCTGGGCTGCTTTGGAGTTACGATTCAAAACCTCTGCCAGGAGAAATCCACAGAAGTAACTGTTCCACAAATGCAGAATTTGGCTCAATGTACTTCCCAGCTTTGCTACCTACAGACACAGCCCAGCTCTGTGACTGCTCTGGGTGCCTTGGACTCCAGTGCCCTGCATGCCAGGGTGTCTGGGGCCACACCTGGACATTGGGACTGCCTTGCCCATGCCACCACCCTGGCATAGTTCTGGGCCTGGCAAACATGCTGCAGAAGCTCATGGGCACTGGTTAGGAGTTAACACCGACCCAAGTCCTTTGCCAGCAGGCAGTTTGGATACAGCCACAGCACTTCAGAGGCTTGCAGAGCTGGATGGGATGGACCAGAGTTGCTCTGTGCTAACTGGCCTTAGAGCCATCAAGTACTGGCATTTTAGAGCTCACTTGTGTAAACATAGGGCAGGTGCCTCTGCATGAAACACCAAGTTTCAGAGAAGCTTTTCATGGTACTGTGAGAACAGGTGTTAGTCTAATGTCAACAGAGAACCCAAGCTGAATTTTCCTTCTCTGTTCAAAAGTGATCCACAAGCAAATCCATATTACAGCCAAATAGAAAGTGCAACATGCTAAAGATGAAGTACCATTCTCTGTTAGTGTATATGAACAGCTACCCCTTCAATTTAGAAACTCATTTGCTTCCACCTATTGTCTTGCTAGACAAGTCCTACCATTACTTAATCCCTGTGAGCTTACAGTGGAGCCACTCACAAGGTAGAAATTGTAGCATATGGATAAAACATGTATTACTGAAATAGAATAGCCACACTTGAGAGTGGGAAAGTGTTTGTTACACAACCAAAACGTGGTAGTTGTCTACTTCTTCCTAAGCTGATATTTTAAATGTACTTTTTTCCTTTTGTACTGTCTGATTTGTGATGCTTAATGCTAGGTAATTGAGGGCTTTGTTTGTTAATGGAGAGTGGTATTCCTGGAAGCAGACAGGCATGTTCTAACCTCAATTCTAGAAACCATTAAAAAATGATTTTTTTAAAAAAAATTACAAAATTTTTTTGTGTGCACAGCCTCCATTAAAGATGCCATATAATTAAGAAAGAAAAAAAATTAGTTCCTTTGTTTCATTAAAACTAAAGAAATGTTTTCATTAAAACATTTCTCTAGAAACTAGAATATGGACTAATAATCAGATTCTCAATTTTGACATTTCTATACTGACTGGGAATAATCAGGAAGCTGTACTTGGTCCTCTTTCAAAAAGGGGTGAAAATAGATTTCATCTGTGGAAAAGTTCACTTCTGGGAAGGAAAAAAAATCCCCAAAATCTACCTCTTTTCCCCTTCAGCAAGGTTGTGTGCCACCAGCCCTATAACCTTTTAGCAGAAATGGTATGCATGCAGTGCTGGCTAAATCTGCCCTGGGAAGAGCAGAGTAACTTTTGTCCTAGAAGCTCAAGAAGCTCATGGAGCAGAGGAAATAGATGTTTGGAGGAAGTACTGTGTTTCCAAAAGAATATAATGCTTGAAACGTGAAGTAGGAGCCCAGGCTGTGCTTCAGAAAATGCCTGGGAAACTGTGGAACTACATCTTGGGGAGCTCTGAGAGCAGGAGCTAGCTAATTTTGAAAAAAAAAATTAAAAAAATAAAAAAATAAAAAAAGGCAGCTATAAAGCCAGAAGGCAGGAGGAGGAACTGGTTAACATGATTAAGCAACTGTTAGGATAGCATGGGATTACTTCTATTGCATCATGTGAAATAAGAACAAGAGAGAACATTTTGTATATATTTCAGGGAAAGCTTCCTGTCAGTGACAGATGCTGGGCTGCAGAGAGTCTACATTTTGCAATGTTGTGACCAAGATTTTGAGATTAAGGCAGACAAACAAAGAAGGCAAGACAACAGGTCCTTGGTTGAGTGAGGGGTTGTCCTTTAGATGACATTGGTTTGTTATTATTTGTGAAATTATTGTAGGCAAAGTGGAAAATAAGATAACGTGAAAAGTATCATAGCTAGGCGACTGATGCCTTGTTCAGCAGCTGATTACTGATGGTTTAATAATGTTTTATGTCAAATCATTTTGCCATTCCTAAAACTTCAGTGGTCCTGTTTCCATCAGTGTTGAGAAGCTGGAGAACTGACAGAAGAGATTGGAATTTAGAGGAATTTGAGGTATATGGTTGTATGTGCTATGTAAGTTAGCATGATGACCCTGCCCATGGCAGAAGGCTTAGAACTAGATGATCTTTTAAGGTCTCTTCCAGCCCTAACTATTCTGTAATTCTGTGGAGCATGAGGTTGGATATTTGTCTTATTTAAATTGACTGGGTGCAGGCTGTCCTTGAGCCCTAGAGCTAGAAATATGCTATACCAATGACCAATTTGGCACTGCCACTTGTACAGTAGTCAGTACTTTTAGACTTGTAGTTCTGATGTTAGCATACACAGCCGAACTTTTGTCAGGTTCTTGACCCTGCCTGAATTGTTGTCCTAAATTGGTGTAAGGAAAATTCACTTCTTACTAGGTATTCCTTCTGGATCCCCATCCCTAAATCTCAGAATACACCATTAACTTTATCTTTTCTGCTGATGGCTTAATCCCTTTGAATATCTGCCAATCTCAGGTGAATTTGAGCTGGCCACTTGCTAAGTTTCCTGTGAGTTATAATCCTCAGGCATGGATAATTCATTTCCCTCACCAGAGAGATTGTATCCTTTTGCTAAGAGGCAAATTGTCTTACCTTACGGTCTATTATTGTGTTATTCTGTTTTACATCCTAGCAATAATTTTTAAATGACGTTTTATTCAATCTTTCATTTTACTACAAAGCAAAAGGATTGAACAAAAACATATTAAGACAGCCATGTTTTCTGTATCACTTACTGTGGCTGAGTAGTCAGCAAATGTAGGTTTTCTCTGTCTTAAAAATCCATTACCATCTCGTATAGCCTAATGCAGTCAAAAAGGTTTTCCTTTCTTTCTCTCTCGCATCCTCCTTTGCTTTTCACATACACCTCATTAATACAATGTGAGAGGTTTTCTAGCACAAAATGATGAGTTTTCTCTTGCAGTTCTACAAACTGTAACCTGTGATGAAGTGTCATAGGGATTGAACCCCCTTTTAAAGTCAGAGTTTACCTTTCTCTGTTAAAATGAAATTTGCTGTAGTGTTTTTGTGTTTTGAAGCACAGTTGATCCTCCAATTTAATGACATAAATGTTAATTTATGTTGACCCCTGACCTGTGTGCCATATTCATACATTGCGTGTGTGTTCTCTGCCACAATTGATCTGAAACATTTGGAAGAAGGGCCATGTGTAATACAGCCTGGATCTTGGAGTCACTGCCTGTAATGCTTGCTTCAGCACAAGTGAATAATAGTAAGTCCATTCCAAAATAAGTGCATCATTTTACTTTGAAAGATCCATTTTATTCCCTTTGCCTTTTTTTAACCATAACCTTTAAAGAAGGCATTAAATAAGAAAATAGTACAGGACTAGACTTTAGATAAAAACTTTATATATGTTATAGTCTGTCCAAGTTTAATCTTCTCCATCAGCAGCAGAATGTGTTTTCATACAGAACTTTTCTGTATGGAAAACATAAAGGCAAAGCAAACTAAAGTACCAGCTCTTCACCACACAATTGGGTCTGAATAGAGAGAAAAGAAATGCAAAAACTGGTTATGGCGTGAATATCCACCCTTTATTCTTTTACTCTTGAATTGAGGAAAGGCTGAGAACAATACTGCTTTAAAATAAGAGGACAAAGAAAATATATGAAACTCCAAATTAGAACTGTTTAGCCTGATAGAAATAAAGGCCCAAAAGACCAGCTGGCATGAATAAGCAGTTTTCTACGGATGTTATGGGACAGATTTAGAATTATTGGGATGCTAAAGAGGAAGGTGTGGAAGTCTGTATACAATGTAGGTAGAGAGAAAATTTGCAAATGGAAAAAGGAATATAAAGAGATGAGAACCATCAGTTTTAAGGCATGGTAATGAGCAATCCATTATGGTACAGAGTAAATTGGTAAAAATTATGATGATTAGTTCAGTTTTTGGCATAACAGACATATTTTTCTGGATTGATTTCACTGAAGTGTTGCTAGAACAGTTTTTGACTCACTGAGTTTGAGGAAGTAGAAATATGGGGGAAGAAAGGGAGGGGGAGTTATTATTTTCGTAGAATGCAGTGTTAGAGCTGTAGGGATTTACTCTCATCAAAGAAGTGTTGTAATAGGTAGGGAAGTGGGGTTTTTAAGGAGTTTTATGTTGTTTCAGAAAGAAAATGCTTTTATAACTGTTTGACATTTAACATCGGAAGGATATCGAAGTAAGGTCCAGTGGTTTAAAAACAGTAATTAGGACTCAGTCTTGATTTTTAATGGTGAAACAGACTCAAGAATAATGTTAATTTTGATTATTAGGTGCATGTTCAGTAAATGAAGTTATTTGCTCTATTCATAAAGAACATAGGATGGGAAAAAATTAGTACTGCTCTCTCATATTCTTTCAATTTTTTCTTGCCCTAGATTATAAAGCCTGTTTTTTCATGTGAAGGATTGATTGCCTTCAATTTAGTTCTGTGGCATGGTAGTGTTTCAGGATTTTTTTCACCCACAGATTTTGTTCTGCCATTCTCTAGCAACAATTCTTAAATTTCTGTGAATTAGATTAAGCGAGCTGTAATCATACCTTCAGCATTCTTAACTCTTTATCTACAGCTATTCTGATTTCATGTCTGAGGTCATCAAAACTCCCATGACACGGAGCAATTTGTTATGACTAAGCACATGCCTGAATTTGTTGCTTATCTTTACTTTGGAATATTTTTCTTTAAAATCAAGAGGAACTTTTTTCAAGGTCATGTGGTGAAAGGACAATGGATGGTTAAACTGAAAAAGGGTGATGATTTCAGAGAAGTTGTGGATGCCGAATCAGTGGAAGTGTTCAATGCCAAGTTGGATGGGGTTCTGGGCAACCTGGTCTAGTAAAAGCTGTTCCTTTCAGGGGTAGGACTAGATGAGTTTTAAGGTTCCTTCCAAACTAAATCATTCTGTGATTTGATGTTCTTGAAAGTGGGTATATTTGGGCTTTTAGAGAGCAATAAAAGTCGAGGAAGAGCTTGTCCTGAAGAAGATCCCAAACACTGGTTTTATGGGTTCAAGGCCATAGCATTTAAAGAGAGGCCTAAACTTCTATGTACTAGTACTCTCCAAGTATCAAAAGTCAGCTTCATGTTTACAGACTTTTGTGTGGTAGAGCAGTGAACATTTATACAGCTACATTTCACAATATCAGTTTAAAAACTTGATATCAAATTCCAGCTCTTCCATTTAAAGTGGAAGTTAGGTGGCAAACAAAAGGGAGGGAAGAAGGAACAAAACTAAATACATTATTTAAGGCAAAATCTATGATAGATAAAGGGGATTCAGATAGGAAAGGTCATGATAAGTACTTAATGGAAGGGGGTGTTTTTAAATGCAATTCAAATTGATTTAAGGGTGTCTTGTTAGTTTTCCCAAGGCTGTTAGCAAATTTGGTCAGATTCTATAGACTTGATCCATGAAAGGAAAAACAGCAACAATCCTACTAATATGTTCAAAAAAACACATAACTTCATGGTTTACATAAGAAGCTTATGAAGTGAGCTCAGTTCCTTCAAGAGGAGGATTCTGGAGGAAAAGGATTAGACCCATCTATTTTGTCTGCCTTTGGATGCAGTTTTGTTACCAGTTCAAACCTATCTAAGATGCTCATACCAAGAGAGGGGACTCTAACCTTCTTCCATTAGATTCAGAATCTAATTAAGCATGGTTACAGAGATGTTAAAAGCACCTTGCAGATAACATTTTTTTTTCATTATAATGATATAGTATTTAAAATTAGTAAATAAAATTAAAATTTTATGGACACTGTTGGACATACTCTCGAATTGCAATTATATCTTTTTTTTTTGCAAGATTTCATCTTCCTTTTGCAGTTCAAACAGTATGCAGCTGTGTTTGACAACTCATGCTTCTGCAACTTAAATAATTAAATGAAAATGGATGTTGATTAAAATTTGACTTTTCTGTCCATAACTTACAAGTACATTCATAATTGCTTTCCCCAGGGAAAGAGATGTACTATGTGAGAGACTGTGATGAGTTTGTATGGAGCCTTTTTCTGAGCTCAGGAGGAACAACAATGCAGGTTCAGCTTGTTAAGATTCACTTATTAACACTTGTTTAACAATCTGTCTTAGGCCAAAAAAGATTCCTTGTTTTAGTATACTTGACAGCAGCATGGAAAAGTCACAGCCAAAATAGCATCCCTTTGGAAGCTGTATAGTAACAAATGAATCCTAAAGACATGACAGTGAAGTTCCCATGACTATGGGAAGGATAAGGAAATGGTAACAAGAAGTGAATGTTTATTAAATGTCTTGCCTTGGCATGCTGGTGAGTAAACATTTGATTTTCATGGCTGACAGGTCCATAAGCAGGGACTTTAAGGTTTTGCCAAAATATTTGGACTGTGGCAATTAAAATCCTTGTATGCACCATTTTTGTTAGCTGCTGTGTTTTTTGGGCCTACACCTCCCTCAGCTTGGTGACCTAGCAGGGTCTAGGTCTTTGTGCCTTCAAGACCATCCAGCTCTGTCTGTGGTCACTGGTGATTGAGGTTGATGGGGAAGCAGCCTACATGTCACCCATAGTGTGTTACATTCTCAGTATTATTTCTGGAAGACCACTGAAGGTAAGGCACTGACGTGTCTGTCCTGTTCCAGAGTTCAGCTTTTCCCTGGGAAAACTGGGAAGCCTGATCTCTCTCCCTCTTAGGCTCTGAAAACAGCAGGAGGCTTCCCCCTTGGCACCATCCTAGAGAGCAGAGCAACTCTTCTGCTCTCCTTGATCAGCCTGCTGACCTAAGCTGCCCTATTCCCTGTTCCTGAGAGCTGCTGGCACCAGGCAGCACAAAAGGGAGTGAATAATGTTGCCTGGATATTTGCTATCACAATCTGCCTCAACCCTTTGGTTCTCCCATTGCCATCTTGCACAGTGGATGTTACTGTGGCTATGTAAAACCACTTCTGTAACTTGTCCTGGTTTTCTCTACTGGAGTGTTGGTAGGAAAAATCAAGTAAAACTCACAGCTTTTTAAGCCATCTTGTTTCCTTTGGCCACTTTGCTATCTTTCCTGCCTGTTGCACTAGACTTCTTATAAATTAGTTCAATTTAAACATGAAACTACATTAAAGGAGCTGGGGAATTTCTCTGTCAACAAGTCTCTTTTAATAGAAAAATAAACCCAAGATATTTAGCAGAACTCCCTGTATGCACAGGAGTATGCATACAGAACTCCCTGTACGCACAGGACTAGAGTCTTACGTAACTTTTTAAATTTTGTTTGTTCTGGAGGCTCTTGTCTGTGGCATCATATGCCGTAGTGCTTGCAGAGGGATGAGTAGGTTTAGCAGATCACATCCTCTTTCTTCATTTAGAGGTGGTCAGAAAATTTATATCAGAGCTTCACAAGGGTTTGTGTGAAACCAAACAAACTTTTGCCATGTTTGCCAAGTCTGCAGCTCAAAGGGACCTGCAGGTATTCCTGTTGTCTTTACTGAATCTGGCAAGAGCACCACTTTCCCTGAATAGCTGCAACACCCTTAATTTCCTCTTTAGTAGAAATTCCTACTTTATCAGGTTTGTTCCATGGTGTACCAAATTAAATTAAAAAACCTTTCCAGTAAACTAGAAACCATGTATTCAGCATGAAGGACAGATTGGTATTGCTTTGTAAGACGGTCCTGTATTTACAGAGCAATATATGTAAACCTAAAGAAGTTTGTTAGATGTCCCACATCAGGTGGGAACATCCAGCAACAGAAATGCAGAAATGTCATCACCCTCCTGTCCTAATGAGATTATAATTTCATCTTCCTCCCAGTGCCTTATTTGTGTCAATTTCATAAGTGACCACTTAAGAGACTTTTCATGCAAGTCCTTCTTAATTAACAAGGAAATGTTCAGAGTTGTGACTTTCCTGTCTCTGCTTACTGTGTTGATTAGATATGGGCACGTGCTCATATTTGTGTTCATAGAGTTTGTAAAAACTGTATTAGAATTAATTATTAGAATAACCCAAAAGGTAGACAGAGGCATGTCTGTTACCACAGCCCTCCCTAGGTCCCAGAGCAGAACCTCTGCCACCAAATTTCTCAGTGGGTCTCAGTCACCTATTCAAAATACCAAGGGTCTCTTTTATAATGCTCCCATGTTATCATTGTTTTGTTGCCAAGAAAGGTTGTTGGAAGGAAGAACAAAGCCCAGTGTGCTGAGGCCACAAGGGAAGGATTGCAGAACATTGTCTTGGAGCATAGCTGGTAAAAGGATGTAAAACTGGCTTTTCCTATAAAAGGGATCCCCCATTGCTTCCTTCAATTAAATCTGTTACAAAAAAATCACAATCCATGGGCTAATCATATGAACAATAGAGAGATTCAAACTGTCCTGCCTCTCTCCAAATCTGAGATACCTACATGCCCCCTAAACAGGCTGTGTCAGGGCCATGAAAGTGCTGTACCAGGACCATGATATCTGATTTGTTCCAATACAGTATTTCAAAATTCAGCTCACAATCTTGTAATGTGTAGGGGGGTGTAAACTTGGAGAGTAAACCTAGTCCAGTAGAAAGATAGAGCAGTGAATTTGAATCCAAACTTGGCTGTGGTTGCAGGCATCTGGTTCATGTCCATAACTGCTAGCAGTGGGATGTAGGATCATAAAGCCTCTTTTGAATAATTCTGTGGAGCTGATAGTTCCCTTTGTAAAAAATTATGGTCATTTGAGGACAACTTGTATGCCTCAGTTTTAGTGATAAAAAACGCTGCTCAGCATGAATGCATTGAGGTACATTCACAAAGTATGAATTGGTTTTCATGTCTTGAAAATTATAGAAGAGAATTCTGGAATAAACAAAATGAAAGATTTTTTCATTTTTATTCTGAACAACATTGAGGAGAAGACAGTGGAATTTTTTTATTCACAGGCACAGAAATAAAGTAGTGTCACAATATCAATGCAAATATAGTGCTGTGGTGTATCTGCTCCCTTTTCAGAACAGAGATTACAAACAGAGCAAATGTGAATTTTTAAACCACCTTTTTGAATCTAAAACATTCATATCTGCAGTGACTTCTACAGATATTCCAATAATTCCAATAATGTTAGACAGTGCACTCAAAGAAGCATTTGCCTGCTGCAAAGGAATTGTATTCATCAAAGAAGCAAGCAAGCAGCAGCTGCAGCATGGGAGGAAAGATGTAAACAGGACAGATGTGTGTTCAATTGTCAAGTAGATACAGATGCTCAATACTTCTTTCTATTACATGACCTGTTTCATTTTATCAACAGTCATGAATAGGATCTATACAATGGTACCAAGCTACCTTGCCAGCCAGCTGTTGGCATTGCAGACACTCCCTCAACTGCTATTTTGGGAGTATGAGAATAGAAACAGAGCATCAGGGAATCATACAGGTCCATGTGCCTGTTCACCAGGGTGGCTGCATTGATAAATCCAAGCACAATCTTCATGCAAGGATGTGCATGTATTTGCATTCACACGTCAGTCAGATGTCTTTCCAGTGGGAGCGCAGAGCTCTCTTAGGAGGTGCTACAGTCTTCACCCCAGACTTTTGATGAGCCTCAAATATCTCAAAAATATTAAAAATAAACAAACAAACCCCACAAATCCATTCTTCTGTAGCTATATAAACTGTACTTATAAAAGTACAGTTTTATAAAAATCTAATGTTTTTAATGCTTGAGAAAGTACTGATAAGTGAGCTATGTGTTTATTTTGAAATAATAAACACAATAGTAGCTATATGGATTTTATACATACATGTGTAAATGAAAACTCTTCTGCAGAAAGTATTCATGGGAGAAGAGCTCTGGCCTTTCTCAGACCATAATGCATGATGTACTACAACTAAAATTACACTGTGAGTAAAATAATCAGTACTGTTGTGTGGTATCTGGAGGCCTCTGTGACTGATTAGTCATATTCTGCATATTAAGCACTGCAGGGTCAAGTGTGAGAGTGGCTGAGCACCATATTTCCCAGATTTCATTTTGTTTATCCCAGAATTGATTTTTTTTTCTGAGTTGCATGGATAGATCATTAGCACTGTGTAAGTAACGATTTCTGTGACCTATGAGCAATTCTGAAAAACAAGAAATTCTGCAACTGGAAAGCAGTTTTATTTTAAATAATCATTAAGTATTTTAATTAATTTTTCTAGTGACTAAATAGACCAGGGCAACCAACACATTTTTGAGCATCCTCACTAGAAGCAAAGGAAATCCGCAATCTAAGGGCTTCGTTCAAAGGAGTGTGTGGGATCAATTCAGAAAAGCTGTGAGGAGATGCTGCTCATAAATACCTTGGGTGCCCTGAGAGAGAAGAGTGTGAATTAAGTCCCTCCTTCCTGTAAGTTAAAGGATAAAGTTAGACCCAGGATTTAGAGATAGTGATATATAAGCAGTGATTCAGAGAATGTGGAGTATGTAGCTGTTTGGTTTTGGGAATAGTGCCTCCGCCTCTGTTGCATGGTAGCCTGAAATATTTCTCCTTGGAAATGATAATTGTTTTTAATATATTCTTATATTTACATTCTTATAATACATTCTTATGATGTATTCTTATATTTGATTTTAACCAAAACTATTCCCCTAGATATTCTTTTTAATATCTTTAGAATATTTATCTATGCTTTCTCCAAAATGTAAAGAAGTGCTTTCCCAAGATGTAGTCTGATTATTCTTCAGGGGGAGAGCACAGTTCTTCCTTGTCTGTACTAACAGTGCTGTGGAGGCCCAGAACTGGAAGAGCTACTGTTCCAGAGCAGAATGTTCAGATTAACAGCTAATAAAAGTGCTACCTCTGAATATGAAGAGCTTTGTTTGCTTCTCTCTCTCCTCCTTGAATCCCCATATGAATTATGCTTTATCAGTGAAATCACTCCCAGGTTGTGCAGTACGCTAGGAAGACTAATAAAAGTCTTTCATAACTGTTATCTAAATGTGCTGGAATACTTTAATAAATTTACATGTATGAAAAATGACAAATTTAGGTAATTGAACAGTACAAAGCTTTGTGCTGAGAGCATACAATAATATCTCTTTCACCAGATGTGTGTGACTAAGCAGCCTCTTATTATTGGTCACAGAATGCAAATGCCTAAAGAGGACATGAAATGTATGACCTTTAAATACAGATGGAGGGAAACAGTTTTTATTTACCATTTACCTAGTGCAGGGGACTGTGAAATAGCAAATGGCATGACCAAAGAGAATTGGACAATAAAATTTGCTTTTCCTGCAACAAATTCTTCATGAAAGGAGGATTCTGCAGTAGGGTTTATAGTTTATTAGGAAAATGTTTCATGGAAAAGTACCATTTCAAATTACATGTAATGATGTATGAGAATCCTTACTATGCATATAGTTGTTTGTTGTATATGTTATTCATATTAAGTTTTAGCAAAACAGGGAAATTTCAGCTTCTTGTTTTTATTTGCAGATATTTAAGAATGGACTGCTGGAACTTGAAATCCTTTGATGTTAGAGCTTTAAGATAGAAGACAGAAGAGAGGCAGGGAGGGACTATATGTTTTTTGTTAGTTTTGTGCTTTGTTTAGAAAAATATTTGTAGCCTGTGCTTTGAGTGTTTTAGTAATTTTTCCTGTGAGAAACTCCTGAATTACAAGCAATGAATAAATAGATTTAGATTTATTAAGCAAAATCAGAAAATGGTGGCACCTAAATTTAGGAATGCTGCTGAAGTGTAAATATGCCTTATGCTATATTTGACCCTGAGATTGGCTCTGTTGGTCAGAGCATGGGGCTCATAATGCCAAGATTGTGAGTTTGATTGCCTTAATGGCCATTTACTCAAGAGTTGGATTTGATGATTCTTATGGGGCCTTTCCAACTCAGACTATTCTATGATTCTATGATCTTTGCTCAGATGTCACTGGTGATCATTGGCCAGAAAAAAATTAAATTTGCACACTTACTCTTCTATGCTGAATGAGGACTTATAACGTTAGCCAGTGGCTTTTGCTGGAGTGTTATAAGAAACACGAGCAGTGAAATATCTTTGATCTAATATGCTGTACACATCTTTATGGAACACTTTGATTTAGAGCTTGAGGTGGGGAAAAATGATTTTGTACAATCAGAAAGAGGCTAATAACTTAGAATCTAGCTCAAATCAGAAGCTTCTGATACAATCACAGCTACTGTCTTTGCATGGCAATGAATTCCTTCTCTTGTCTGTTGTGATGCATAGGTGAAAAGCAAGCAGCAGAGCCAGACGATGCAGAGCTGGTGAGCCTTAGCAAAAGGCTGGTGGAGAACGCAGTGCTGAAGGCTGTGCAGCAATATTTAGAAGAAACACAAAACAAAAGCAGGCAGACTGATGGGAGCCCTGCAAAAACTGAGGAAGCAGCGAGCGGCAGCAAGAATGAGAGCGACAATGATAACAGCAAGTGAGCACTGTGCAAAAAGCCTGGGAGCAAATATCCCACCAAGAATAACTACAAAAACGTGTTCCGCTCCCTGCTGAAATTTGCAAAGTGGTGCTGGGTGTTAGGCACTCTGCTTTGTGAGTCTCTTATCAAAAGTTTGTTCTGAACTGAAGGACACTGTCTACTGGTTTAATAAGTGCTTGCACTGCTGAAAATCTGCTGAATGCTGGGAGGGATGCACGGTGGAAAAAAGACAAGAGTGGTGAAGCAGGCGGCTCCAGTCTTCACTTGCTCTTGATACCAAGAGTCCCTTTCTTGCTTTTGAGGAGAAACTGAACATTTTGCATTTGTCATTTGAATTGTCGTGGATGACTGTGGATGAAGCCTTGCCATAAGTGGAAGCGGTGCCCTGCACCCGAGGGTTTGGCAGCGCTGCAGGGCTGCTTGCTCCATGTGAGAGCACGTGCTGTTTCCTAGTCAACAGCAGTCAATACCAAGCTAAAAATTACCACTGCAGATACTCATCGCAGATACTATTACACAGTATGTAATAAGGCAGGAGTTCCCCTTAAATGTGATGCTGTACTGTTCTTTACATTTTGGTAGCATTTCTTGATGTAAATTATATTTTTTGATGAAATACCTTTTTATAAAAAATGAGTATGGGCAAAACACTGAGCACTTACTACTGTCCAAGCCAGACATGATCTCTTTATCTCTGAACATTAATGATTCTAAATCACATTCATTGTTATAAAATGTATTATATTGTTGTTTTCCTCTAGGAAAGAGCCATGAAGCAGACTTAGTAAAGGAAGCTTTATGCAGAGAAACGCAGGCCCTGTTACCCAGACTGAATCAGATAAAGGAGCTGTTAACGAGTCCTGAGATCCGCACAAAAATTAGCAAAGAACTCTTTGAAGACAGGCACAACTCTAACAGTAAATGGAAAAGTTGTATTGACTCTGAGTCTCCAAATGCATGACTGTAAATTGCCATTGTGGAATATCTCATCAGGTTGTTTAAAGACAAAATATTGTGGCAAGAAATTTTTCAGGTTGGTTTGTTTGGGTTTTTTTAACTGAAAATGTGAATGGGTATAAATGGCTCATGAGGAATCATGCTGAAATACTTGCACAGAAGGGTTGTATTTCATAATAATGAAGTATAGCCACTTCTCAACACTGCATCGAAACCTGTTTGAGTTTGCAGGTATATGTCATGACTCCAAAGTAGAAAATACTGGTTTCAAATAGATCTGAGCAAACACTGTGCCCTTCCTTTATAATTGTAAATAATTCAGTTTTTTTCTCATATACTCCTTCCCTAACAATGATGTACAAGTAATAAAAAATTGGTGGTTTTAAATACTTCAAAATGTATATTTGGGGAAAAAAATCCTCTTTTAATTATCTGTCTTTTGTATATGTACTGGCATTTTGGGTTAGCATTGTATGTTTTTTATTGTTTTTTTAAACAGCACTTGAATACTTGTATAGATGCTGACATTTAGTTTCTGCTGATGTTTACACTAAAGCAAGAATGTTTTAAATTTCAGTATGAAATTCAGGCTCCACTGATCTCAATGGCATACTCTCATTGGCTTTAATGGAGTCAGGATGCTGCAATTAAGATTTCTCGTGCAAATAATAATATTCCTTGGGATAATATTTGCCTTTTTACTTTTGTAGAACAGTGTTTTTGTCTTTTGTTTTTGATGTTTCTCCATCTCTACCTTCTGCTGCCTGAGGTGGGGTGTCAGTTTGCTCTCATTGTTCCCTCCACACACCTGCAAGATTCACTGAAGATTTGGATGATGGACAACAATGCGGGAGTAGGTCCAATATTTGCAATTTTTATAAGCATTGTCATAAAAGCTATATAATATATTGTGATTTGTATCAGAATTGTGCTGTTAGAACAGCTGTGTGCATGTTCTTCATTTGTCTCAAGCACTGTTCATTTATCTCACGTCAGAGCTTTTTTTTCCTCATTTGATATATAACAGTATATTCTGAAACGCATCTTTTACATGCCATGTTCACAATAAAATATTTTTCCTTTGCACTCTGTGTACACTTTCACCTGTTTCCAAGTGGACTTGAATAAAATTAAGTGCTTGGAAGTAACAGGGTTACAGGAGAGAAATAGTGCTCCTGTGAATCACACCATTAAGTTGACTACAGGGTGTTGTGCCAACATACTGCTCTGGAGTTTGGCTGCTGAAATCATGCAGATAAACTAGGCCCAAGTCATTATTGTTTTCAAGGAAAAATCTTTGAAACTCTTGGGATTAATTTATGGTCTGGGCAGGACAGGTTTAGAAATAAATACTGGTTACAATTTCCTAGAGGTCCGCTCTTGAAGTGTGAGTTAAAGGAGTAGTCTCAAAATGCTCTAGAATGGTAGATAAAAAAAATCTCAATCTGAAATCATCCCTGGAGATTATTGGGAGGTAGCTTTTTATCAGCTATCAAGCAATTTAAATCCAACTTGCACATAAGAACACAAAACCACTCAGCTGTGAAAACAGGAAAACAATTTATTGTATTATATCTGAATCATGGATTGTCATATCCCATTCCTCTATACAAGTCATTTCCATGATTAAGGGCCTTTTTATATAATTTAGCTTGTAACAGTCATTGTTCTCATGTTTCAAGTAAAACTGTGGAATTTATGTCCAGGCACTTTGATAGGTGACCTCATTATTCAAGAGCCTGCTCATTCAGTTCCTATGGATGGCATCAAGAATTGCAGCTCTGAAAAATGTTTGGGAGGGTTGAGGGCCTGAGCAAAGGCATCATCTGAGACGTACTGGAGTGTGTCTGCCAGATATGGCACAAACCATAAAGGGGACGTTCTACTGGATCAGGAACTGTGGGATAGGGGACACCCCAGAGCCTCTAAAAAGACTCTGGATACATGTGTTTAAGCAAACCAAATCTATCTTTAATTTTTAGATATTTTGAGAGAGGAAAATCAACAGGGCTTTTGTTTCTGAACCATTCATGTTCTCTTAAAAAAGCCTTTACTTCTGGTTTTGACAAGAACAACTGTTAATTTACTCAAAAAATAGGGGGGAAAACCCTTGCATCTGGATTCATTTTCTTACCCTTCTTGCTTTCTCAAAGTTTTTTTTTTCCACTGGCAGTGAAGCCTGGCTGCCAAACTGAAGGATAAATGTCTTGTATGGAGCTGTGAGATGAGCACTGAAGAATGCTGATACATAAAGACTGAACCTAATATAGGCAGGTGTGAAGCTCAGAGCTGCACCCACCAGAACAAATATGTTGCCTTTCTCACACTTACAAATCATTTTCAGACAACAATTCTGTTTCTTAAATAAGCTCTGAGGAATGTCTTAAGGTAGTGATGCACAGGTTATTCTAGGAAAGTATTGGCATTTCAAAGCAGAAGGAGCTAGTTTGTCCATGTTTTGTTTTCAGTTCTACCTTCCAGCTTGCTCATACTCAGAGTATTTCTACAGTGCTGATTGTAGAGCTGTCTGTGACAGATTTAAAAGCAGTAGCTCAGCTTCCAGGACTAATCTAGCTGGAACTGCCTATGACTTACTGAGAAACTTCTTAACATCTAGGCTTGGTCCAGGCATAGACCAAAAGAATTGAGGAAGGCATGCACTGGATATCTGAGCAACCCATGCCATAAATTCCCTACACTGTTGGGCTGTGCATGAGAGCTGTTTAAGAGTTGACAGAGTAACCAGAGGGACAGTAAATCCATGTAAGTCCTGACTAACAGACCCCAATTCTCTGATGAAGGAAGGGAGACTGTTGTGGAAATCCACATCTCCAAGCACATGTGCACGTGGCATAAGGATGCTCAGTCTGGTAGCTGAGGGGTAATGCACCAGCTGAATGTGCATCAAGGCCTTTGTGAGAATGAAGCTAAATGCTGTTTCTGAGTTGACCTAAGGTGACCTAAAGCTGAAATGGATTGGAGCTTAAGGTCAGATTTGAATGCTGTATCCAGATACACAGATATTGAGACCCATCCATAATGCCCTATGTCTATTGATGGTCCTACTGAATTGTTTGGTAAAATACTACTTCTTGGCAAGGTTATACAGTCTGTAAGTTAGGATTCAAGAAGCTTCATATTACATATTTATAGAAGTTTCTGATTATAACTGTGCACACTTCTGTGTGTGCTATTTTAGCCTAAAGACCATGTGAGCGTGTCATGGATCAGAGTGTGAGCCATGCTTCATTATGGTGACAAGAATGATACTGTTTCATTTTTATGTCACTCTAGACATGACTCACATATTCTTCTTAGAATTCTGACTTTTTAAAAGTCTTGAGAGATATCCTATGGATTTATGTAGTCAGCAAGCAGAAGAGCAGGGCCACTGCCCTCAGTGTAGCTTTTAAGTTGAAATTTAGTAAAAACACACATTTAATTTTTTTTCCATTTATTTCCAAGAATGTGCTTGTAAAATGAGGTGTAAACTGAAACTTTTTCACTGCAGATGAAATACTAGCTGCAGAGCAGGCTGCAGCCCAGTGGAAGGCAGGAGGAAATCTTCCTCAGGTGGAGCCTGGTAGCCAAACACCTGAGGGTTGCTTCACTCTGCTTTTAGCCTCAGACTTGGTTTTTCAATCTTTTTCAAAACGATATTTTATCAGTGAACCCCCTTTGCCTCTGTTCAGCTGTTAGTATATATTGTCTTGGCGTGGAAAAATGAGGGGCTGAACTGCTACTGTGGGTTTCAGCTGTTTCCATGCCTTTGGAGGAGGGCAGAAATTGTTTCTGAAATCCCAGAGAGATTGGTGTCTTTGCAGAGACACCTCTGGTCTCGCTCAACAGAGGTCGAAGGAGGCTTTACATGACTGTTCACTCAAGTCTTCATCTGGCAGTGACTACTGTCTGACCCGGCCCAAAACCTCCGGACAAAAGCAGCTTCCAGAAATGACATGGTGAGTGGGTCAACTGCGTGATTAGTGAGCAGTTGGATAAAAGTAAGTGGTGTTTTAGCTTCATGACAATTGTGTCAAGTCATGGTCATGTAATAATTTAATTTGTGAAAACCTTTTGGAATTTCAATTCTTATGTAAGTGTTCACATAGTGACAGGGGGTAATCTCTGAGACTGATGAAGGTGCACATGCTTTCAAAGAGCTCTTTAGTGCCGTACCATAATCTTCTACAGAAATGCTTTGCACTTTTTTTTTTCAGTTAAACAAAGTTTTTCCTGGCCTGGTTTCAGAGGCAAGGAGTCACACTATTCTTATGGGAATGAAAACTGTTTGAACCGTGGAAGTAGGAGCACGTTAATGCTGACATGTGTTTTACTCTGCTGTTCCTTTGATCAATAGTTTCTGTATAAGCAACTTCTTAGCATGCACTCATCTTCTCATTTATATTCTCCTCATGTTAAGCCTTTATAATGAGAACATTTGTACTGAATGAAAATCAGTCCCAAGAGACGGCTGGGCTGAGGAATAAAACACACTCATAGTGGAGCAATAATTAGAACAGTACAAGGGAAAACAAAAAGCGATATGCCTGCCATTCCTAGCATAGCAAAAAGGGCACTCTGGCATTGATAAGCAAATAATTCTGCAGCAAGAGACTGGAGTTTGACTGCTGGTTTGTGGTCTCTGGTCCCACTGCTGTTTATGTTCTTTGTTTAGTGACTCTTGGATGAAAAATGCATTAGCAGAGACTGGGATGTGGAACTGTTTCTTCAAGGAACTCTCCTCATTGCTGGAAAATAAAGCCCCTTTTTGCTCATGGTGATTAAGGATTAAACCAATCCAAAATGCAGAATTATAGTAGTTAAGAGAAGATAATTAAAAAGTTACACATGGGGATTTCAGTAGAAGCTTATCTGAAATAAAAGTTGGTTTTCTTTCATATAAGAAAGGCAGAGATGATTTGAGGTCAAGATTGACTCTAGAGATTCTGATGGGATTTTTTTAGCAAAATTGCAATTTGAATTAAAACTCAGAGAAAACATTGCATTTCCAGAATACATTTTACTTCAATATTTTTTTCCTTTTCTTAGCCATACAGAGAACTTCAGGCACTGAAACACTCAGAAGATAAAAAGAAAACATGCTGATATGACTTAACTTCAGTCATAACTCAGAAAAACATAACAGAAAAATGAAACAAAGAAGAAATACCAGCAACTAATGACAAAATTCAAAGGTAGCTGCTAGTGTGAAAAAAAACCAAACTAGTAAATCCAAATGTTTAGAAGAATAGAGGATGCCATGAGATAAATCATTTGACTGACCAGACTGTATCTGGTCAGTAAAATAATGAACACTTGTGTCTGTCACTTTGCTGTACTGTACAGGCAAATGTCCCATTTCCCAGGCACATTTTCCAACCAAATACATCCAAGGAAGAGGGCTGAATGAGCATATGGTCATTTTAGCAGAATGCTGAAGGGTTTTAAGGAATATTGCAGGATAGAGGCTAAGTCAAGGTAAAGTCAAGGGAGAGCTCAGGGAGATGATCTCTAGAGGAGCAGGAAGAAGCAAAGGAACAAAGTGTGCATTTGAAGCTCCATTTATCACTGTGTAGGTCCTCTGAACCTTCATCACTTTCAGAAGTTACCCCTAGTCACTATGTGAAAACTTACAGAAGAATCAAAATTTCAAAAGGTTTTCACAAATTAAACTATTACATGACCATGACTTGGAACAATTTTCATGAAGCTAAAACACCACTTACATTATCCAACTTGTGTCAAAGTGGAATAAGTAGTCAAATCCTTAAATGTGCAGAGAGCTACAGGAAATTAATTGCAAATGATCTTAAATTCTGAGGCATTCCTCCTGCTAGCCAGCAGAGCAGAGTGGGCAACAAACCTCCCTCCTCCAGAAACAAATGGATGACTGAATGTTTGCAAATAGCTTGAGGTGATGGCTGTAACACCAAGCCTTGTTCTTGCTAAGTACAGGAAATTGGAATAGAAACCTCAGCAAACTTATTTAGATTATTTAACAAAAAGAGTCCACAGCAAAACCAGGCAGAATCATTAAGTAAATATAATAACTTGATAAATTAAAACCTTCTTTACCATGTGCTCTAAAATGAGATGTATCACTGGGCTGGGATGGATCCTATTGTTTGTAGAATGATTGCTAACAAAGGGAATATGCGTAGAATGGTGAAAGCAACATCCTAAATAAATAATTCTACAGAGGTAAGGAAGGTGTTTCAAAAGTGAAGGTGCAAAAAGGAAAAAACAGATTAAATTGTTAATAAATCCAGATATTCTTAATTTCACCCATCCATCCATCCATCCATCCATCCATCCATCCATCCATCCATCCATCCATCCATCCATCCCAGTAAAACTTCCAGTGCAGGGACAAGTCTAACCTTTATAGTTCCATTGCACTTAAAGCACGTATTAATCAAGGAAACATAACTAAAACTGCTTTTGGTGGTAGATGTAGAAAACACAAAAAAACAGATTCATTGCTCATTGAGCTAACATTGCCAGTGACCTGTCTGTTGCATGTTTATTCTACAATTTTCCAGGTAGACATGGTAATACTTTTTCTAGAGATATAGGAAAGGCACCAAAAGACATAGAACCCACTCTTAATTTGTACCTTAAGATTATAAAAAAGGAAATGAAGTAATGCATTTTTTGAGAGACTGGAAATTAACTTTCTTAGTTATATACTAGACAGCTTTTGTACTTTCAGTATAAAGGGGTGCACTACTTTGAAAATAACATGGACATTATGGAACATCACTGGATTTAGTGATGGATTTAGTTACAGAAAAGATGAGTACAGAGAAGCCACAGATCAATTTGTCTTGTTTTGTCTTGTTGCCATCCTCTAACCTCAGACTCTTGGAAGACCACTTTTCTTCTCTCATAACTGCAGAGATGCTCCTTCATAGTTACTTACTAAGTCTCTGGTTTTTTAACTGCTGTAGTGTTTCTGGATCATCCACATGAATTAATAATTTATATACATTCATAATTTACACTAGTGAGAGTGATGGAGTAACAGAGGCTGGAGGCTGTGGGATCAAAGGGAAGGGATCTTCTCTGTAGTCAGTGAAGTCACCAGGGTCATGAAGAGAGGCTAAAAGACTCTGTATGGAGAGCCTGATCTCTGTGTAGAGCAATGTGCTCTACCAAACTGGGGCAGCAGCCTACACCAGCACATGAAAACCTGGGCTGGGAAAGTGAACATGATCAGTTCTTGGCTCAAAATGTGTTATGACCTCTCTTTCAGCTCAATTTGTTTGGGCATCTTTAACCAGTCATAAAGAGACTCCACAAACTGGACATGCACAACTCAAAAGCATAAAATGACCATTTATCACCTAACACATTAAAAAATGGGCTCTTACAAACTACTAAGCTAAGCTTTAATATGATCCCCACCCCAAAATCTCTCTGCTGGTTGGGTGGCCATGAGTTAGGAGGAGAGAAGTCAGTCTCCATAGTTCCCTGGACCAAAGTCTCTGTGGTGCTGAGCTGCCACCTGCCACCCCCTCCAGCAGTGCTGGTCCACCAGCTGTGTGAGCCAGTGATTCCTGCATTGCTGACCTCCTGCCACCCCATCTCACATCCTTCATCCAGCCCCTGTCAGAGCTGCACGGGGCAGCTGTCAACATGAGACCTTGTTCTCAGGCTGAGAGACATACAACGTGCCCAGCAGCCTCACCACATCCACATCTGTCACGTGGGCTGCTCTCCACACCAGCAGACATTTCCATCCAAAAGCTACATTAGCTTATGCATGGGTGGATTAATGTTACTATTGGTATTCCAGACTCAAACTGGTCCTTGCAAGAAATAGATTAAGGAGGTTTCAGAGAAATGTTAGCTAACATTGTTAATCATTATTCTTGAATGTAATCTCAGAGCCCTTGGCTCTGCCAAAATATTGGACATTTTCCTCACACTGTCTCCTTCCCTCACTCCAGAGAAATCCAAAGAGAAGCTTGCTTTAGCCACAGCTGGCCCCAGAGGATTAGTCACAGAGGCACAGGAAGCCTAGGGACAAAATCAAATGGAACCCTGTGGCAATGGACACTGAACACACAGATAAAATCTTCATATTGCACATAGTCTTCTCCTTCCTCTGGTTTACTTGGAAGCCATTCTGCAGTGCTTCTTTGGTGGGAGCTATGCCACATGGGAATGCTCAGTTCAGCTGTTTATGAAATTCATCCTTCACTAACCATGTTATTTAGATTTGGAGGTTTTTGTGAGTCCAGTTTAAAAATAAACACAAGCCCAACACAGACCTAGCACAGTCTGGTGTGAACATGTTGCAGCACCTGTGTTAAACTCTCCTGATATTACAGAAACTTCATAATCCTTTCAACACTTAGCCTGGAAATCACACAAACATATTAAGAAGCTTTCAAAAGAAATTAGAGTGGATTTAGCTGCTATCTCAAAGTTTTATTAATTGTACAAGCAGACACAGCAGGTTATGCACAAAGCACTTGCATGCACTTTGTTCTGCTGCTGCAGAAGTCTATGCCATGTAAGTTACATGACAAGAAGAGTTTTGCTCATTCATGTGAACACCATCAGGCACTTCATCGGAGAGAAAAAGAGGCTTGGAGTGGCAGCACACCCAGGAGCTGAGCAAACCTGGGCTAGGAGACACCAGATCTAGAGAATCTGATTTCAAACCAAAGTAATCATCATGAGGGTCTTTCATCACCCAGGTTTCTCCATTGAAAGGACAGAGAAAGAAGTAGAATCCCAAAACTGAACCAGTAAATATTTATTAGGCAGTTGTTTATAGAGTGGGCTGCTGGCATGATGTCTAAAATAGCCTGTTTTTAATCAGACTACTTTAGAGTGTGTTTAAAAATGGAAAATGCCCTTGCTACCCAAGTGAGGTAAATTTCCCCAGCAGTTTATGGGAAAAATATAACCAGGGTGTCACATTTGCATTAACAGAAATGAAAGTATACTAAGGCCAATACTGAATGGCTTTAGAAATCTTGTTCTGAGCCTCTGGGATAAACACTGTTAAATAATGGCAAAATAAACCTGCAAGCATACTTACAAATTCATTCCACAAGTCACAGTGTTGCTTTTTATGGGATCAAAAATCATGCAAAAAATTATGCAAGGATATTCAGCCAAGTTTTTCATGACAAAAAAAAACATCAGAGAAACTCAACATTTTTTGTCTGTTTTTGACTGTTTCCCTTATGGGCCCCCTCCAACTCAGAATATTCTGTGGTTCCAGAGCAAAATGAGAATAGGGAACCTGTCTCCTGTCTTAACAGGTAGTACACATAGCTGTAGTTTACATGCATTAACATATTACTTCAACCTAAAAATTTCCCCCCTCTGCTTTACCCATGTGGCTGTAAGAACTCAGATAGCACAAAGAGCCATGTTCCCGCTTGCAGGAGCAGTGCCTGCTTCAGCTGAGTGCTTCTTTCCCTGGCACATCCTCCCAGTTTCCAGCAATCAACCCTTAAGGGACTTTGAGTGGGAAGTTGCATCTGGAACTGGAGGCTGTGATTACTAGCCTGATTAGCAAAAATGAAAATTGTTTCCAAAAAGAAGAGACATAAGATGATAATAAAAGACAGTTGAAGTTGTAAGCGAATTAGTGAGCAAAAGAAAAACTCAGTCCTATTTCACAACAATACTTTGAATGCTATTTGGTATATACCAGCTCTCACAGAAGCAGAGCTGGGCTGCAAAATGTGGCAGGGCTTGGGTTGCTCTTATGCCCTGCTAGGCCATGAATCAGTACCAGATTGTGCACAGAAAATGGCCAGGCTCATACTACCCTGTGGTTCTTAGCATCCTGTAGTAAGCCTTCCTCAAAGAGACAAGCTCTTTGATACTCACACTGACAGCTGTCCTTGTCTTGCTGTGCCAAATCTGAAATGTTTGGCTGCCAAGGTCAGGGAGATGTGCCCAGAAACAGGTTGGTGGGGAGCTCTGTTTTTGGGACAGGACATGGCAAATCCTCACCCCCTGGGATGATCTGCCTCCAGCTGAGGTGCCATGGCCTCCAACTGAAGAACAGCCATGTGCTGTGCCTGTGCCTGGCATAGATGGGGTGCCTTGGGCAGGATCACCTCTTCACAGGCAGGCAATCTGGGTAATTTACACCCTCCCAGGGCAAATGTGTTTCAACTAGACCAGAGAGTCAAATGCAATACTTTGGACCAAATGATAGATTGTGATTGCAGAAAACAGAGTTATTTTGAAAGAAAAGCTCTTTAGTGTGCTATCAGATCAGGATGAAATGTTGCCTGAATAATAATTACAATTGAAATCACACTTTTTTTTTTCACTTTGGGGTTTGGGGGTGAAGTAACATTGCCAGAGCTAGGAGACAGTCTGGCTCTTTTTAGTGCACCAAAGCTGCAAACTGGAGAGAATGCATCATTCATATTGCTTTTCTGTTATGCTCCTCTCCTATTTATCTTTTATTAAATTATGGTCCTTCTTGAAGGCATGCCAGCAGGCTGGGTCTGTGTTATTACTCGGTGCTTCAACAGCCTGCATCCCTTCAAAATATTGTGTTGCAATAAGGGACATTAGAGGAAGCTGGCAGGGCACAAACAGAAGAAGGGTTTAGCATACAGTAGATAATCAACCTGTGGAACCTACTGCAGAAAGATTTTGTTGGTGGAAAATCTACATGGCTTGGTGCATGAATGGGTGACAGGAAATCCACTGCAGGTTGATACCGAAACCACAGCCACTTTAGGAAAGCCCCAGCTGTAAAGCTTTCTGTCTTTTAACATATGAACTTTTATAAATGTTTCATTTGGCCAGTTTGCAAAACATGTGACCTTTGTTATCCTTACTCCTTGGGCTTTGGAAAATTGCTGTACTATTCATTTGATCATATACAGGAAAAGCATTGTTATCAGGCTGAGGTCAGATTACCAACAAAAATACGATCATGGGCTTGGTAAATTCACAAGAGCCTACTGAAGGTGATAATATGTGCAGATTGCTCTTTTAAAGCCCAAGGGGATTTTCATGCTTCAGCAGTATCCTTCCCACCCCTAGCACAGGGAATTATTCTCATCCCTTGCACCTTACCTGAATTTAGAACTCCTTACTAACGGAGAAACCCACTTGCTATTTCTCTTCTATTTGAGAGCATATTTTCTTCTCATATGGGAATCATTTTATATTTATGTATTTTTATCTTTGCTGGCCATTGTTACACCTCTTGTGCCCTAGGATAGACCTTCTGGACTGATGTGACTAGAACTGAAGACAATGCTGTCATTCCAGGGTCATATATAGTCTGACATGATGATGTTTTCTTTTATATTTTCTATTTCTTTCCCAATAATTCATAACATTCAGTTTAGCTGTTTGATCATTGCCCTGAACTAAGGTGAAATTTACAGAGAAATACAATGATTGCAAGATCTTTCCCCTGGGTAGCAATAGCTCATTGACAGACCATTACTGTGAATGTGTAATTAAGGTAGGTTTTGCATTGATTTCTATTTATCAGTATTAAATTTATTCAGCCATTGCATTATTTATTGATATTCTCACAAAATATTTTTACAGGTCTTGGTAGACTTAGCTTTGACTACTGTGATCAATTCAATATTATCAGCAAAAAGTGTCTCCTAAGTCTTCACATTATTTTCATGATAATTTACAAACATCTATGGAATTCTGCATTTCCTATTATATTTCCAATTACAACCATAATTGCTTAATTGCTTTAATGCACTTTATGAAGACATTGTTAAAATGATTTGATGATTAGCTCATCCTTAATTGTATGTTTGTTAGTATCTTCAAATAGCTCCAACAGCTTTTACTCTAAAAGCCATGTTGATTCATTCCATATATGACATATTTATCTATTTTCTGACGTTTTCCCATTAATCTGCTCAGTGTATAAGGCACATTTTTCTCCTTGTAATTCTCAAAATTTCCCCTGGTGTTTCATTAAATATTGATGCCACACTTACCACTTTCAAGTCCTTGGGATCGGAACTAATTTTAAGCAGTGGTGTACAGCATGGTCATTTCAAACCATCCTGGAACTGAGTCATGCAGAAATTACTCATGTTCTGGTAGCCAGACTTCACCATGTTTGTGGTGCTGCATTGCTTCATTTTGGAGGAAAAGCAGTGCAGACTTAGCACCTCATCCACCTTTCATTTGTATCTGTTGCTTCCTACTCCAGGACTTTTGGACTGGCCATACTGCTTATAATGTCACGGCAGGAAGTAGTAAGGACAAGCATCTGCTGCCCGTGATCTTAGTGGACTGTAGAGTGCCCTTTCAGCTGGAAGATTTTAGTGGTCCCTGTGCCAAAATGTACTGTGAAAACTGTGCTAGATCCTTTATCAATACAAGTATAATAAATCTGGCATGGATAAGCTGTTTTCCTATATGAGAAACTCAAAGAGTTGAGTTCACGTGCAACTGCAGACTTCTCAATTCAATGGGTACCAGAAGAAACTTGGACCATACAAAGCCCCGCAACCAAAAAGAAAAAGGGTCCTTCTTCTCTTTCAGGTGAACAATTTGGATAATGAATACTCCCAAGAGTGGGCTCACCTCAGAAGAGAAAACAGAGATCCCAGTGGAGGTGAAATAGCATAGCTCTCTCCTTTCATACTTCTGCCAAGGCTCACGCAGGAGAAATTACTGCACAAACCCAGACAGCCATTCAACATAGGAAGGAGGTGATGGGAAAACTTCCAAGTATTACAACAGTTCTTTACTCTTTACTGTATTTAGATTTGATCAATTTGAGGGGCAGGAAATAAGGTTCAGAGAGAGAAATGATTTAACAAAAAAAAAAAAAAAACCCTGCACGCTGAAGGTAATAATATTTTATACAAGAAACGTTGTTTCTTACCTTCAAAAAGAAAGATGCTTTCAATTTCCTGTAATGCTAAATCCATTTTGCACCAACTGGACTTATGTTCCAGTTTTCAAGCAGGAAATTTTTTCATTCCTGTGTAACCTTCATATCTTAGTTGCAGTGATCTCTAAAATTCAGTTACAGTTATGATATTTTGTAAAATAGACTAAATCTCAAGCATCAAGTACCAGATTGATTTTCTCTTCAGAGGTTCCATTTCTTTAATGCGCAAGTTATTTTGTCCTTCAAGGAGTCTGTTACAGCACTTTCCCTTCTGCTGTTGATGGAAACAGAACCCTGTTCAACCCATGGCTTAAGCCCAAACCTGCTAAGTATTGGCAATGCTACCTGTGATTTTAGCACTATGGAAAGCAGACTTGAAAGACTCAAAGACCCATCAGCCTTCTAAGGGTTGTGGTAAGAGTAACAGATTCAAGAATCCAATTTGTCTTCATTTTCAAATGTAGAACTCAGCACTGGGGAAGATCTTTGGGATATACCAATGTAGTTTTATTGACTTGAGTTTATTCTACATCAGGACAAACCTACCTGAAAATTTACTTTTAGGATCATGTTTTCCACCATGACAAACAGATTTATCCAGACAAAAAATTTTCTTGTATATTTAGACACAGTCCACAGCACAAAACTCATTTGCAAGAGTACAAATGCTTAAACTTCAGTTCACAGAATCTGTCATCTTAATATTTAAAGTAAATTCAGAGCAAATGCAACAGTTTCATGCCTGCAGTTATCTCAACTGCCAGCAGTAAGTAATCCTGGCAAATCCACTTAGAGATATCAGTAGGTGTTTAGATACACAACTGAAAAACCATGTTAACCTTGTGCCTAGGTCAGAACAAAGTTTTCCTTATGATTACTTGGATTTCCTGCTTCCGTTTGGGCTGAAACTACTTTGGGAACAATTTAACTCAACTATGCAGCAGTTTCAGTTGTAGCAGCACCTGTGAAACAGAGAACAAAATATGAAAAAGAAAAATTAGCAAGTCCTTAAAATCCCATAATATTTGCTTGGCATTAAATGTTATTTTGAAATTAAAATCTGAAGCAGAAACTTTCCTTTAAGGAGAAGCTGCTCATACCTTTTTTTTCTTGGAAAATAAAGCATTTTTCTTCCCTCAGGAAAATGCTGAAAATACCAAGAAACAAACATGCAATCTCTAAGTTTTTCCATCTGGGCAGCTTTGTTCAGCTAAAACATTCTTAATCTCTTAAGCATGATCTGATGCCACTTCTTTGCAGGCTCCATGAGTCCTCTTCTGACCTTGTAAATTGAGTTTATATGTATCTTCATCCACAGCTGTCCTGCCGTTTGCAATGCCAGAGGCAATCCAATTGTTTGGTACTTTCATTAGTCCCCTATTGATCAGTTCCTCTTCCTCCCTGCTGTGCACAGAAAGGCACGTTTCCTGTTGCTATTTGCTGTTTAACAAAACCCCCTTAGTGTTTTTGGCATTTTGATGGTATTTGATACTAATCTTACCTGATTGTTCTTAAAGCAGCATTTAAATTTAATATTTTATTTAAAGCAATCTTTGAAGCCACTTTATCTGACCCTGAAAGTTCTACTCTGAATGCTTAGTCAATCACTTCTCCTCCCTCCCAGCATCTGTAAAACTGAGTACGGAGCTGAGAAGTGGGAGGCTTTCCTCACCTACCCAAAGGCATTCCTGACAAATACTGAAGCATGCCCTCTAAGGCTGCTGTCCAGCATATGCTGGGAAGCACAACACCCTCACACACTGTGGGTGTCATTAGCTGGGACCTCTGAGGTGTCACAGAAGAGCCTGCCATTGCCAGGTGACCTCACTGGAGTCAGGGGAGAGAGCAGCCATGGGAAAAACCCTGACCTGCCTTGTTCTAGTCAGGGGTGTTACACAAGATCACTATGATATAGTAATTTTAAACAAGCTTTCTTTTATGCTGTAAAGCCACAGCAGACCCATCCCATTTGTCCAGCTGGTACCTTCTGTCCAAGGACATTTGCTGACCCATGGGAAGAGGGATCCTCCTCTGGTTCACATCCTCTGGAGGCAGCTGGGATTGCCATGGGGGGATGCCTCTACCTTGTGTTTTGCTCCCATTCTGCAGTCATCAGAGAGCAGGACTTTCTGTTTCCAGTTCTCAAATTAAAAATCTCATTCACTTCAATATTTTTATTACATTGATTTTGTTTTATTGGGGTTTTCAACTTTTGAAACAGCTTGGAGATCTATAGGTCTAGAAGAACATGTTTAAATGCTCACTAGCACAGAGGAAAAAATAAAAAAACATCTTTCACTTTTTTTTCTTTTTACAGTAAATCCTAGCAAATTCATGCCATGTCTTTTAAATGCATGATTTTTAAATCATTCATGGTTGCATTGAAGGGTCTTGAGGTGAGTTACTGGAGCCATGACCAGGTGTGAGGTCTCACAACACATAATTTGAGAAGGGCACTAAACCTTAGGGGCAGAGGCCAGCTGAATTTGCTAGTCAAGAAAAACTACACTAAATTTCCAGGTCTGTGTGTTTTCATGTTCCCCAGCCTACACAGAACAGGACTAAAGTCATTGGAAGTGGCAGCATGCCACTTCATCAGTGCTGAATCCTTCTGCCAGAATGACTCAGCCATGTGATGTGTAAGTAAAAATAGGAATAACGCATGGGCATTGATTTATGGTATGAAAGACCAGATATTGAAAGTTCAATTGTTACAAACTTTCTTTTAATCTGCAAAGTAATAGGACAGATGTGAAAAAGCTCTGATAGTGAAGTTATCCATTGCAAAGGCCTTTCTTGATGATACTGGAAAATGTCAGCTGGATTTCTGACTCAGTCTCCAACAGGGAAATCCTCCTGCCAAAGTCTCATGACCCAGCATGGAAACCCCAAGTGTCATGTAATATAGCCTTGCAGGTAAATATCAATATGGAAAGTGTCAATCTTTTTTTGTTTGTTTGTTTCTGGCTGTTGCCCACCGCTTCCCAGAACTTCACATTTGTCCATGAAGTTCATTTCCATGGACTTCTTTTTCCTCAGTCCTAACACCTGTTGTGGTTCAGGCAGAGCTGTGCTTTGTCCACCTGTGAGCACATGCAGGGGCCCCAAGCACCTTCCTGCCACAGAAAAAACCCTCTCCCTGCTGCCATCAGTGGCAAAGCCTGGGACAAACTGTGTGGCACGAGCTACAGCATCCTGCTGCATCTCAGACAGTATTGAGGCCTGAGCACTTGGTGGGGAAAAGGAAGAAGAGTTTCCAGAGCAAGGTTAGAAACAGTGAAAGCCTGAGGGAAGGGACCCCAACACCTGCCCCTTTTGGTTCAGCTTTGCCCCAGTGACACAAGAGGGCAGCCTGGGGTGCTTGGGGATGTCCTTATCCTGAACCCAGCACTGATGGAAATCTCCTTTTCCTGCCCACACACTGGGGTTTGACCACCATGTTGGGAGGGCAGCAGGCTTCCTGGAGGCAGGAGACCCTTCCCCCTGGCTGGGACACCCCCATTTTGATCCAGACTTGGCCAGAAATAGCTTAATATGGTGCAAAGCTCTTGCCTGTGGGGACAAAGTCACTGAGCTGGTCTTGGGACAAATTCTTCATCTTCCTTCAGGGAAGTTGAGTATCTCATGAGCCACAGCAATTCCTGAGCTGGCTGAGGGCCCTCCAGCCCTGCCCCTTGTTGCAGACTCACTACCTCCCTGCAGAACCCCTTTGTGCCATCTGTCATTTAAAATGACCTTCCAGTAGTACCCAAGAACTCAAGTACTTGGTGGTCTCTGGGGGTTGCTCCTAGGCATACTTAAAGGCATCCAGATGATGGCAGCAAAAAGGACAGGGTATAGCTACACAATCCTCTGCACTTCCAATCTTTAGAGCAAATACAATTCTCTCTACTCCAGCTTGCACAAATGAGGAAGATTTAATTACATCCTGAGAAAAAAACAGCATGATCCTTGCTTCTTTGAGAGTTCAGGTTTCTGCAGAACAAACCCTTTCCTTCAATTCCCCTGCCCAAACTGGGCTGCTCAGGGCTCCTGGGCTTTCTTTTGTCCTCACTTCACTCTACAAAACAAGTGCTCAAATCCCCTGTGGATGAGGGCTGGCCAAGGCAACATGGCTCCTGGTTTGCCATGTACCTGGTGCTGAACATGACAAGGGTTTAGTGTCTCATGGTGGGTTTGGGAAGGAGCAAACTGAGCAGAAAAAATCACCACAGCTCACTTGGCATGGGATGAACCCCTGGACTCTGGGATAAGGTGCCATTGGACACCCAGGAGCTACAGATTGTGCAAATTGTGCTTTCCCACTTCCATCCAGTGCACATGGCTGCCTGTTGGAAGTGGGATGACAAAACCTGAACTAAACAAGCAAAGAACCCAAATCATCACATTTTGAGCAGCCAGAGCTAAAAGGCAGCTTGGAAATGAAGTGTTTTCACACAGGCTGAAACAACAGTGACAACACAATGCTGCAGTTACTGCATACAAGCACTGGCTTTGCAGGAGTGCTGAACTGAGGCAGATCAGCTTGCACACAGCTAATAGATGGATAAAAAGGACACTTACAGAAGCCATTCCCAACAAATTGTAGCAGATTTAAAACCTACTGCAAGAGATCAAAGCCAGCAAGTACTATGTGCTGGAGAGAAAAGCAGAGAATCGTAGGCATTGCCCAGGTTTCAGAGTCACTGCATTAAGTCAAACCCCTGGACAATTACCAAAATGGATCATAATCAAGTGAAAACAAACCCAGAATATTCAGTGCATTCAGTCCTGCCTCACAGACATGCTGGAAGGATCACCCAGACAAAACCAGTCCAGTTTTGCATGGACAGCTGGGGTTTGTGAATCTGGCACGTGCGCAGTTGTAGGTGACAGCAGTACCAGGATGACCATGTCCTGCCTTTGGGTACACAGCCCCTGAAAAAAGGGAAATTGTTTATCTGAAGCAGGCTGCAGATCACCAAAATAGCACCTGTCAGACATCTCAAAGCTTTTACATTTAAGCCACCACCGCCTGGTCTGAAGTACCTATGCTGAAAGGCAGCAGATCAGATTTCAGGGAGCAGTGATTTTCCTCTCTCCAGAGAGTGGAGGGGTCTTGCCTCTGCCCAGCAGTGTGGTGTGACAGGGCTGCTGTCACTGGCTCTGTCTCCCTGCCCCATGCAGTCACACTCATTTTGCATGGCCAGCATGCACTGTGGGTTCCTGCCCTGTTTTCCTACAAACACATTCAGCTTTCTCTGGAAAACAAGAGATTTCTTCATTTCTGTAAGCAGCTTGTCCCACTAAGTGCTCTTGGTGGTAAGAATATGATCCTAATTGCTGATTGGATTTCTCTGGATTTGCATTCCAGGAAGGTTTTTTTCCCTTTCTTTTTTTCTCTAATAGCTTAAGGAAGCTCTTTATATCTTTTATTTTCCCCTTGGAAAGATACATTCATGCTGCAATCATGCCACTATTAGTACCACAATTATCACCTGGTAACTGAAATGAACTGAACAAATCCTATCACAAGTGATTCTCCATTTTTATTTTTAATTATTACTTTTCCTAGGATTTGTGGCAGGCTGTTCTATATATATTGCATTGCATTATTCACAACGATATTATTTTTAAAACTATTGGCACTATGTTATCACCGTTCCACAGCATCTGAAACTTCTGCTCTCTTAATACAGAAACACCTTCTCAACAAACTCTTTTGGGATGTGGATTATAGCTGCTGTTTTTAATTTATTCCCTGAATTTTCTTAACTTCCTTAGGAGTTACTAGTGACATCCTTATAGGATACAGGCAGCTTGAAATATTTCAAATACAGAACAGAACATGGAATAAACACGCAGGATTTTTAAATTATTCACAGAAATTAAACAGTTGATTAGTTGTCAATGGGATTCACAGGAATCTGCACCCACTTTTTTTAGTAAGTCCCTCTAGTTTTTGGAATGAGGTGGAAACATCAACAACAGACAGAAATTTTAAGATCACTCATTGTGTGCCATCATTGGCATTTGTGTCACTTTGAGCCAGTGTATGGTAGACCAAGCAGAAGTGATGCTACTACTATTTATCATCCGTTTTCTTTTAAAGCAAAAGATACTTTAAAAATAGTAAGATTATTTATAGCTAATGGATACCACCCACCAGAGCACACAGGGAAGTGTGTGCTTACAGACACAGACCACTCTGAGGACTTCAGCTTAACTGAATGTGAGGCAGGTCCAGCACAGCCTGTAAACAAATTTCATCTTATGGCTCATTTGTTCAGTCACAGAGATTGTTTGTGTCCTACCAGCCCAGAACATGCACAGAAGATATATTCATCCATTAACACAAACTCTCAGTATACTGTCTCAGTTTTGTTTCAGTCTCTGCTCTGGACTGATGTTGAGGGGATTTTTGCTTTAATGCAGAGATCTAAACCAGAATGTGTTATTTCATTATTCATTAATTCAGCCTATTTATTTGATAATAAGAAATTTGGCCCAATGTGAGGGCTGATAAAATTAAGAGATCCTATTGGTAGTAAAAGTCAATCAGGCATTTTACAACTCAATTGATATATTTTGAGGACATTTTTCCTCTCAACTTCAAAGGGGAAACAGATCTTTGAACATGCACATCTCTGTTACACCAAACCATCGCTTCAGGCATTGGAAGAAAAATATTGCAAGCACAATTAAGTTACCGGGACACTGTGTAAATGT
The DNA here is from genome assembly GCF_051311805.1 of Agelaius phoeniceus. NCBI lineage: Eukaryota > Metazoa > Chordata > Aves > Passeriformes > Icteridae > Agelaius > Agelaius phoeniceus. The sequence continues at coordinate 56,201,638 of NC_135267.1, forward strand.
ATTCCTTTGGATTTGTTTCCCCAGTCTATTTTACATATTAGAAAATCTATGCAAGGCTTGCCCAATGACCACATAATTGTACAGCTGAGTAGCACATGCAACTGTCTTAAAGAGTGTATATTCAGGAAGGGAAGCTTTTTCAGTTGTTATGAGTAAAACACAATATAAAGACACAGTAGTCATATTTTTGTAAATATTCACTAACATGTTCCTATCCTGAATGTGAAAGGAAAATGCATTTTGCCAGGAGTGCCCCCAACTCTTTTTGTGAGCAGCTGACACTAAGGGCAGAGAAAATTCTTGGAACTTCCTCAGAGAAATCCTACTATTGGGGATCTCCAACCATGCTGTCCATTCTTCCAGGTAAATAGATTTTGCACCTCTGAAAAGTGTAAGGTTCAAAGGCTGGAGAAGAGACATGCCAGAGTCCCTGTATCCAGCAGGTAGGGCAGAACTGTCCTGGTAAGTGAAGAGGGGGTGCCAGGAACAGGAGCAAAAAGCCAGATCCAGCATCCCTGTTAGAAGCTGGGGGTGGGGGGAAGAGATGCAGAAACCTCTGATGGTTCATTAGACTACTCCCACAGCACAATTAGATCAGTTGGGTCAGTTTTCTAAAAGCTCCATATGATTGAATTAGTCAAGGATAGGTCAGATTATTTCTGCCTTACTGCCGTCATTACAGTGCCATAAACATATCAATTAAAAGAGTTTGCTCTGACAGGATTCCTGCTGTTACTAATTCAGTGGCTCCTATTGTAACAAAAACCAATCTTGGTGGTAGCCCTGAGGAGGTTGTGGCAGCTGAGTCTGTTGGAATACCTCAGCTTGGGGGCCCCAAGCATCTCTCTTTTTCCTGGGAAGAGTACACATGACCGGCTGTGATGTGAAGGAAGCAGTGATATGGGGCCAAGACCCCAGGTTTAAGTGGCAAACCTTTCATCTACCCAAGAAAGAAAATTATTTGTGCTTGCTGTTGAAAATTTTGGGGGCATTATCCACCACCATGGGCTTGTTACCCCCAGTTAATTAAGTCCCAATGCCATGTCACCCTCCCAGATAGGAGATACCTCTTCCCTGGACACTCTGGGAATGTCTTGCAAAGATGCAGTCATACCACAACCACACCACTTTTAAGACTTAAACACAAAGACCATTTGGTCTTCTCATCAAATACTTTGCAGAACAAAAAATTAAATCTTCAGAATGAAAAAGTCTCATCCATTCTTCCTCAAAGCAGTAACAAGAAGTAACAGTGGTGTGGGAGAGCATTGCAGTTGAGACAGCTGTGATACAAAGAGCATCAGCATACAATTTCAGAAAGCTTCAATCCATACAGAGTAGCACCATACCTCATCAGAAGGCTTCACATGTCTGCCCATACAGACTAACATCACTTTAGAAGACCGCAAGCATCTGCTCTTTCTTGTTCTTTAGCCCAACCTTTTATACCCCTCATGTTCATGCATTGCACCTGTGTGCCCTCTGTTCCCTTTGGTGGTTGGTCAGTGCACCTGGGCACTCCAGGACTCATTGCTGTCAATGCTGCTCACCTGCTTTTCACAGCTGGAGCCCATTGGGGATGAGACTCAGCCACAGCCCCACTCCCAATTAGCACAAAATGCCTACAGGACAGCAGTACTAGCACAAAAATAATGTATCAAGCATCCTGATCTGAATAATCATGGGTGAGCCAACAGCTCACTGATCACAGAATCATAGAATTGCTAAGTTTGGAAAGGACCTCTAAAATTATTGAATCCAAGCATTAACCCAGCACTGCCAAGTCCACCACTGAATCATGTCCCCAAATGCCACATCTAAATGTCTTTTAAATATATCTGGGGATGGTGACTCAACCACTTCCCTGGGCAGTTTTTCCAATGCCTGACCTCCCTTTCAGTGAAGAAATTTTGCCTAATGTCTAATCTAAACCTTCCCTGCACAACTTGAGGCCATTTCCTGTTGTCCTGTCACTTATTACTAATTAAGGTTCCCAAAAACTGGAGGACACTTCCCAATATTGCTTTCTGAAGACTTGTAGTTAAAACACAGACATGTGCTCTAACCTGGGGATTATGAGATCCTAAAGCTTTCCCATCAGTCACCCATATTCATATATCAGGAATATTTTGTTATGCATATTAGTTATGATTTCGCAAAACCAAATGGTGTGTGGGACTCTGAATATGCCATTTATTTGCATTAAATACATACTTCTTGCAAAGCACACTAGTTTTCTGACAGACCCTGCTGAATAGGTGGATCTTTCTTTCTAATGCCTGAAAACTGTTAAATTCACAAAGCAGTACTCAGATTGTATTTATTAGCATTACAGGCTGATCACCTGAGCAAAGAATGTAGAAAGAGCCCTTTTATGAGAGGGTGGCTGCTGGAGCCAGGGGTGGTCTGGCCTTGCTATCACAGACTGACTCCAGCTGATGCCTTGCCAGTTCATTGATGCAGCACAGGAAAGCACTGCTGCACAGCTCTGGCCATCTGGGTTGAAATCATCACTACTTGTACATCTTGGCTACAAGGCTGGTCACATTTATCACTCAAAGAGTGCTCCTATCCATCATATTGTCCTCCTTTTCAAAGCTTCCTCTGTGCTTGCTCATTCTCCCTGTGCCCAGAACCAGTGTGCTTTTATATCAGATATTTCTGTCACTTTTCTCAGTGCACTCTGCCAAGGCATTGCTGGAACATGAACCCAAGGTTGTGTTTCCCAGGACAGACCTGTCTGATTGTGTTACCCCTGTTCCTCTGCACACTGCAGGCTTGGGGCTCTCAGCTGCACCAACCCCTTGTGTCACTGCATCTCTTCATCCTCCCCCATGGCCCGTGGTGGCACAGGGGAAGCCTGAGCTACAGCATTGCTTTTTCTCTAGCACTGGCTGTGGTGGGACCAGCAGCAGCAGCTGCCCAGCACTTGCAGTGCCATTACTGCTGGGTAGTGCAACCTTTGCTGCCCTTTAACAGCAGAAATGCCCAAGAGAGAAGAGCATGTACTGAGCAGGAATTTGGAACATCCAGGTATGCTAGAAGAGGACACTGATAGCGGGAGTAGCAGGGAAGGAATCACAACTGTGCCTGAGACAGAAAAACTATCTTCTTACTTACGGGACAAAGGTCATTTCTTCACAAGCTGCAGGTTTCCAGGGCACCACAGGAAAATGATCATACAAAAAAACCCCAAAAACCAAACACAAAAATCCCCCAACACCCCCCCCTCCTCAAAACCCTAATTCATATACACTTTCAGAGAAAAGGCAGGAATATCTCTTATCAGGCATCTCCAGCTATGTTAACCGGTTCATTTCTACTGGAGCATGAATCAGGATTACTCATATTCACCAGATTACTCTTGCCTTTATTATGATCAAAGAAAAATATATGGCTCAGGCCAACCTGAAAATCTTAACCAAAAGCTCTTTTAAAACCTTTCACTTTAAATTTGAGTTTTCAGTACAGAGAATTAACAATTGTCAAGTCACATCTACAGCTTTCAGAGGCCTTTTTGCTTGAGGATGTCTGCTACAGTTTTACATTTTCCCACATCTTCAGGAATTTTGCTCACCATCAAGGTGGCTGGAGACAGCTGTGAATGAGAAGGACAAGGGGGTAGAAAGAGAGCAGGGCCCCAGGGGGAGCTGCCATAGCTGGAAAGCTCCATCTCCTCAACAAGGACAGGGGACACAGCTGTAAATTCTGACAAGAAGAAAGTCCTTGTCAGGCCCTTGAGAGGCAGCCTCTGTGGTGTGCCCTCTCCCTGAAGGGAAGGCACAGCAGCCCATGTGGTAAGGATGCTGTGTGCCCCAGAAGAGCCACCTGCCACAGCACTTGGGGACCAGGTTGGGTGTGCAGTGTGCTACACAGCTAATTAGGGACTGTTGAGGAATGTAAACCTACAGAGTCTAATTACTGCTCATTTATTACATCAACCATTTAAAATCAAAGAGCTAAAGCAGAAAAAATATTTTTTTCAGAGAGTGAAAAGCATTGAATTAAGCAGATTAAATCTCTCACCACCACTCTCTAATCACAGTGTTGTTCTCTTATTGCAAAAGTTCCATACCTTAGCAATTTCTCATGAGCAGCTCCTCACAGCACTGACTCCTTCTTCTTCACAGCCCATCTAACAAACCCCAGCCTTCTCCTCACCCAGCTAACCCACTCTTTTATAGCATTCATCCTTATTGGACACAGCTGTGGCCTGTTAAGGGCAGGCCTGTTCCTAATCCTTGGTGATTAGTACAGCTGCAACTCCTCAGGGGTGAGATTGCCTTCTGCACTATCTTTATTTTCTTACATTCTATCCCCCCATATGGTGTTGCTCCTGCATCTACTTTGTAGGTTTAGCTGGAAGCGTTTTCTAGAGACAGGAAGACAATTAGACAAGTACCTGTGAAAAATGTTGGTGTTGGTTGGTTTTGGGGTTTTTGGCCTGTGTCAGGTGGAGAACACTGCCAACAAGCTATGGGAAAAATATGGAATTCTAGAATTCTTTAGGTTGGAAAAGACCTTTAAGATTGTCAAATCCAACTGTTAACCCAGCACTGCCAAGTCCAACACTAAACCATGTCCCCAGGTGCCAAAACTACACACCTTTTAGATACCTCCAAGGCTGGTGACTCAACCCTTCCCTAGGTAGCTTGTCCCAGTGCTTAACAACCCTTTCAGTGGTGATATTTTTGTAATACACAATCCACACCCACCCCCCCACCCCAGCACAGTTTGAGGCCATTTCTTCTCATACTATCGCCTGCTTTTTGGGAAAAGAGGCAGACCCCCACCTGGATACAACCTCCTTTCAGGGAGTTGTAGAAAGTGATAGAGTCTCCCTTCAGCCTCCTTATCTCCAGTCCCAACAACCCAAACTCCCTCAGAAGCTCTTCATCAGACCTGTGCTCCAGACCCTTCTTCAGAAGCTTTTTTACTTTTTCCCTGCTACTAACTGGGAGTGTGACATGGAACAAAGTGCCAATGATCTTTCTCTTCTTTCACATATGGCACTGGAAATATTAAAGAGCATTCACTTATTCCAGACAGCCCTCGCCACTGAAGTGGGATCAGGTGGTGGGGGCCATTGGTTTTTTTTGTCTTGCTTGCTCTCCTTTGGAAACATAAAATTTCATTCTCATTTGAAGATGCATCTCATTGCTTTCACCGGTGACAGCAGACCTTTCTTTCCCTCTTGCCATGTCACTGCATTTCACAGCAAGCAGCTGAGAAAAAAATGCCTGAATGGCTCCTGGTCCATGGGCAGGCCCTGCTGTGCTGGAGTGGCAGTGCTATAAAAGTGCTAATTGCAGATAGGACCCCTGCTGAGTTACATACGCTGAACATGGGGCTAATTTCTCCTGCCTTTCCCTCAGACTCCCTTGCTGCAGTGCCTGCCTAGCCTATTCCAGCAGTGCTAATAGAGATTTTTGTGAAGGGACAGATGGGGTGGGGGCAAGGGTCTCTCTGTGCCCAAACTCTGTAGTGAAGGTTTCCCTTCAGTGAAGTACTTTCCCTTTGTTTGCTCAGGTCAGGCTGCTTGGCTGGACAACCTGCCTTTTGGCTAAATACCACATTTTAAATACAAGATCCCCAAATGTGCAGATCAAGGGTATCCTGAATTCTCAATAGACCTTCCCACACAGAAAGTAATTTGAATTTCAATCAGGGTATAAAATGTAGTGTATACTCAACAAAGCAACTGAAGGCAGGCTGAGAAAACATAAATGAGCTTCATTTTAGTTGCTTTCAAGTTCCTTCTGTATAATCTTTTCAGTTCTTATTTACTGTAATCAACATCCATCTCATGGCAATTTGTAGGCAATTGTGCACTACAGTTTGTTCAACATTCAGAGAAAAACTGCATGTCTCTGAAACCTGAGGTAAACTCTACAAATGCTTAGAACTCTGGATAGAAGATGAAAAGGCCTCATAACAGGACACATTGTTCTACTCCAGAAAAAGGTATTGGGAAGAACAAAGGAGTACCAGTGTCTCCAAGGAGTTTTTTTACATCAAGATTATTCCAAAACCAAAAATTTTCAAAACCGATTCAGTTCTTCAACAATTGTGAGCTGTGGCAGGCTAAGTCACCTGGATTCAACACCTCCCATTGGAGAGGTTTTCTACTGAGCCTCTTCCTCTTGCTCTTCTCAGGGCTTGGGGGTTGGTGATGGAGAAACATATTCTGCTGTGAGTGCAGGTGTGGTGTGAGCAGAGCAGGTAGCACTGGTGAATTGGGTCTCCTGATGAACTGAAGCAACACAAGAATTTTGACCAATTTGCTCAGCTGTAAATGCAGTGCAAACTCCATCTCTTGTCCACACTGCTTTCACTTCTTGTGCGGCCTCCTTCATGCAAAGCTAGGTTTTATTGTAGGAAGAATAGCAGAGGTGGAAAATACCTGGTGTTTAATGCTCTGTTATTTTGACTTCATGATTGCTATTTCAATTGTTGAACGAGCTCTTATTGCTGCCAATACCAGGTGAGAGAGGCATTAGTTTGAGCTCTGCCAGGCTGAGATCAATAAACTCCCCCGCATCCTTACACTTCTAACTGATCACAGTTGAATAGCTCATTAGCCTTGTTCCAGCTATTATCCTGGCACAGCACTTTTTAAGCTGATATGGTCCTTCCTTGTAACAGTAACGATGTGTTTATGTTTGTAAGGTGTCGGCACAATTATAGGTCCTGCCTCAGTCGTGAGCAATAATGAATGTACCAAAGGTCAGCGCGGCCGCCAGGCTCCGTGTGGCTGTAAGTAGCAGGCTTGGTATGAAAAAGCTATTGCAGTTATACACAGATAACCTGATCCTCTCAGGTAAATCCAGTGAGATGCTATCCCGGGGAGAAAATGGAGCAGCCAGTGTGAAACTGCAATTTATAGGGACTGAACAGCATGTGCTCATCTTAAGCGGTGGCTGCAATTCAAGAAGGGCATTTTCCCTGCGGGTCTTGGCATTACGGAAGATTTTCAGGCACTGAACTGGTTTAATATCTTGAGACAGGCTGCGATCTAATTGTTCTCTGCCTCCGTGTAAAAGGTACTTAGTTTCTATGCATAGTCTTTTTCCCAGAGCATAAGATAACTTTGAATTTATGATGTGATCAGGGAGAGCACTCTTTGTGGTAAGCCTGAAGTGTGACAGATCTAATTTTGAATAAACCATTCTTATCAGATGGATCATCTATTGCTTCTGCCAGGGGCCGACAACCAGGTCCTTTTGCTTTGCAGCCAATAATGTTTTAAATCTTCTCTAACACCCCAAATGCCTAGATCCTTGCATAAACAAACCCACAAAGCTAGTTTGTGAGAAGTCAAATTCTCCATGGAGGTCTAAACACTCTGCAGCTGAGAGACACATATGAAAGCTGCTTTGGAATAGCTAAACCCATTTAAATCCATTTAAAACCTCACAATTAAATTTGCATGCAGCCAGCTACTGCTCTGTCTCTCCTGAGTCACAGTGGACTTAGCAGGCTGGAGAAAAGCAGGGCCACTTTTTCACCAGCACGATCCCAGATGGTTTTCTTCCCCACTTTTACCCAGATGAGCTATGGGAAAAAAGCACCATTGCCAAAGTGCCTTGGTGGGAAAATGATGGGGATGATTCAAAACAAGCAATATACAAACAGACCCAAAATAAAGTGATGTGAGCTCAGTAACCTCTCCCTGAAAGGATGTACCACTGAGCAAGGGATGTCAAGGGCCAGGTGTGCCTCCATGACGAGGCACAGGGGTGGATGGAGGCAGCATGCCCATGGAGGGGCTGCAGGATGCCATAGAGCTCCTGGGTGCCTGGCAGCACAGGCAGCACAGTGCTGATGGAGTGAGAGTGTTTCTGGGGTAGTCAGCACGAACAAATGGAGAAGGCAGCAGGTAGTACCAAAGAACAAAGTGTTGCTGGTGAGCAAAGCTGCTGGTTTGGGGACAGAAGAGGCCATGTGTTAACTGGACTCCCAAACACTTCCAGCAATCACTGCCTCTCATTAAAAAGCTGCTGACAGCAGAGTGTTACTTGGCAGCTCTTTGTCTTAGGAGACAGAGAGGAAATATTATCTTTGCCATGCAGATTTAGGGTCCCACCTGTCCTTGGGTGCAAATGGTCCTTATTGAAACAGATGGCCGCTGTGGATTGATAAACTGCCAGGGGCTTGTCTGCCTGTGTTAGAAAAAGAACATCTTCCTGCAGCCACGCAGAAATCCTGGGGTTGGTTAAACAGGCATTTCTGTCTGCTTTCAGATATGGGCCAGCGCCATGTGTGACGGCAGCTGTGTGTTCCCAAAACATTTCCGTGCAATTAGGTTGCAAGGAGACAAAAGCAGCCAGCCAGACTGGTTTCTCCCTTACTCTGCTCCAGCCTCAGGGACTTTTCCTGACACCAGCCTCAGCAGAGATGCTGCCTGTGAGGCTTTAGTGTTTTCTAACCCAACCTTACTTTCTAACTCCTGGAGCAAGGGAGGCATCCATGTCCCTGTATCTCTCACCCTTTTCCTGCCAGCTTCCACAGAAAGTTGATCAGGAGGTCACTGAGCATGTTTTTGTGATTTTCTTTCCTAGTTATCAGGAACATTCTTAGCAGGTTATTCTGGGTTTCACTCAGAAAGGAGAAAGCAAGACAAGACACTGTTTCAGTCTGAAAAACACAATAAGGAAAGCACGAGTGACAGTTTGCATTCTGAAAACCCTGTGAATTTAAAAAGTTGTTTTTACAAGATCAAAATGTAACAAGGCATCTTTTTGAGAAACAAGACTAACCCCACCTTGACCTATCCTTTATGTGTCAGAAAGTATTTTATGCTTTTATCCAAGGACATCAAAGTGCTCCTGTGCTCCATACAATACTCTGTATTTCCTTCAGTCTCCCAAATGCCCTTTGTCCCCCTGCATTGCAAGTCCTGCTGCTCCAAGGGGATGCGGAGGTGGCTGCTGAATATGTGCTTTGCTAGATGTGTGCCTGTATTATTATCATATTGAAAAATATGTGCCTATCTGTCAGTAATCTAGATCAATGACTATTAATCCTTCAGCTGTTCAGAAATACTGTCAGAACAAGCAGTTTCAGCAGAAGAGAGCAAAGAAGGTGTGTGCTTGCACGTGTATTTGCTATGTTGCTCCTTCATATTCTCCAGGCATGAAATCATTACATGTCTAATTAAGTGGCAATTACAAAAGCAACACTCTGTATTAGTCCCTTTGGCACAAGGGATCTCTCTAAATGTTTTTGATCTCACCTTTCACAGATTCCACTGAAATCCAGGGTGAATTTCTGAACTTTTTTTTGCCAAACTTCAAAGGAATCAGAGTTGCCTCCAGTGGCGCTATGGCGGGGATGAATTCTCCAGGCAGGGATGAATTCTCCAGGCCACTGCAGGAGAGGCTCAGTGTTTAACTGTCTAGTAGTAGTGGTAGCAACACAGCCACTGTGGATTCAATTTGTGGAATATATTACAATGGCAGTGTGAAAAAATTACTCTTAGGTTTTTCAAATTGATTCACTAGAGCTTTAAACTAGGATAGGGAGGGGCCAATTTACACTTCAAAACCCAAACGGTGCCCTCGGATATATTTGCCAAGCTCCATCAGAAATTAATAAGGACTGTGAAATCAAAGAAGATACAATTTAGCTTAACTATTTAGATGGCTAATCCATTTGACTGTGGCTATTTTACATCTTCCACAACCCAGTTTTTCAACTGAGTTTCTGAATGTTCAAGCTGAGGGATCTTAAGTAGACAAGGCTGTTTGAAGGCTTGTCCAACAGAAGTCTCCTAAAATAATAGATATCAACAAATTGAATAATCTTCAAATCTCCATGTTCTTCAGAGAAGAGGGTCTATGTGCCCAAAGCCTCATTTCTTTTCCAGCTAAACTGCTTCATTCAGTAAAATGGTCAAGTCTGCATATAAACCTTGCCTTATCAACATACCTAAGAGTCATATCACTCTTTGAAATGTTCCTGATTGAAAATCTCCAGTTTTCTGTGGAGTGAGGTTTTTCCTCTGTGTGTTCCTACTTCCTCCTTTTTTATATCAGTATTTTGACTGATATAAAAAGCAACTCTTTTTTGTTAATAGACTGGCAAGATTTTCTAACATAAATACAATTCTAACATAAGCTTGATATTTTAATTCACCTTCTCATACCACTAAAAAGAGCAGTAGAAAAGGACGAGTGAAGAATTATATTTTTCATTTAAACCCATTCCATACAAGGAAGTGACTTAGAGCTGGTCTCAGATATTTCAACTCCTGTGTTTTTGTGGCAGGTTGTGCCTAGCGGTGAAACAGACAGAAATTGATTTCAGTGTAGGATTTTCTAAAGTGGTATAAAGTGACATAAAGTGAGAGAGCAGGAAGGTGTCAGAGCATAAACACAGTGTCACCTTTCTCTGTCCTGCCTTGCTCTAGAAACAGGTATGTGCAACTCTGGCACAAGCACCGTGGTGGTTTCTCTAATGCTTGGAGGGCCTAGAGTGAGGCAGAATTAAGAGCAGAATGTCAGTTCCCATTAATTTTGTTTAAAAATCTGACCAAACATTTTTTAAAGCAACTTTTGGTTTTGCTGTTGTTTTCTTTTAGATATTTTTACTGTGCTGATAATGCACCACTTATTCCTCTCCTTTCCCTCTGCCTTTCTCTGCCTTGGTTTTTGGGAGTCTAAGAAGCTGCTGCTGCCACAGATCTTTCAATGAAAAAGATGCAAAATTAGTCTGAGGGCCTTCCACATGGCATAGGAAAGCAGGAAGAGACAAGCATGGCATTCAAAGCTACAGCTGGAACGGTATGAATAGTTCTATACTATAACTGTAATGCACTTCTGCAGGGTTTGAATGCTCGAGCCAGGATGTGTCCTGGCTGCCACAGCTTCCCATCAGTGCTGCTGGAAGCTGAGCTGTCACTGCTGCCTTTTGGCTTCTCATTCCCCTTACAGGCAAGGGCCACACTGTCACTGCTCACCTGTGTCCTCTCACACTACAGCCCTCTCTGCTTGGAAGCTCTGTGATGCTGAGGATCAGAGGGAGATTTTGAGTACAGCTCCAACTGATTTTGCCTTGCATTTTAAAGGTTAAGACAAATGACTATGATAGCAATTCTGAGGTTAGAATTTTGGAGGGGGGGAGGCATTCTTGGTGCCAGAAGAGAGAAATAAAATAAAACATTTTCAGCTTCTCCACTTCTAAAGAAACTCCAATCATTTGATTTATTCCAGGGCAGGAGAAACAAAAATCAATAAAGAAAGATATGAGATTTCTGGATATTAAAGTTTTTTCAACCTTAATACTTTAATACCACGAACCAAACAGGAGAGGAAGTGTGGGGTTTTTTTTTGTTTTTTTTTAAGGCAGGCATGACTTTCTCTTGTTGACATGAGAAATCACCAGAGAGATGTACTATACTGAAGTTGATGTGCAAATATCTTAGGTGGAAAAAATATTACTCTTATATACAAAGATACTTGATAATAGCTTATCTGAGTTTGAGAAGCAGCAATAGGTCCTGTTCTAGGTCTTTGCTACCCAGGGCCTGTTCCTACACATCAGTGCCCAAAGTCATTGGGTCCAGCAGTGCAGCTTGCCAGCTTAGCCCATGACCATGCAATTGACTCACAGTGGTTTTTCTCTGTGCTAAGCCAATAAAAAATCTTTAACTCCACAAAGACCCCAAGGCTAAAGGTACATGCATATACTAAAAGAGGAGGATTAGGAGCAGATGGAAGATTTAAGGTTTATAACACAACCTTTGACACTTAACAACAAAGCACTTCAGGAATCCCCTGGAGCTTGATGCTACTAGACTGTAGCCAAGCTGTGAACTGTCCTTAGCAGCACAGCAAGAAAACGTGACTTTTTTTGTCAAAACAAGTGAAAAAGTTTAGTCAGTTCACATCTGTTGATTAATTAGACTCAGCAAAGCTTTTGCTTTCTCTCTAAGAAAAGAGTTTTCCAGCAAATTCAAATGCTAAGATCACTCATTTGCTATTGCCTTGCTAAAATACTAATTTACATTTACTTAATCTAATGTCATAGTAGCCAGTACTGGATCTCAGTGAAGAGCCATGAAATATGTACACAGATCAGTGTGAAGAAAAGCTTATTCTCTCAGTCAATTATACTGTACAGGATACATCTTATTAAAGTGCTGCACTGAGAAGCTGTCATTTTTATGGTGCTGCAAATTGACATCTCCTTTCTGGAAGTAGGAGCACTGTCACCTTTCAGGGTTCACATCAGTATTTATTACCATAGAGACCATAGCAATGTCTCCTTACATATGTTTTGAGTAGCTTTTCCTGCTAGCTACTTATTTTCCTGAGCTATTGGGTTATAAAATAATTTAAGATGGAAGGAGTCCCTGGGGCAGCATGACTTAGATCATGTTGTCCAGAGCCTTCTGTAGCCTATTTGTGAATATCTTCAAGGATGAGGAGTCCACAACGCTTCTCATCAGCAGGTTAATTGATGATTTGAATCTAAAGAAGACTAGGCAAAATTCTGTGTTGTCATTTATCATTTGCCTGCAGCTGCACCCTGCCTACTTTCATGGCTTTGTCCATGTGCAGCATTAAATTAGTGTGTCTTACCTTTCCCCTGTGGTCTTGTAGTCCAGGGCTTGGACAAGCTGCTGGATGATGCTGACATCCACAGCATATTCCATGTTCCCTGTCCTCCTTCTCAGCCTGATGGCACCTACACCCCAGAGCTGAGGCACTGCAGTGCCCAGGAGCCGCTGGGCACCCAGACCTGTCCCTGTGCCTTTCCTCCTCCTGTTCCTGTGCTGGCCTGAGCCACTTCAGCTGGCACATTCCACATGAAGGGAGGCCCACAGTGATTGGTTTGATCCAGGCCATGAGAAACATGAGTTAGTTTTTAATTTCTTAATGTCAGAATCTGCTTCTCAGCCTTGCTGAACTGCAGGCTGCGGTTCTGAGATGCCCTTTGCACTCCAGATAGGAGGAATAGATCCTCCTCAGAAACATTATTATGTATTGCTCTCAACATTTGACAGCTGTAGGAAAGAAATCTATTGTTGCTGCAAAATATTTGCTTCCTGAATAGAGTGGCAATAGATATAAGGAATCCCACTGAGCTTTAATAATCCCATGGTTCTGAAAAGCCACCTGGATCTGGTGATTAAAATACTGATGAGCTTGGTGAATTAATGCAGTAATGGTACAGCATTGCCATGCAACATTTAACCTGACTGCTGTGTCTGGTGTATTTACAGTGGGCTAATCCCCAGATTTACAAATGAAACTGGATTCCCTGGGGCACTGTGTGTGATTTTTTTTGTTTTTTAATGGGAGATGTTGAATTGATGACAACATTCAGCTGTACCTATAGGCTGGGGAGGCCACAATGCTTTTATTTATTCTCCAGGTGTGACAAGCTTGCAGCCAACATGGCCAGCAGGGTCCTTGATAAGCAAAATCCCTCAGTGTCTGTTATAAATACAACAGTGGAAGAAATTTCATTACATTCAGAATGAGCCCACAACACTCTGAAGCCTGTGTTGGTGTAACTGCTACCACAAAGCTGAGTTCCTGGGGGAGAGCTGGACCTCTTCCAAGAAAGCCTTCAATAACATGGGAAATGGAAGGCAGGATGAGAAATGCAACAATTGAGAGCAGACTGCAGAAGATGGATCATCAGACAGTATAAATTCTGCTGGCACCATGGATGTTAATGACTCATCAGGCCCTTTTCTTCCTCCAGGCCCAGTTTGAGTAGAATATTGATTGCTTTACAGCAAGTTCTTGTTTACTGCAGCTAGATTCAAACACAAAGCTGCAAGATAGTAGAATTGGAAGTTTTCTAGAAAAAAAACCAACATATTTTACTTAGGCTCCAATTCCATACAGTTAGCCCTTAAACTGCCCTGTTTTTAAAGCATAGGCAAGAGCAAAGAAGAGAAAAAAACCCCCAAAAGTGATCAGAAAAACCACTGAAATTTCTGGTACTTCTGTCTGCATGTACTGTCACAAAAATAACCCAAAACCCCATTACTTTAAAAGCTCCAGGGATAGAGCTGTAACTGGAGGAGCAGGACTACAGAGCTGGCATTGTGTCACACATGTCAGATGGTTGAAAATGCATCAGGCTGAGTGGCTGGCAGCACGTGGCAGCTGTCAAAACCAGGACAATGTTTGTGTGCCTACAAGCTGTCTTCTCCATTTGCCTTTTTGACTCCTGGAGGGGTGAGCAGAAACTGGAATTCAGAGCAGGAGACTTGAGGCAAGGCCTCTGATTCCTCCATTTCCCCACCTTTATGTGCAGGTAGTGCTGTAAGAGCTGAAGCACATGAAGTATTTGTGCATTTCTGGATGTAAAGTGCCATTGAGAACACATCTCTTGACAGAATTCACAGTCAGCATTCATCCTTTTTTCTGATGACAGGCCTCTGCATAGTGGAAATAGTCCCAAAACATAATTGATAGCAAAACAGACTCTACTGTGTACTACCTGTACTGCCTGCTGGTCCAGGCATATTTTGTGCACCTGAGAAATGCTATGCCATGAGTTTGTTATTTCTGTTTTCTCCCTCCTGAATTTTCAGTGGACTCGGGGCAATTCAGGTCATACAAACAAGAGGTTATGCTTTGCATCAGGAATTTCTGAACCTCAACTTCCAACAGAACACATGGGTAAGCTAATGAAAACAGGGAAATAAAAGGCTTTAGAGAGGTCAATAAGCGGCTTTTATGCAGGAAGTAGTAGAATTTTAACCATAATTATTTTTTCACCTTGAATTATTAACATATGCCATAAAAATGTTATAAACAGAGGACAAACAGGACATTCTGTTAGAATTTCAGAGTTTGATATTTTCATCTAAAACATATTCTCTTTAATGATACAGCCATTAAAACAGGGGTATCCATAAAAACTGTTAAACATAAGGGATTTTACTCTCTTATAGCTACTTTAAAATCCAAAGAGATTGAATCTTGCCTGTTCTTTATGTAATAATGACAAAGTTTACCATTTTATCTTTGTGACCAAGAAATTAAGCTCACTGCTTAAGAAAGTAGTCAGACAAACTGGAGTGTTACCTGAGTGTCTTCTACTGAAACTATACTTCTGAGATAATGAATGAATATAGCTCTGCCAAAGACAAGCATTTTTCTTTTTACAAATTTAACTCCTGTCATAAATACTTCTCAAGAAGAGAAAATAAAACCTTTCCTGGAAAATAATTTCTAGGCATATGTTCTGAACCTTAGCATCAACAGCAGCAGTCTTGCTTTGCCTTGTTCATTTCTAATAGCCTGAGCAACACAGCCATTAGCTTTGCCTTGGTACAAAAGTTGCTTTAAGGAGGTCGTAGAGAGGACTTCATTGTTCTGCAATGATTCCAGGTTTGCCTGACTGCAGGGAAAAACATAAATAACTCCAACACTAACCTGGAATAAATAAGGAGGGAACTAGTCCTTGCTCCAGCAGACAGGGGATTCTGATTCCCACAATTAGAATGAGGAATCTTCCCCTGGCCAGCCCCAACCAGGAGGAATCTGCCTTCCCAGGCATGCAGGCTTCTGAACTTCCAGTTAGAAGAAATCCTAACCTGGCCTGAGTAACACACTGAGGAAGAGCAAGAAAGGAAAAGAACAAAGCCTTGACTAATGCTTTCAGCCCCTTTCCTTCTCTAGACTGCAATTTATATAAATGCCAACAATGACTTTCATTCCTGAGGCTATTGATTTCCCAGCACCCTGCCTTTAAATCCATCCAGGCAGAGAATTACACATGAGAAAAGAGAGAAAAGATGGGCTGTAATTGAAAGCAGCCACTTTCATAACCTCTCAGCTGCTACAGACCAGAGCAAATAGCCTCAGTTTGTTATTGGATTTTAGAGGATATCAGCAGCTATGAGGATTGCAGGTGTGGATATTTGGTGAGGCCATTAGTCCCCTTTCCCCATGGGGTTGAACCCTAAATTTGTGATCACCTTACAGAGCATCCCTGAGGTACATCACAGCACTCAAACTGCAAAAAGGTGAGAAAAGGCTTTTGACACAAGTCATCCCAGCCTTCTTCCTAGCTCAGCCTCCTGCAGAATGAGGTCTCCAGAGGGGGGTTTGAAAGCTTTGGTTTGCTTGATTCAAACACCCAATAAAGTCCTAGCCCCCATCTGAATGACAGTCCAAAAGCTCAGTCAAAGGTGCAGGCAATAAACCCCCTCAGTGATCACCATTAGCCACAGTCCTGGTGGTGGTCAAACCCTGCTAAATGCATGAAAAACTTCTGGGCTTTGCAAGAATTTTTTTATAGCCCTCACAGAAACCATAATTTGGCACAAAATCTCCTGAGAAAGAAATTAAAAATCTTAGCTCCTGAGGATAGCCAGACACTTCTCACCCACTGGATCCTGAAACTATGGTGAGGGCTGCCTCCTCCAGAGCTGAGTGGGTGAGGGACAGCCCTGGCACAGAGCAGAGCCAAGCACCTTTAGCATTTGCAGAGGGAATACCCATAATTTGATTTCCCATGGAGCTTACACAAAACAATACCCCTAAAAGCAAAGACAAGGGTGAATGATGCTGCAAGTTCTGCCCAGGCTGTCACTGAGGTTCTGTTTGGTCCTAGGATTAGGGTAGGCAGACAGAAGAACAGCAGAAGGCTGCAAAGTGATGTAAGAAGAAAGCTGGGATTGATGAGAGCCAAAGGCTTTGCCCCTTGTGAAGGACAGGACCTGATCCCTGAACAGGAAGATGCTCAGACCAATTTCCTCTTAGGTCTGGAGAGGCTGGAGCAGGTACATGAATGTGTTAGCCTGGGCTTTTTCTGTTGCTTGGTTTTGTGGAAGGTGTCTGCACATTTTGTGGAGCTATGACCAGTGGTGGCTTTAGGCTTAGAGCAGAATGTGGAAAATATTTCCAGAAAAGAGGTGGGGTCTAATTCATCTACAGGATAAAGTGAATGATGGAGATGTCTGGCAAAGTTCAGTGCCTAGAAGTCTAGTTGTACAAAAATTCAAAAAAGTATACTTTGATACTTTGCACTGACTCCAGTGCTTTAGAATAATTTGAACAGATGTGTGTATGGAGCAGAAAAATAACACATCTGTGTGCTGTGCAGGCTGAACACGACATGGATGTAATTGCAACTCTGCACCTGCTGTTTAAGTGATTGTGTCAGTCTGATATGAGTGGCATTAGAGCAGTTAACAGAGGTGCCCAAGGCACAGAATTTCAAAAGGTGATGGCAGCTCTGCCCTGACCCAAGTGGGTGGGGAGGAGAAGGTGTCCAAATGCAGGGCAAACACCCATGGCCTCCTGTGGGGAAGGGGGAGACATTGCTTTCCAGGGAGGCACAAGGAGTGTGGGAGCTCCCTAAACTGGTGCTCTCCAAAGCAGGGTGTGCACACATCAAGGCTGCACAATACAAGCCATGAGGGGACAGAAAAAAAAATATTTGTGCATTAATTAATTAAATTTAAAAATTTAAAAAAAATCTTTATCTCATCCTAATTTTATTTCTATTGTTGTGATATTATTACAGTCCTACATTTATTTATACATAAATAAATAAATCAATAAATAAATACTGGGGAAAGGTGCTCAAAATTCTTTTACTGCCCAAGCAAATTAGTTTTGGCCTCACTGGCCTAATTTCCCATGAACAAATGTTAGGGGAAGGAGGGCCTAAAATCCTGCTTCTCACTTAACTTCAGCCACACACTAACACCTTACATGAGACAAAACCCCATGTTTTTATTTGGGTCACAGCTTGCTGCTCTGGCTACAGACACCACTTCTTGTCAAATGGCCTCTGTTCTACTGCATGTGGAAATTTGCAAAAGACTTAAAGAGAGGACATAACTTTCTGTCCCCTTTGGTTTCCCCATGTTGCTTTCCTGCTTTTTGGTGCAGCCACAGGTGGGAGCTACTGGCTGGCTGCTGTGCTCTCACTCATAAACAACCCTGACACCAAAAATAAAATGTGATGGCATGGCCAGCATCTGTTATTTTACAACAAACATTACAGGAATAGGTATGTGACCTGCTGCTGACAAATCCATGATACCCATAACTGGCATTGCACTGGGCCACTGTTTCCATGATTTACACCTTCTGAAAGCTCTGCAGCAAGTGCTGCAGAGAGCCAAGGGACTTTCTGCCTTTGTGACAGAAACAGAGGGAAGACAACAACAAAAAACACATGTGAAAACTAAAAAGACATTTGAGAAAAATTATAGCTAACACTGGAGATTAAAAATTGACAAATGTATCATGGGGGGAGCAGGGCTTTTTTGTGTTGGATGGATTTATACTGACTGCAGCCACTGGAGCTGCAGCAGGGAAAGCCCTGCTGGGACCATGAGCCATGGCCAGAGCCTTTGCAAATGCACAGAGACAGTGCAAAAACAATCAACTTGGCTTTTTATTGTACAGATAACCATGGCCATAGGGCTGCATAATGAAGTGCTTCTTGCAGCGTTGCAGCATTTTGTCTTGCCAGCCCTCTCACCATTGTTAGCAATTGCTACATCTTTTCCCACAGGGATGTTGCAGGGATTAAATCAGTTGTCTGTGGTGTGTCAGTCTGTGTCAGTAATTCCCTGCAATTGAGAAAAACTATCTACAGTCTTCTCTTTTTTCTTTTCCATGCATGTCAGCCCAATATCTAAGTCTGCAAAATACATCTTACTCTGTTTTGATGCAAGCTCTTTACTTTTCTGCTCTTCAGCAGGGAGAAAATACAAGCACAATTCCAGCAACTTCAGTGAAAGTAAGCCAGCTATGACTAGTTCAGGAGCTAGCTATGCATTTTTGTACTCCACATTGCATTCCTCATCTCACAACTGCTGCTGCCATGCAAGCATCTCATTTATAATTTTGTTATTAGATGAATCTCCACAAGGAATCTTTCTCATTCTCCCTTTCCCAGCAGATGAAATGCAGACAAACTGCAGTACCTGATTTATAAATTTTATTCTCTCTATGGAGCCAGAAAGCAGTAGTCACACATATGAATCTCAAGATGATTCCTGTCTAGAAAAATTAAATTAAAGCTTTTCAGTTGAAGATGCTTACAGTACAGAAATAGACTGTTTCTAGTCAGCGGGATTAAAGGAAAGAAAAGCTCAGCAAGAATGAAGTTGCATTGCAGTTATCTCTATCTAGGCAGCAGACTGTAATTTCCATAAACTAAAGAAGAAATTCCCTTCTTGTCACTGCTTTTCAGGTCAAAGACCCATTTTTAAATTCCCTTATCTTCTCTTTCTTTTCCTTAATTCCCTCCCTGTCTTCTCTTTTGTGCTTTATTTGAGAATCAAAGGACAGTAAAGTGTAGAAAAACCAAGTCAATGATTTTATGGTACATTTAGTTGTTTATTTAATAGCGTATTTTGGAATTGCAAATTTAACAGAGAGGGGGAAATGCCCTTTAACAATACTAGCAATTGCAAGCCATGCTCTGAAAGGGTGTTATTTTTTCTTGGTCTCTTAAAATCAGCACATAAGCTGTTTTTGACTAAACTGGTTTTCCTGTAGACCTCATTGGCTTCTCCTTACTCTCTTTAATTCCTCCTTTGACCCAGCCCTTCCTCTGTGCTGCCAGCAGCTGGAAATTAAGCTGTCACTGGCAGATACAGAAGTCAAGTTCAGCTTTGAGGCAGATAAACTGTGGGATCCAGCTCATTGCACGGCCATGCGAACACTGGTACCGGTTGGAGGGACACCACAACAATGTGGGGCCAGTGGCAGGCTGAAAGGTGACTGAGGGAAGATGGAACCATCTCTTTTGACACTAGTCCACTCTTAAATCAGCTTTCAGGGATGGCAGAGCAGAACCTTGAGCCAAGCAATGGGAGTGCAGTCCCCTGCTCCCCTGTTGAAGCACAGCTTGTCCTGGGTTGTTTTCTATTGCATGTTGTATCAGGTGTCTGAGCTATCACAGGCAGTCAATTGTCCTGAATGTAGCAAGAGAAGAAACCACCATTAATGAAACACTGAAACTGTAAAAAAGAAGTGCCATTCTAGTCTCTGATTCAAAGTATCAAGATGAGGAAAACTAAAAATAAGGAGTCAAATCCTGGATCTCTTACCAAAGGAGGTACCAAGGCAGAGTCAGGTTTACGCTCCTGAAGTCATGATATGAACATGGACAATGTAGGGTATGAAACACATGACTTTTCAAAAACCCACTGAGATTAACCAAAAAATGTAGCAGATTAATTTTTTTCCCCCTAAAGTCACAGGAGGAAGTCCTGGCAAACCAGACTGTCACTGTCTCCCTTCTCTTTGCAGAGCAGCCATACAACAGGGTATGTTGTCCCCTGGCAGTGAGATACAGCACCCTCCATCACACTGCAGGGGATCCCCAAGACGCCCTGCATTATTTGTTAAAATTATTATTTTTGCTGGTTTTATCATTATTTTTTACCACTACTATTGCTTTTACTGTGATGATGCTATATTTAAAACATCTCAGTTCTCAGTAAGTAATTAAATAACATCTTTGACAATTTCTGAATTTCATTATCACAGTTCAAAACAATAAATACAGGAAATGTCCAGTTTTTATTTTCCCATGATAAAAAACAATCTTAAGAAATTGTATACATACCTTCAAGAACAACACCATTGGTAAGGTTATCCAAGTACAGAAAAATGCAGAATACCTACAGTACATGCATACTCAAAAACTATTTGTATTCCTATATTTTATCCCAAATGTATCTGCATGTGAACAAATACCAAAATATGTAAGATATTAATTGCAATATATGCACATCTCTATGCAGAAGGAAGGAGAAATACATATGCTTATTTTATGCATATTTTTATTATGCATATTTTCTAAATACTTGCTCAGTAGTAAATCTATTTATCCACATGCCTTGATATCCCAATAACTTATTCAATTAAAATATCATTGGTTTGTCAAGCTGGCACATTTTCAACTAAGTGAATAGCAGAGTTTTCAGGCTCATCCTCATTAATCTATTTAGGGATGGTACTTTGCACCAAGGAAAAGCAAAAAAGGAGAAAATGATCCAAGCAGCCTGCAAGGCTGTGTGCTTCTGAGTGCCTTTGGCTACAGACCAGGGTAACCACCACACAGCCTCCTAACCCAGCTCCAGAGCAGCCAAGCTGGGGGCTGCCTCTCTGCCTGCCTCATTCAGGAAGCTGGCAGAGCAAGTCTTTTTCCTTGCACAGCTTTCCATCATATGGATGAAGGCATCCTCTAAGTTAATGCCATCCCATTTTTGTCATGACATGATTTTGCACATCTCTCTTTACTATGGGAGGCGTCAGGGCAGCCCGGGAGTAGCTGTGGCCCCGGGAATTGGGGTGAGCAGCACCCACAGGGACAGGGGAGACCATGGGGACTGTCACTCTCATGTACCCACATGCCAGGTCTCAGGGGCTGCATTCATTGCAAGCCCTTGGGAAAGCAAGACTGGTTTTGCTGACACTGGTGTTCTGTTCAGCTAGAAGAAATGAAAATAGAAAAGCAAAATATTACTGTCATGGCAGGAGAAAACATAACCATATTTTATACTAATGAATGCTGGCTGGGAAACCCCTTTGCATTTACCAGCAGTTTTTAAACATGTCAGATATTGTATTTCTGTATACTACCTGAACTTCTGCACAATTTTCACACAGTGCCTGTAATGAAATTTTGACAAGGTTATCTGGGACTTTCTATGCATAATCAGTGGTGATTGACTCTCAGCTTCTGGGAGTCTAGAAAAACATGGCAGGTTTTGTAGCTCTTCACTTTAAGCACAGTTACAGACATCTCTGTATGTTTGTATCAGTATGGCTGAAAATGAATGCAAAAAATAATTTATTCTTATGCTAGATCTTGCCACTGCAAAGACATCACACACTGCACTGTAAAGACATCACACAATGTAGTTCTGCAATGAAAAGCAGGACTACATGGCATATTTGTAGGTTAAGCTCTGAGCAAAAAGCCTGTTTGATAGAGCTTTGCACATAGCTGTTGTAAATTCTGTTTTATCCTTGCTAATTTTGTCTCTGCTTTTGACTAAATAATAAATCCCCATTGAGTATCTGAATCCTTAAATGCTGGCAGAACTTGTTGAGTGGAATACCTACCAGTGTTGTCCATGCTGCCAAAGTGAAAAGCAACTCCTTTATGCTGTACAGCTCAAATCCAATCAAAGCCTCTTCTCCAAAGCCTTTCTGAGATCAATTACAGGTATTTGTCAAGCTCAAGCTAATGAAATTTAACAAGGCCACATTGTTAATAAATGCAAATTTGGGCAGAGCTCAGAGAGATCTGGTCCTATCCCTCACTAATACACATCTCAGGGCAGAAGGAGATGTGTCCTTTGGGCTGTCCATGGGGAGGCATGATTGCTTTCTAAGCAAGTCTTCCCTTCTCTGCTCTCTGCAATTCACATAGAGCCTGATGCCAGCCCAGCTGTGAGCAATGGGCAAACCCATGGCCTTTTCCCTTCCACACACCAGTTTTTCTTGGCCAACAGCCTTGATCAGGGAGCCCTGGAGTGTCAGCCTAGGGTCAGATTTAGTGCCTTTTAACCAGCAGAGAAAATCTGGCTTCAGCTTCCTCCCCGCCACCCCCGTCTTCAATTCATCACTGACTTCTAAAGAGCAGCTGGTATTTACTGGTGGAGAACATGTTGGCATTGGTCAGGGAAGGCAGAACAGGCTCATAAAGAAAAGAAACACAGGAGGCAGGCAGCATAGATGGAAGAGTAAAGGTTAGGACCATAAGGAGGAAGATATGAAGGAAGTTAGTGTGATGTTTAACTCTGTAATACGATTGATTGACTGTGTTGATTCAGGTAGACATACTGCTATTAAAAGATTTCTAGTGTTTAGAGGTGTCTCCTGCAGAGCTTTTTTCTTCCCTCAACAAGCATTGTGAACATCTTCTTCTCCATGCACAAAAAATGTATCTTATGCTTACTAGGCTGACATGAAGCCTTTGGAGCTGCAGTTTTCTCAGGAAGAGTCAGCAACACCTTCAGTTTTGTGTCTGCAGAGGGGTAGCCTGACAGAAGAAGCAGCAGCAGGAGAGGTATCCACAAGTTTTTTGTAAGCTATCTGCTGGGTCCTGCTTTGTAGGCTGATGAGTTTTTGAAACAAGGCTGGGTTGTACTGTGGCTCTGGGGTGTCACACAAACAACAGAGCGACGAAGGCTTTGCACCAAGAGGGAGAATTTGGGCTGCACCCCAAGTTCATCCCAAAGGTCCCAGCAGCCTGCAGATGCCTGTGCTAGTGGGCCTGAGTTGGTTCCTCCAGAGACTTGGAGAAACTGTCCTACCTACCAGGGCCCTGTGAACTTCCTGTGTTTCAAGTGCAATAGACAATTTTTTGCAATGTTCCTAATTCCTATTCATTTGTGTACATTTATAGGAAAAAATATATTCAAGAAAATAGGTCACACAAAACTATCCAGCCACTCTTCAATGCTCAGCTGGTTTTTTGCTCAAGACCTGGCAATAAGAGCTACCTTATCAGCAGGGGTGCTACACTGTGCAAAAATGGACATTTAATGTCTTAGCCTGAGCCTGAGTTGATACCTTTCTGCACTGGGCTCATCCTGAACTAACCTCTCCAGGACTGCATTTCTGGAGCAGTGACTGGGCAGCTGGGGTGTACATGGCTTTCCTTCATGGAGCCCTGCAAGACTGGGTTACAAAGTGCAGGAGTGTAGGTGCCACCATGAATTCAGAAGCAGCAATACCGGCACTGTCCAGTTTTTTTCCATCATTGTCTATGGCATCAGAGGACAGTGTTGAATTCCCATGTGTGGCTCAAGTTGGGAGATCAGGTGGAGAAGAAAAACTACTCAAAACTACAATTTCCTCATTTTATATATGGAAAATACATGAGGTAACATATTGCTCCAACGCCAGGCTTTTGGATGGCTGTAAACAGCCTGAGCATCCAAGTCACACCTGTGTACTCAAGTAAAGCCAGTCTGTCACTGCACCTATGGCGGCCCCAGCACCCTCAATTCCATTTACTGAACGCTTTTCTGAAAAGGAAATGGAATAAATCTGTCAGTGACAGTCTTAAACTACCTCTCACTGTTCTGAGTGAGTGCTGGATGCTGTTTCCTGGTGAGAAGGCTGTGCAAACTGACACTTTGCCTCTCTTGAAGGAGTCTGGCTGTGGAGCACCCAGAGGGCCAACTCCTCACCAACCCACCCCACAGCCCCAGCACCCAGGGTGCTTCCTTCCTCCTCTGCAGACTGCTTTCCAGGAGAAATATTCAGGATAAATGAAGTGCACTAGGGAGAATTGCTTGCTTACTGTATGAACCTCTGGTAGGACATGCCCCTTTGATGCTGAAAGGTGTGACTGCAGGTCCTGTAGTTACACCTTAGTGCTAAATGGGGCAGCTCAAAGACTGGTGTCACTGAAGCACCTGTTCACCTGGGCTCACTGCCTGGGGGCTGAGAATCACATTTGCTTGCAGATTTGGCTGACAGTGCTGCAGCACAAGTGTTTCATGCCTGGCTCAAACCTCCTTTACATCCTGGATTCTCAACACTGTGCTCTTTCCCTTGTATCACCTCCTCTCTAGTGCTGGCACTGTCTTAGTTTTTAAGAGTCAAATGGTCAGAGATTCAGAAACAGTGAGGCCAGAAAGGCTTACCACAGATATCTACTTTGATCTTCTATAATAGACAGACCACAGGAGTGCTCTGATTCAGTCTTTGCTACACTCAGGCTTTTAGAAAAATCTATTATGAGCCAAATGCATCACAAACTGGCAAATAGAGTGTGTGTGTGTGTGTGTGTGTGTGTGAACACTGACCAGCTGGTGCCTGTGCCAGACACCATGACACACAATCACAGCTGCCCTCCTCTGAGTAAGGACACGACTCTGCCCCATTGCTGGGTGTCAGGATACTTATGGACTTGTCATATCTTTGAGACTTCTACTTTCCCACTGCCTCACCCCAGTAACACTGGCTTTAACTGGACAAACAAACTGGACAAACAAATAAAGATATTTTGAATATGCCTGAGTGGAACTGAAAGATGCATAAACTTTGCTATCCCTAGGAAAGAATGTGAAAAATACCTTGTGTTTGGCCAGCTCAATTTTCCTTCTTTTGTACTTGTTTTTCAGTGTGAAGACTAACTATCATATCTCTCTTCCCCATGTTTAAAAAGCAAACAGCTCCCTGCCCAACATATATCTGAGTAAACTAAATAGGTTCAATCCCTTGTTTTCTTTGTTGAGAGATGTGACCATGGTCACAAGGGTTTTCAGGATGAAGAAGAGATGAGAATGTTGACTCCATGATCAGAAGGCTTGATTTATTATTTTATGATATATGTTACATTAAGACTATACTAAAAAGAAATAGAAAGGAAAAGGTTTCTTCAGAAGCTAGCTAAGCTAAGAATAAACAAGAATGAATAACAAAGATCTGTGTCTCAGACAGAGAGCAAGAACCAGCTCTGCCATGAGTGGTCAGTAAATCCAAACATCTACAGGAGACCAATCACAGGTCTACCTGTTGCATTCCACAGCAGCAGATAACCATTGTTTACTTTTGGTTGCTGAAACTGCAGCTTCTCACAAGGAAAAATCCTAAGAAAGGATTTTTCATGAAAGATGTCTGCGACAGAGAGATGTTTTTCAGTCCCTCAGTAATTTCTGTGGTCCCTTCCCAAATCTTCTCCAGTTTCATCAACATCTTCCTTGAATTTGTAAGCATCAGATGAGTCAAAAATTTCAGCAGCAGCCTTCCTGTGGGTATGACACAAACCTCTCAGTTCCTTTTGCTTTGCACTGCTATAATCAGGATATAGGAAGGATGAGAGCAAGTGTCTTTGCCATCATCATTCTGAAGCTCATGTTGAGCAGGTGATGTGCCAGGACCTCCAGCCTCCACTACAGCCTTCCCCAGAGCTCAGCTTGCAGTCGTCGTAGAGACATATTTCCATTATGGGCCACACTCAAATATGTACTGTATACTTGTATCTTATTTACTGACAGGTTCATACTGCTCTGTTTCAGTGACCTGTTTTCTTCATAATTGATTAGTGCACCTTTTATTTCTTTTAACATTTACAGATGACTCCATTTCTCCAGGTTGTTACTGAAGAGTTTTAAACGGCATAATATTAAAAAATTATCTCTGTGGGAAACACTAGAAATGTAACCATGAAAACAAAAGTCCCCATTACATTTTGAGACCTACCAGCAAATTTTTAATCCACTCTGCCTCTTAATCAAAATGCCATGCTGTGGCACATCATACACCCTGCAGAGTCTGTTACAACAACCTCAGCTGCATTTTGCAATCAGTCTTGCAGTATTATCAACAGATAACAAGCTACTTTTTCATAATTGCACTTTGTTCAGCATTAAATATACCACTTTAAACAAAATTTTATTAGCTGACTCTTGGATCAGTTATAAAGTATTTTAGCTGGATTCATTTCAGGCTATTGAACTTATAATTTATGGACTCTTTTGTTTTTCTGTCCAAGGAAGATTGGCAAGACATAGCCAATAAATATAAGATATAGCCAATATATATATAAAATATAGCTGATTACCTGGGATTTTTTCCACAAGTGCAGCAATACATGTTTATCCAAGATGTAATGTGACCTTGGCTGGACTGGTATGTGGAGACATCTGGCTGTGGACACACCTCATCTGGGAAGCTGCTGTGTTTGGTCCACTGCACAGGTCCTTTACTTTTCCTGGGCTGAAAACTTTAGAAACCAAACATTTTGATCTCCAAGGTCAGACAAGATTTATCCAGAGGGAAAGGAATGGAGAGAACTTCAGGCCTGATACCAGGAGAGCAGGAGAAGAATATGCAGGGAGTCTGTGATGCTGCTTAAAGAATGGCTGGGGGCCCCACACTGGCAGCATCACTTTTGGGGTGCCTGTGCAGGACCCAAATTCCTTCCATCATGCTCATCACTGCTCCTTCCCTGAGCACCTGTTCTCTGTGCTGCCAACATTTTTGTGGGGGTGTAAAAGTCCTGAGTGTATCTCTTCTACACTTTGTTCCTTTTTGGCCCACTTTAGTTCCTCATTAACAAGTGCTGGAAGGGATAGAAACTACAGCTTGTTGTCCTTCCATTTCTTACTCTGGTTCAAGAAAAAAGATCTTAACTCTACTGAAGAGTTCAAGTTCTGCTGAGATTTCCTGAAAAAACAAACTTTCTCTACCTGAAGGTCACGGATAGAGGCTGTTGCCTGCCTGAGATTTGTCTGCAAAAACAACAACGTTGCTCTTCTATTTTTACCTTTGGTTTCCTCAAAAGGGATTTGACATACAGCACAATTGCAGAAGGGAGGGGATTCCTAGCTAGAGCCTGAAGCCAAGCACAACAGTTTTGGTGAAGCTGTGAGCCTGTATTTATTTTCATTAACAGAGTGTGGAGTAGAGCTGAAGCTGGTATGTGTGTCTTCAATGGACCTGTCCCTGCCAACATCTCTTGTGGCTCTGGTGCTGAAATGAAGGGCATGCTATACAAACACATAGGGGCGTGATTATTTTTTCTGATGAATCCAAAATAAATGGAGAATGGGGTTGGTCCTTTATATAGAAAGAATCAAATAAAGTAGCTGAGATAACAAATGTGCCCTTTAGCCCTTCACAGGCATGTAGAAAGTAAACTCAGCTCTTTCATTAAAACAATTTGGCAGTAGAACTGGATTTGTTGGGTCCTTGTAGTCATGCCTAAGACCTTGTCCCAGTTTCTGCCTTTCCCCTTCTACCTGCTCCTTTAGTAGCTGCCTGAATAGTTGTACAACAAAGACAGGGCTGAAAATCAGATGCATTTTTTTTCTAAATAAAGCAGCAATTTAAAATCCCCTACGTGAATAAATAATCCATATGTTGCCTGAATCTTTTATGACATGAATTCCAAAAACCAACTTAAAAAGCTTTCTCTGTTGTTTTGGAACTGGGTCAGAAAACTCGCTCAGGGAATTTTTAATGAGCTAGGCAGCCTCCCAGCTCTGGGTTACTGGTTCAAGCTTGAATCAGGTTAGTAGGCAGCAGAATTTGTCACTGCAGCTGAAGAAGCCAGACACACTCCTCACCCTAGACACCCATGTTGCCATGGGCAATAGTGGCACGATGAGCACAAAAGCACAGGGAAAAATGGAAAAGGGTCTAAAATATGAGAGCTGCTGAATCTCCTTTCATTCAACACCTGCCCTTTAACCTATGCCTCAGCTTGGACATTGCCCTCCTGTGTCCTTCGTTTCTTCCAGAACTTTCTCCCCTACCTCCAGCTGTAAAGGGACCATTAACCTCAGCTGGCTCACAGATAATGAAATAACTGCTTTTGTCAAGGGAGACCTTAGTACACATAAATGGGTATCAGTTAACAAAAGTTGAACATATAATTTTTTCTGGAGCTGTGAATCTTCCCTGTTGACAAAATTACTAGACTTGTTGTCTTGACCAGTACAGACAGCCTATTTTTGACCATTTATCATTGCTCTGTAGAACTTGTATAGACTGTGCCCAAGTTTTTTAGTGTTTTTCTCAATAATTTTACTATGATTGATTCTTTCATGATTTTTTCTTCCTTTCTTTACTGTGCTTACTCTGTCCTTTTAATTAGCCAGCTTTTCCTTCCTAATTTTCCGAATTCTCAAAGGAAGACAGTGCTGCTAGGGTCACATTTCTCTCACCAATTCTGACTATAGCAACTCTTGCTTTCATTCCAGGCTCTCCCGTCAAACTGCTCAAACACTTCTGTTTCCTTCCCAGATTTCAGACATTGAATGCAACCAGTCCCACTGATTATCATTCCACAATTCACCCCCAACGTTTTGATTGATAAATATCTCAGATATCTCGTCTTTATGTTCGCAGGCTGGGTCCCACTGCCTTCATGTCCCACATGGATGCAGTCAAGGGACCATGGAAAGGACATGGAGATATGAGGAACTACCCAAGGCAAAGCTCTTTAGCAGCTTCCTAGTACCCTGGCTTCCCTGGTTGACTTCCCATCTCAATTCCATCCTCCTTTTTTTCTGGAAAGTTGGCTTCTGGCAAAGGCTGCAATATGCTGGAATCTGTTGCAATATGGAGCCTGTGGACTGGGCAGTATTTGAGTCACACTGTTGTGATATGCTTTTTCCTATTTCTCCTACATTCCAGGCATGTACGTGTCCTGGTAAAAGCAGAAGGGGAGCTCAGGTACTGCATGGGGCTCTGTCATCAAACAAGTGGCCTGCATGGGCTGTGAATCCTCCTTAAATGCTTCCTCCAGCCCTGGCCCTGCTCTGGCAATTAGGAAAGCAAAGGCTCAGACAGGAATACCTATTTTATCCAGTTACACCTTTTCATTATGAAGGATTTATAAGTATGTAAAATATATCTTTCACAAGTTAGAGGAAAATAATTAAGAATTAAGCTGCAGACACAAAATGGCATTTATTTTGTATGTTCCACAAAATGATAAAAAACTCTATGGAATCACAGATGCTGCTTCACCAGCATGACCCACAGAAGAGCCTTAAGGGGAAAAAAAAAATAAAAGAACAGAAAGAAGGGAATAGTGGAAATGCATTTGATGAGATCTGTACTTTTTGGTATTTTTAGACATATCTGCAAATAGGTAGAAAGCAGCTTTTAGTGCTGTACCTCATGCTATCTGACCAAGACACTAATTTTACAGAATCCTAAAAAAATCAATAGTAAAACTTTCAGACTGTGCTAAACAGGATGGCTATCTGCTCACAAATCTCATTTTCCAGTTGTCCAGCTGCTGGGAATGAGAAGATCACCAAACAAAACAGTTTCTGTCAGGTTTAAATACTTCCCTTAGCTGTACTTGTGGAGCTAAGATAATAGAACCAGTTAGCATAGTGGGAAAGTAAAGAAATTCTTTTTTCCAGGATTGTAAAAAAGGTAAGGTGTCTTTCAGACACGGCAACCAGAGGTGTTGCTGCCTCTGAGAGCTAACCCAGTCATTAGAAATCACACTCTTCATGCACATTTCACTGGAAACCATGATTATGCCCTAAATATCCAAACACAGCATTTTTCCTATGCTGAAAGAAGGCTGTGAATTACACTGGAACAATGTTTAAAAAGAAAACTATTAATAAGAAATAGAATAGAAATAAGTACAGACAATAACTGGCAGTTTATTTTACTTCTTTCTTCTGTCACATGGAGAGCAAAAAAAAGGTATTTACTGAAAAGATTATTTTCTGAACACTGGAAATAATGCCAAAATATGCACTACTAATACAGTGACCTGTTTTTATTAAGACATATGAGTGTTAGTTAGGGTGAAATAAGAAGAGTAAATGTCTTCTCACTCCCAGCTAAATCAGTCAGGCATTTAGGATCTTTTGGTGTACCTGAAAAGAGAAAAGCCAAGGTTAGGGTAGGGTGAATTACTCAGAAAATGCCATTTCTGGAGGGAGGAAGGAAGGAAGGGAGGAAGCCCTGAGGAGAAAAGCCCTAAGGACACTTAAACATAAAGGTAGAGGAAGGCTGTGAAGCCTTGACTCCACTTACTTTAGGGAACTGGTTACACTAAATAAGCTATACACCCAGAAGAACAAAATGTTATTTGGACAGGGTCTGGGTATAAACAGATTATTTCTGAAGCTCAACAAGGAACATATTTGACTGAACTGTCCCTGTGAGGGCCCTTTGGCACTAGACTCAGTGTTATTAAAACTCAGGGGGAAATAACTCATAATAGCTTATTTAGAGATGCAGAAGATGGTTAGTAACAATCAAAAGGCTGTTTGAAGAGACTTGGAAATAATACAAGACTGAAGGCAAGGTCACTGAACCACAGATCTCAGCAATTGCATCAGGTGATCCTTTTCTTAAGTGCTTTGTTTCAAGCCTGGTTGGGTTCAGGACTAATACAAGTGTTGGTCATTCCCTATCAGGTGATTTAAATAAGGGACAAGCATTTACACAGATTACATATATTTGATTTCTATCTCTGTCACAGTTTGACATGTGTTTGGCATGCATTTTGAAGTATGTGTCATCAACATTATGATGTGTTGATGACACATGCTGAAATGCTTGAGGGAAAGAAACTTCCTGGGGAGTAACTACCCACAAACAGTCCTTTGGCAATTTCTCAGGGGAATATGGTGCCATAGAGGACATTGAACTAGTCTTGTATCAATTTTTTAGTTCACATCTGCTTTTCTAACAGAGAGAAATATAAAGATTAGTATCTCAGGTAAATATTTAATGATAAGAAAGTGGTTTTCCTCTGGTCCGGATCTCTGGATGTGTCTCACAATAGCTCTGTAATACTTAGTTACACAAATGAGCAACTGATGAAACACCATGACTCAGAGGTGGACATATCTCACTGCATTTTGGGTTGCCTGACTTGCTCTTACTTTGAGGGGTTTTTCTTCAGCTTTCTGCAAACTCCAAATTTCTGTTCCCAGAAAGGACCTTGCAATCTGATAAGTATGAGCGATTTGTTCCAGCACTGATCAGGCTAAATGCATGCATGTTTTGTTGTTTATGTTTCAACAATGGAGGCTTTGTGGTAGGGCATGGCTCCCTGCCACCCAGGAAAGAAAGGACAGAGCGAGCCCAGTGCAGCCGGTGCAGCCGTGCGGGTGAGTGCCGCGTCCGGCCGCGCTTTCCGGGCACTCCCTGTGCCAGGCATCCATACCTGCTGCACCACCGAATCCATAAATGTCACCTACTGCTGCCCTGCAAGCAGTACTTGAAACTCCTGGGGTTTCAACAAATAGGAGTGGGATAGGAGGAAACTGCATTGACTTCCTCACAGCAAAATTTTTGTTTAAGGAATTATGGGTGATGTCTGGGAAACTGTCTGACACTGCCATTGTCACCACTGCTTCCAGTTGCTCTGCATTCCTTCAGAGGAGGAGAGCAGGCTTCAAAACAGGAAGGTAGCTACACTGAGGGACTACATTTACAGCCAAAGTTGGGGGAGATTAGTCCTGAAGACACTTCTGTGACCATTCTTCACAGATAATTTTTAGCAGGTGTTTGCAGGAGAAAAAGACCTTCCTTCTTGGAGGAGAAGAATGGCTTTAGCCATGTAAACTCAGGGTTTTTTTTCTTTCTTTCTTTCTTTCTTTCTTTTTATTTTTTTTGTGGAGATTTTCTGGGGGGAGACAAAGAAAAAGATAACTGGTCCCAAAGTTTCTTTGAAACATTTTGAGACTGAAACACAAAAATATCAAAAGTCAAATCTTTTAGACTGAAACACCAAAAAGCAATTGCACTGAGATACAGCCCATTAAGTCTGTTCTTCATCTCTCTGTTTGCTGTCCATTTTCTAACTTGCCTCAACCCTGGTGTACTCTTGCCCTTCTCCAAGGTGTATAATTACACAAGGATCTTCCTGGGCCTTCCTGGGGTGCAGCTTCTGCTGCTACTGTACAATGCCCACCTCAAAGTATTCAAGTACCATCTTTAACAGCAATTTTGAGTTTTATCCCTCACTACTGTGCAGGAATTCAGAGCAGCACTTCGCAGCTTGGATGCTTAGATGCTTTGACCTAGATTCAAGGTAATAGTTATAGATGGCTGGTTCCTATCTGTATATTCTTGTGACAACACCATCCTCCAGCTTTAGTAACCCCTTTCATGGCTGTATCATGTTGGTATCTCATGGCCACAAGTAGCGAATGCACCAAGGTCTTGGTTAATGATAACATGCAGTGAAAATGTATTGTCATCTTTAAATGTCTGTAGCTGTATAGTAGGAGGGACATTTAGGTACTAAGGAATGACTGTGCTGTCAATGCTTTGGGGGTGAGATATCTTAAAATAGACACAAGTATCTTAAAATACCATATGGTATCTTACAGTGTTATGCTCTACTGTATTAAGATTCCTCCACCTGAGAATGAGCATTTTTCTCTTCTTTATTTTCATGTCTTCTTCCAATCTGATGATTTCACCTTTTCCTTTTCTTTTTTTCCCCTTTGTATTTCCTCTATCCTTGTGTTCTTGTGGTAGAAGACAATGAGGAGGTGCCCTTCCAAAATCTCCTTACCAGAACCAAGAGCAACAGCTAAGCTAAAGATTAACAAGCAGCAGATGCAGAGAAGAAGGCAGATGGAGAATGTATGTAGCAGGAAGGAAATCCAAAAGATCTCTTCAGAGATCGTTAACACAGAGAAACCTATTAAACTTTCATGGAAAATCCCAAAAAGAAATAACAGCAACTAAACAAAAAACCCCCAAACATACAAAAACCCCCACCACCACCACAAAAAAAAAAAAAAAAACCAAAAAACCAAAAAACCAAAAAAACCCAAATACACATAAAAACCCCCCAACAACAACAACAAAAGAACACATGACATCAAAAAAACCCCCAAAATAAAACAAAAACCCCATGAATAAAATGTCTGTGCCAAGGAAATAAGGACTCTGGGTTAGCTATGCAAAAGCTGTGTGTTCCATTGAGGTTTCCAGTATTTCACTTAAAAGATGGCATTAATTAGCAGTTGTACTCATTAGAAAATGCAAGCAGAACTTGTGCCTAAACCCCCATGCTGCTAATCATCAACAATTCATAGTGAACTCCCCTCTTTTCTGATGCAGAATTGTACACTGAAGATCAAATCAAACACTGGTTGAGAATGTGAAATATAAGTAACTCCAACATGTACTAAAGAGGTTCTCTTGCCCCACAACCCATCATCTTAGCTACAATGAGGCAGAAATTTAAAATTGTACCATGACATACATTGCATTACCTTGGGGGGGACAGGGGTGTTGCAATCTAGCAGAAATGGTGATCAGGGGACTCCTTTGGCTTTGAAGTCCATCACTGTTGTCTCCTTTACTCTGGCTCCAATCCTTCTGGTTTAGGAACTTGTCATGAGAGATCAGAGTTAAAGACATCTTTGCATGAAAACCTCCATGGATTTCATCTGAGTGAGAAGTATAAAACTGATTATCGCTTCACAGTCTTTGAAGATGGGTGGGCTCTATTGTTTTGCTTTTTTTGTCCCTTCATGACCATTACGCATGTGTCACAGATTTGCAAATAAAGTCAGACTGGACCTGACTGAGTAAAAAATCATTTTGACATAAATGGGAATTTTTTTCCCCCTTGAATCAGTGCTGCAGGATTGGCCTGACATCTGGATTTGTGGGATTCCAGATAGCACACTTATCTATCCTGCCTTCTTGACAGCTATTTATACCATTTTCTCTTTCTGAAGGATCAGCAGTTTAACTTAGTAGAGTATGGGACTGGATTCTGCAAGATGAGCATAAGTCAAAGGATATCAAAAAGAAACCAACCCAAACCCAAACCACAAATGAAAGAACCTGAATTCAAAAGCAGTCTCTATATCATCCAAACCAGTCACAAGTACAAAGCTTCTCTGGGATATTCTGAAACAGTATACCTTTCTGTGGAAAAGTTATAAATCCTTCTTGACCAAAGCCTATCCTTCCTAGGCTTCAAATTGTAAACTCAGAGAGCTGAAAAGTTTTCTTACTCTGAATTCAAAGGGAATATAACATTACACAGATTTCAGCTTCTGCTCTGACAGTGCCTTAAGAAACATTTTTAGGATTAAATATTACATAAGAAAACAATCCCTGTACCTGTCAGTGTAACACCATCCATGAGTGACATGCTGCTGACTTCTTTCCCAGAGGAAAGCAAATAGCCTATTTATTTAGAGATCTGTTATATGACTCAGTCAATAACTCCTCTGTCTTGTTCCCTTGACTATTCATTAGTTCTAATTAGAAATAAAAGACTGGAAGATCAAACTGGCTCTGCTCAGTTAGTTTATTGATTATAAAATTTAAGATAATAATCAATAAAGACATAAATTCCTTTCATTTCTAGAGACCTAAGGCACTTCATTGCTCCTAAGGGCCGGTGCTCTTTATAGCTGTTCCATGCTCCAGACTCAGAGAACTCTATTCCAAAATGCTAAATATCCTCCACTTCCTATTACTGGGAGTAATTAAAGGTTGGAGTAGCCCAAATGATGGTAAAATCAGTGTGCCATGTGTGGCAAGGACAGCAAAGCAGCACCTGACAGCATCTCCTGACTCACCGTGGTGCAGTGAGGACTTATCCCAGTGAGGGATGGGATCACCTCCTGGTCCCTGCACACAGGCTGGCTGAGGGAGCAGCAGGGTCACATCTGTGTCCTCTCTGGGGCACTGGGATGTTTTGGGCAACTCACTCCAGGGCTCAGATTTGTCAGTGGCTGACATTTGAGTGGTGCTGGCAGAACATTCTCCACTTTTTCCTCCCAGCCAAGCTACTGGTCTCAGTTCAGTGAAAGTTTGACATAAATAAAAGAAGCAATCCAGGATCCTGACCCACAGTGACAGTGTTTAGTCTAAGTGTGAGAGAATGGGTAGCCTTCTGTACATATCCAGGGAATTCAGAGAAAATAGGGCTGGATTATTGAAGGCCCCAATAAAGACTATGTGAAAGACAAGTGTGAAAAATACACAGCATGGGTATGTCAATCTCTTAATTCAAACAAAATGTTCAGCCAGATTCATGTAATACTGACAAGTCAGGAATTTGGGTGGGAAGAGGAAGTGCATCTTTGAGTATGTCCCTTGTAAATAATTTATCCAGCTAAAAATAACATTAATGATGATGATGTTTTGTCTTGAAAGCCTGACTATCAGGAGAAGATTTCAACTTCAAGTAGCCTGGAAATAGTATATTCAGAACCAGGAGTGATGAAAGAAGAGTTCTACACATGAAGCCTTATGTATTATTGGATTAGAGTTTGCTTAAACCAGAGAAATGAAATTTTATGCATTTTAAGTAAGTTGTCTTAGCTTTTGATGTTAGCCACCTAAAACATTAGAAAGGGCATCAGTCACATGGTCTGTGGGGGTGACCATAATCCAGAAATGTCTATTGGTACCGTAACGTCTGCCTTTGGTGGCTGAAAACATATTTTTAAATTGTGTTTTATTAAAAACATGAAGCCCTTCTACTCTCAGTGTAGACACTGCCCTTGACAGGAAATTATACCTTTTCAGACAGCAGGTTTTCTGTGCAAGAAGCACATATATATTCTGGTGAGTAACTATAACAGCAAGTAGGACAAAAAAAGCCTTAAGCCAGAAATAAATTGTCAGGGCAACAAATTAGTCTGCTTTGGGTTTGAGGCCTTGAACACAGAGCAATGCAGATGGACATCCGCAGTATTTTTACCAGGACCACTTTAGCTGGAGTATGGAGTCTAAAACCAAGGAGCTGCAAGTTAGAAGATACAAATCATAGGTTAACAAAAATGTAGGCCTGAACCACCAAGCCTTCTTCTTTCATCAGAGATATAAATTCCTCCCTAGTGATAAAATTTTACAAATCTTGACAGAGCAAGCAATATTGAAATAAGGTAGCCTAGTTTGATGCACATTTGTTAAAAAGGAAAACCCACAGTGTTTTCCATATTGACTACTCCTTCACTGTAAGAAACCAGAAAAGAAGGGAATAAACCATGTCTGTTTATATGAGCATGATTTTAATCACCTTATTCCTAAATCTATGCAAAATCTGAAGTATCTGCAGAAGCTCAAGTAATTTCAAGCAATCTTGTCCTAAGTTTGTCAGATAGCTTTCAATGATGTCATGAAAGCATGTATGGGAATATTGGAATTAAATACCAATCTTGCCGGATGGAACGTGCCCGGGCTCGTCTGGCCTTGCTGCTTGACCAGAGGCAGCAGCTGTGGTGGTTTCACCTCAGAGACACCTTTGGCTGGCTGGATATTGCAGCTGGGCACTTGGGACAAGTCCAGGCATGCAGGAGCTCAGGTTTACCTCTGGCGGAAAGGCTTTAGGCAAAGTGAAGGAAAAAGGAGTCAGGTTCTGCTGGAGGGTTTCGATCCAGAGCTTTATTCCTGGCACACGGGCCTCTGAATCCAGCAACAGCTCCAACAGAACCACCAAACCACGTGGTTGCTGTGTCTTTTAACCCCAGGGAGAGGGGGAGGGAAGGGGTAGGGATCCCACCAACCAGGTAAAGGGGGGGAAGTCTCAGAGGACAAATGACACCTGGATGGCCCAATGTCCCCAGGGCTGAGAGGCATCTTTTGAACTTTGCCAATCACACGATGCCCTTTCTGGAATGCCAAGATTGATGGACAGCTCTCAGCAAGGGGGCAAGGGAGGGGAAGGGAGAGGTTGTTGGCACACCTGGGGAAGGAACTGGGATACCTGAAAAAGGCTATTACATCGCACCGCAACATGGGAAAACCACATGTGCCCTTTTTTATTCTTCTGCAAAATACGTTCACTTGCAAAGCACAAAGAAGTCCTGCGGGGACAGGAGGTTTCAGGGGAAAAATATGCTGCTACTTCTGCCCTCTTTCCTCTGGCACAGGCATGACTTGGGCTACACACACCTGTACTCCCTGTTTGGCACGTTTGCCAAATGCACTTGCTGACCTACTGCCGCAAGACCAGCTGGGAGAATCTTGGTGGCATCAGGCAAATGGTGGCATCAGCCCTCCCTCCTTTTTTATTCAAACTGACCAGATGCCAACACAGAGCATTTAGATAGCCACTGTGTATGGGGGCTGGCAAAGAGGGAACATGAAATGAAGTGTCCTTTAAAAAGCCACCAAGCAGACCTGCTCTTTTCCTTCATCTCTCAAAGAGGAACCAGTGCCCTTCACCTGCCCAAACGTTTTCTGGTGGTGGTGGGAGCTTGGCTGGTTGATCTTCTCTACATGGAGAGGGGAAGGCTTCCTATGCATGCACTGCCTGGGGTGGGCCTGTGGAGGTGCTGGTAGCAGATCAGAACTAAGGGAGAGCACTTCCAGATGTCCAAGAACCTTTCTGTTGCCAAGGCCTTGAGGTTATTAATCCCTTCACTGTGCACGGGACATGTGCCTGTCCACCTGGTGATGGGACAGCTTGCTAGCCACCCTCACATCCCTCAGCTGCATCAGTCCTCCCTGTCTGGGGCAGGGAGGGAAATAGGACATGAAAGCCAGATACCTGTGGGTGAGTGACCTTCAGGGACCATGTAGGTGGTCCTGGTGCAGCCCTCAGCAAAGGCTCTGCCTGAGGGGGCACCCAGCTGGCAGAATATACACAAATTCAAATGACTGGTCTTCTGAGATGGTTTATGGCGTCTGATTTTTGAACATTTACATAAAAAGACAAGGGAAGGGAAGAAAAACAAGGAAAAACATTTCAATGTCAAGGCTTTTTGATAACACAGATGACATGAGGCCTTGCTGAGTGTTAAGCTCAGGATCAAGAAAATTATTGGTTGCTTGAGTTTTCCTGCTAGAAGGACCAGAACCTTGCAGTGCACGGGGAGCCCTCCCCCACCTGCTGGCTTGCCAGGAGAGGGAACAACAACACAGCAGCATACATACACTTCTCAAAAGGCACTTAATTAAAAAAAAATAAATAAAAGGGATTGTATATTTTATCCACATGACACCAACACATTCATATGTGTCGTATTATATG
Organism: Agelaius phoeniceus; assembly: GCF_051311805.1. Classification (NCBI taxonomy): domain Eukaryota; kingdom Metazoa; phylum Chordata; class Aves; order Passeriformes; family Icteridae; genus Agelaius; species Agelaius phoeniceus. The sequence goes on from NC_135267.1 coordinate 56,240,062, forward strand.
ACACATACTTGGAATATTTACATGACTGATGAGCATAATTATAAACCAGGCTTTGACAGGAAAATATATTTCAAGGGTTAGATTTTTTTGACATAAAGTTCTTCTGTGCTAGAGATAATTAGTGCTGCCTGCTTTCCCCTTGTTCACAGTGGAATTTTTCCCCATATACAGAGATTAGTCAGAGCTTATAAAAACCCTGTTCAGTTAAATCTAACTAGTAAAGAATGGTAGACCACATGTCAAATAGGAGGTAAAGAGAAAATCAAAATAAAAGCTGATTCTTTTAAAAAATCACTTGAAAATCAAGTCTGCATTTTGTTCTCAGTATGAAATAGTACATAATGAATATTGATTTTGATGACTGCTTTTACTATTTTTGCTAGACGAGGAACTGTATTAAATGTTATCCTCTGAATAGGGATGAGCAAACCAGCTTGGTAAAAAATGTGATTGCTACTCCAAGCATTCTCTGAATCCTTCCTCATTTAGAGGATGAACCCTGACTGCATCCAGCCTGAGAGTCTGAACTTCAGCATCCATGGGATCTTCTGGTTTAGTCCTCATATAAACTTAGATCCCCACCTCTTCTTGCATAGTGGCCTTTCCACTAGGAGTGTGCTATGCTACAAGAAAGCTACACCCACTGTCTGTCATCTTCTGGGAGTGATAAGTGTGTAAATATGTTTTTAGAGACTGAGATGGGATAGTTCCAGCTTCAACTGAAGCAGTGATGGAGGCATCCCTCCTTCAGCATTATTTTTCTCTATTGCAGTGTTGTGCAGTGCCTCAAAGACAGAAGAGTTCAATTATCTCATCATTACTTTTTCAATGCAATCACTCCCAAATTATTGCAGTAGATTTTCTGGCTTTTTTCCTCCTGTGCATACTGGAGGGGCCTGCTTTGGGTTGTTCTGCAAACCCCAAAGAGATTGTGACAGAACACAGGTGTGTGTCAGGAACATTTCTGCAACATTTCTGCAAGTCCAGCTGGGAGTAGTTGCTGCTAGCAGAAACTCTGGCAGAAGTCAGCAGCAAGATGGAAAATCCAGTGGGAAGGAAAAAAATTTGTTCCCTCTGAGTAATTTTAAATAAAGTTGACTTTATATATATTTAACTTTCATGAGTATGAGAACCAGTTTAATTTGCCTGCAACACCATTAAAACACGTAGTTAATACTTATTAAACCACCTGTCTTGCTTTATGGTGGTACATCACCATGTGTCATGGAGCAGTACCCTTTACTCCGCCAAAACAGTTTATATTAATCTATATTATACTGACATGAAGATATTTGGGAATATATTTGGGGTTTTTTAAATCAGGCTTGATTCTTCATACTTTATAAACTTTACTTGTGATTTGAACATGAGGAATGCCTTCCTTATAACATGGTGAGGCCATTTTTTTTTTTTAATGAACAGCCAGCAGTATTTGCTCACAGCTGAAGTGTCTCGTTAGCATTTTATATATTTACAGCTATTTTCAATTTCTATGACAGGATCTTCTTCCAGCTACATCCTATGCAATGTCTTCTTGAAGGAAAAACCAAGGTCTACTACTGAAGTTGGCATCAGCCCTGACTGATCTTTCTCCTTTCCCTGATGCACAACAGTTCCAGCTTCATGAAATTCACTGGTGGATCTCATTGCATCTATGAGTAGGACAACCAAGTAAATGAAGCCAGGCCCAACCTGCAAACAAGCAAAGTAATTCAGGTTCACTCTTCTTCATGTAGGGCTCATCCCCAGCCCAAATGCAAGTCTCCAAGCTCTTCCTGCTCCAGAGGGGAGCAAATGAACACATCGCTCATGTACACATTTCTCTGAGTATCTCCTGATTCTTCAAAGCAGACTGAAATAAAATCAATCTGAAATAAAATAACAACAGTAATTTTTAATCTTTCAGGATTGCTTCTGCTTTTAAAGCAAACTGTAATGTAACAGGGAATTGTGCTATCACAGGACAATTGGGCTGGAAGGGACCACAGGAGGTCTTTGGCCCATTCTCTGAGCAACCTGCACCCCTGCATGACTGTCCTTATGGTGAAAACCGTTTCCAGCATAAGTCCATATTTTCTCAAGCTTCTTAAACCTCATCACTCAGATCATCTCCAGCTTGAGCATGAGATGTATGCTCCTCTATGCCTTCAGCATTTCTACCAAATCCAAATCAAGGACGTGGCAGGAACACCTATTGTTATTTTTTCTATCCTATGAACAAAGGTACAGCATAGCAGGTGGAGGCTGGATCATGCCCAGTTCTTTCTCCAGCACAGGTTAGGAATAAGGTTGATCAGTACATGTGCACTCACCCTTTGGACTTTCTGGAGTCCACCAGTGTAGATATAAGTCCTGAAAAGACAGAGAGCTGAGAAAAGTCTGTGTTGGTGCCTGAGTGGGAGAGATATTTCAGAACAATGCTGTATCCAAGTGGAAAACCAGTAGGTCCACTTCTGGAGAGATACCAAGTCCATTCACCAGGCACATATTGTTTCTTTCCTGGGGACTGACAGTAAAATGTTGATAGACACAAGCCTCATATATTGTCATCTTGTCCTTGTCAGGTGAGAAAATAAATTAAGTAAACAGAATAAATCTGACTTGGCACAGGGGTTAACAGTCTTGGCAAACATACAGCAAGGAGTGGTGGCATAAAGGATAGAAGAACTGTAGACCTAAATCACTTCTGAAGTGAGACACCTAATTCATCAGCAACATGAGCCATAACTCCAGGAGAAGGGAAGAGCACCATCTACTGAATGACAAAGGCAGTTATTGCTTTTCCAACTCTTCCATGGGATCATTGGAAAAGACCACTAAGACCACTGAGATCAACCATTAACCCAGCACTGCCAAGCCCACTACTAAACCATGTCCCCAAATGCCACATCTATTCTTCTTTTAAATACCACCAGGGATGGTGACTCAACCTTCCCAGGCAGCCTTTTCCAATGCCTGACAACGCTTCAAGACATCTTTTCTTATATCCAATCAAAGCCTCCCCCAGTGCAATTTGACACCATTTCCTCTTGTCCTGTCACTTGTCACCTGGGAGAGGAGATTGACCCTCACCACAGATTGACCCTCACCCTTCTTTCAGGCAGTTGTAGAGAATGAGATGATCTCCCCCGAGGCTCCTTTTCTCCAAGCTAAACAACCCCAGCTCCCTCAGTGACTCCTCATCAGACTTGTCCTCCAGATTTTTTAGCAGCCCCACTGCCCTTCTCTGGACTTGCTCCAGCACCTGTCTTGTATGGAGGGACACAAAGCTGGACACTTTCAGTAGAGGTTGCTCATTCACAGACAAACCAGCAGGTACTGGAGACTGTATGGGGAAGTTACTTAATCTGTAACTAATAAAGAGAATAATTTCTACTCTACAATTTGCTGGATTATATTAGGGAGAAGAAAGGATTACATCCCTCTCAAATCTTTAAGACATTCCTAGAACTCTGACACTCTCAGTAGCCATGTCTGAATACTGTCTTCCCTCTGCTGTCTTTTACCAAAATCACAGAATATTCTGTGTTGGAAGTGACCCAGAAGGATTATCAAGTCCAACTCTTAAGTGAATGGCCCATACAGGGGTCCAACCTGTATGGGCCAACACCAGTAACTGGTGTTATTAGCACCATGCTCTAAGCAACTGAGCTAATCTTTAGATAGGTTAACTCATTAAACTTTTAAAATATTTTAAAATAATAAAAGGCCAAAAAGGGATTTAGTTAAAGATCAATCAATAATACTATTAATGTAAATGGATTGTGAGTCAGCCAAGAAATCACTCATCTGGGTTGACCTTTCCTACTATTGTAGTAGTGTGCTCTTCCACCTATCATCAGTCCTTTGCTCTCCACTTAAAAATGCTCTTAGAATAAAATAAGCCTCAGATTTATATTTCTAGATTTTTTTTGATCATGAGTTTAAGTTATTTCATAGTTTGGCTTTTTAAAGCACTTGCTAAATTCGCCTGTAATATGAAGCTACAGTAATCCACCATCCTCCCACACTGCAGTCTGTTCTAGCCTACACCACATAAAGACTCCTTTGCTGTCACGGGGTGGGAACTGTGCACTGAAGCACCTAAAATAGATTCAAGAGGAAAAGAAGAGCTACACAGAAAAATTAGAAGACACTCTGAGTGTTCTGTTCTGTACACGGCACAAACTGCATGTTCACATCACCATGTCTTTTGAAAAAATTGGCCATTTTCAAGGAAATTCAGGATAATCTCACCATTTTGATTCCATCTCTGAAAGATATAATGTTATAATAAGATTAACTTCTAAATTCTAATCAATTCAACAAACTCGGTATTACCACTCTGGAAAAAGGAATAACAGGTTTCAAACCAGAGATGCATCCATTGTATTTAAAAGATCTGGCCTGTATGTGTTAATTGCACAGTGGAAAGGACCAATCTCCACAACACAACCATTGCTAAGGACAGCATAATCACGTTAAAAATCCCACCTGCATGCTTCCTTAGTTTCTGGTACTTCACTAAACATTTTAGCAAAATTATATTGTGACATCTGATTCACTCACACCATGATCCAAATGGAATCAATACATGACATGGTAACATCATTTTTCTTCTTTTACTTGGAAGCAATTTTTAAACTACACTAAAGACTTGCCAAAGAGATGGTTTTCTTAGACTTGCAAATATAAGACACACCAGGAATGAACAGTAGGATTGTATCAGTGTTCTGCCTTTCAGAAATATAATTCATGCAATTTTGTAAGTACAGAAGCTCTCAGTTTAAGCTTTATAGGCAAATCAGGAACAAAGCCTGATCAGCTGGTCAGTTCAATGATGAATTGTAAATTAATTTCCCATTTCAAAGAGACTGCCACAAAAAAAATCATTATGAAAAAAATCATGATGAAAAATCATTAATTAGAGAAACCCATAAGGTTATCAGTGATTATGTTTTGTTTTCAACAAAGTATTCCAATTTTAATTTGTCTAGCAAGTACACAATATTTTAAAAATGATACCAAAACCTCATTTTGAAAGAGGGCAAAAAATATAGAGAATAATTTCTAGTCTTTCTGTTGAAATCAATGCAGTGCAAGATACTTTCAAGAAATGATTGACTTCTGACAGAGGAGCAACCTTCTTCAGAGGCATCTGACTGCTATTGCCTCTGATCTCCCTGCTCATGTCCTGCTGGGTAAGATGTGTTACTCACACACAGCAATTCTACTGTCAATGCACTGACTGTTAGGGACAGTCTTTGTGTGGACTCAATGCAGTGATACACAAAATCCTTACCTGCAAACTGCTGCCAATGGCTCTGGTGTCACATTTTTCTCTGTATTGGACTGACACAACCTCTGCAGCATGGCACTCTGTCAGGATCTCTGGACACAGCAGACTCCTGCAGCTGTAGATGCCTCTGAGCACTTGTGCCATCTGGTGTAGCTGGCTCCCAGCTTAGCACACACCATTTTATTTTTAAAAGTCTGAAGTATCCGGTCATGCTTCCGAATTCCTTGAAAGGAAATTGAGTGATTCTTATGGACTATGATCTGCAGAAGGCCATGATGCAGATGTAGACACCTATTCTGATACCTTCTGTAAAACTGATGAACTGCATTAGACCAGCATTTCTCCAAGTATATCTAATGTGGCAGTTTGGTGTTTTTCAGTAATAACATGTGGAGGTAGGAGAAAGTATAACCTATGCTTTGTAACCTATCATGCTGAAAGAGCATTGCATTCTTCCTGTGGTAAATCCTCCAAGTCCCTTTGCATTTAACTATTTCCTTAACCACATTTCTAGCCACAAATATCACCAGTAACACTTGCTGGTGTTACTGGTGATATTTGTGGCTAGAAATGACACCCAGCTCACAATGTGAGACTTGACAGGTAGTTCAGTTCCATCTCAGGGAAAGTAATGTCCCATGGCCTTGATGGTTCACTCAGAGGACAGGGACAAACACTTGGGGTATTTTGGTTTCCCCAACATGGATGGGAAAGGAGGGTGATAAACTTTGTCCTGTTGAAGCTGACCTTTCTGTGTAAGTATCTGCACCAATTTTCTTCATTTGTGGAAAGCTAAGCAGACCTCTTCCCAGAAAACTCAGCTGCATGTGTATCTTCCAAATACCTGCAAGGTGCTCACGTGCTCTCCATCCTCACAGGAAACTTGAGGTGAGTATAAATCCTGATTCTGAGAACTGAAACACCCTCTTCTACAAAAGGAGAATAGAAAAGAACTCTACAAATTTAAGATCATTTCTAGAAAAACAGAGCAAAGTGCAATTTAATAAGTGAAAAATTGTACACAAGAAACCAATTGCCCAAGTACAGAATAGGGGACAATAGCAGCTGCTCTGCAGAAAAGAGTTGATCACAGTGTGAGAGCAAGTTAAAAAATAAACATCATCCTTAGGAAAAAACAGAAACCTCATCCCAGAATGTAAAAAAGGGAGTATCTGTTACCTATAGTAATAGGTAATAATTCCTTTGCTTTTCGCAGTACTGGTGAGACCTGACTGTAGAACCAATCCCAGTTTTGGTACTTCAGGGAAGCAGCTGATTGATGGAAGAAAGTCAGCCAAAGAGCAACATCCAGGAATTACCAACAGTCTAGAAAGCACAAGCTACAAAGAAAGTTGAAAGCCATGCAAATTGTTTGTCCTAGATAGTAAAAGAAGCAGAAATGATCTGACACAAGTCATGCTAAGAGAAACGCAGTAATTTGTTCACAACACGCACTACAGAGAAGGCAAGTAGCAAACTGTCTCAAGGAGACAAAAGATCAACATCAAAACATCAAAGGAGAATGGTGAAGCTCTGAAATTTATATGTTAATATTTCTCACTCATATCTATGTTGTGTGCCCTTATTTACAGGCACAGAAGGTCTCTGTTGAAATTTCTTCTGCAAGATTACTTCCCATCCATTCCACTGGCAGGTGCACTGAAAGATTGATCATGAAGCTAAAGCAAATGGTCATCTATTTCGGAGGAGTTAGTGCTGCCCTTCACTATGTTACAGGGTGAAGCTTCATCACAGCAAAAAAAACCTTACAGGAAGATGTTTTTCTTACTGTGCACTGCCAGTGCAGATTTTGTTAAATGTGCATCCAAAGATCAAGCAGATACAGACACATATGGCACCTAACTGCTAATGTTGCCACTCTTCCTAAAGGCGATTGCCAAAAATAAGTCAGTGAAGCGAATAAATTGGTTACTGAGTAAAGAAAATTAACACCTTTGGAGCCAAAGTCTGGAAAATGAGGGAATGCCTTCACTATTATACCTCTGTGGAAGAGACAGAAATTAATCCATGTGGGCAGAAGTGTATACTAGGTGAGAAAAGACATACTAAGAGCATCTATTACCCTCCATTACCACTAAGAGGATGGTAATTGATAGGTACAACAGATACTTGCTTTCGCATCCTCCCCTTGTGAAATGGCCACTTTAAAATTAAAAAAAAAAACAACCAAAAACATGCAGAAATATGCATTTCAAAATGAGATTGCATACAACTGAAGTTGCTAGTTCAGTTACCCAGGAACTTGACATTAATCTGTTTTCTAGTGCAGTATTGAGATCTATCTTTTATTGTTCATGAAACAATTCATAAGGGGTGAGCTGGATGCTACTATTCAGTGTAGAATACTTGCTCTAAAGTACTGATTTCTTCTTCTTGTGCTTCATCAAGTGCAAAAATCAAACTGTTTTCTTAGAACAAATGTCTTAAATTAACTAAATTGAAGGATTTGCTCCTTTAAATATCCATTGATATGAGTGAGTCTTTTGCACCTTCTGTAGTATGACCCTCAGCATGTCTTTGCTTTCCTTTCTGCCAATCCCTCTAACTAAGGTGTTGAATCCTAAAATATGGATCCAAAAATCCATTGTAGAACAGATTTTGAACAGCAGCTCTTTCATACAAACCATTAACAGCCAGGGATGGTTGAATAGCAATCTTCACCCAGCAGCATCAAAGCTGCAACAGAACTTGTGACCTCTGAACAAGTCATCACCGAATGATTAAACAAACATTCCCCCTTCTATATTGGGAGCATTACCTCCTGATGGAATAATGATCCTAATTGTGACAGCAGCTGTGACAGTTACAGAAAATGGAGGTCACAATGCATCATTGCTAATTCTGCTGCAGTGTCTGTACTCTCAGTTGGTGGTTTCCCTTCATTTCAGAAGCTGAGCATCACCCAATGAATAATTACAGCTTTACTACTATTCCCTACACAGTGAAATGATTCAAACTGAAATCCCTGTGATCATTGTTTCATTTCAGGCTTCTGAACAAATGCCATCTGAAAGGGCTAGGCAAAAATCCTGGTTACCAAAGGTAAAATTTGAATGAAGCAAAATGTCATTGCATATACAGAGGAGTTCATTCAGATTGTCAGCTAACTACATTTTAAATAATGTCCTCAGAGTGCTCAGAGTCAAGCTGCTTTTTGAAAACTCCCTTTGCTATTCTATCAAATGAATTTTACATCTTGGAAATGAATCAGATTTCTACTTATTTGGAAATAATGTGGCAGAGGTCAACATACTTGAATTAATGCATAAGATTTCCACTTACTGCCTCTGACCTCTGAAGCCTTTTTCAGTTCCTTTTGGTGCACCCGCCCAATCAGATTATTTTCAGTCACTGGGTTTTTGTCCAAGCATCAGCCTGGCTGGATCTGGGCTCTCCCTGCAGGTGTCTCTGTGGGCTTCTGGGAAGAGTCAGGCTACTTGTTTTTTTCACAGCTGCACAGACTAGTGCAGAACATGTTCCTTTGGCTCATGCAGTCTGTTGTAAGAGATTTTCGACCCCACTCTTCACTGCCAAGATTTCTGCTGAGAAATGCATGCTTCCTCTCTTCCATTCTCTGTGAGCATCACTATTTTTGGAAACACAGCTCTGGAGAAGAAGCCCAGATCTCCATGCTGTGTGCTGCAGCCCACATAAAATAGTGTTGTTATTGGGGGAAGGAAATGTCTGCCTCCAGAACACATCATTTTGAACTCTCATCTAACTGGATGCATTCTCAGCCAAAGAGCACTGGATCTGAAAACACTGGGAAATCTTGAGGACAGTAGGATAATAATATTAATTAGACACTTAGACATTAACTTGTACTTCAGCTAAATCACTCTGGTCTTGACTCCTCTTTCTCTTACCACTACACTTGTTTGGTTGTCCGTCAATACATAAGATCTGATTATGGGATCGTTGTTCACACAACCAGCAACACAGATTTACTTGTGTAAATATATATATTATATATTTATATATATTTATATTTATATTATACACACACACACACACACACATATATATACATATATGGGGACTTTTCTCTTAAGCAGGACAAAAAATACCCCGATGAACCCTCAGTAGACTGGAGCTCAAAAGTGCGGCTCATGCAAATGTGACTCCACACATGTCCCTCTCCTTGCCTGTAAGATGTCTCTGAGTGGCATCCTTGCTACAATGAGAGTAGCCCAAAATCCTAACTGTACTTGAAGCAGATGATGCCAGGAAATATTTTTGTACCTAGAAAATTACAATCCAAGAGTCAGAAAAGGTTTTGTGGAATGTGAGAAGGCTCATGGTGGCTGCAGTCAGAAACAGGGATAGGAGATATTTCAGCTGATGCCAAGGAATGAAAACATGGTTTGTTTGGGCAGGGAATATAGGCTGCAGAGTGGGGAAGACAAGTACTCTTGCTTGAAGAATCATCACAGCTGTGTGCCATGTAGATATATCTATCTGCTTCTGTTCTTGGATCTGCCTCTAGGTTTTGGCCTTTTGGCAAGATAGATCCCACTGGGAAAAGAAAGTAGCCAACAGCTGAGGAGGAGGGAAAGGGATGGGAATGAGGAGGGAAAGGGATGGGAATGAGGAGTGTCTTTTTCACCATTTCCCCACTGCTGGTTTTGAGCTGTGCAAATGAATTTATCATAAAGCTAGTGGTCCCCCGCAGAAGCCTCTGGCCTTATCTATAGCAGAAATGTGTGTTGCAGATTTCAGGGGTCTCTGGCTGAGCAACAACTGTTTCACAGACATAAAGAGGAGAACAGGCTGAAATACCTAAAGCTAAATGCACTGGCATTGCTGTGAAGTGTGGTCTTGGAGTTATTGACCAGTCAACATAAATAGGCCTATAAAAATGTCACTAAATCCATGCAGAAAAGCAAAACACGATGTGTGTTGGGCATTTGCATTGCATAGAAGAAATCTGGATTCTCTTATAACAAGACTGATTGTATCTCTAATTTGAATCAGAAAAACACTGAATCATAAAATAACTTAATTTGGAAGTAATTTGTTCCTGATTTCCACTTGGTGGAAGGCTATCTTAAAGCTAGAGTAGAATATCTCAGGGTTGCATCCATATGAGTTTCAGTATCTCTGAGGATGCACAGCCCCACTGGCATCTGTCCCAGGGACTGATCAAACTTGCTGTGAAACTTCTTTCTTCCTGTGTTCAACCATAATTTTTCTTGTTGCAGTTTGTGTTGGTTGGGTCCTGTCTTTTCAGTGTGCACCTCTAAGAGGAATATGGCTGTGGGGTCCCTAACACTACCTCCTAAAGCTACATAAGGTGGCTGGTTGAAGGGCACAGCTCCCTCAAAGCCATCTCCTCTCCTGGCTGAACAGGCCCATCCCTCTCAGCCTCTCCTCCTATGTCACATGCTAATGTATTCCTGACCCAAACAAAGAACATATATTCCTGTTCCAAACGAAATACATGCATCAAACTCATGTGTGAGAGCATCTCTCTGTGGTGTGAGCACAAAGCTAATATCAAGAAGGTACTAAACATATGAACAAAGACAGAACAGAAGGAGAAGAATGGCTTCAGTGTATTCATTCTTGTTAAGGACCCTGATCACTGCCACTACTCCCCTGCAGCAGAAGGGAACCCTTCAGTAGGGTCAAGCCTGATTTTTAAATTGCTACTCGCCATATTTTTTACTATATGTTGGCAGTTTGTGTGTGAACTTATATTTTTCCCCCACATTCTGGTTAAATAAATTATAATTTTAATCCTAATTTAATTCTGAAATACCTTTAGAAGCTTTACCAAGAGTAACACTCTGCTTACCAAATAACAAACATAACCATCTAAAAATAGTCCTTATTAAATTTACAGGTACTTCAAGCAGCTGCAGGACCTCAGTCTGTAGGACAGTTTTGTCTCTGTGCAAAAAGGAAACTAATGGATTTGTTTCACATCAATACCTTACTAATGGCCATATCCACAGTCTACTGAAACCAAAAGCCTGAGGGTTGCTGGGTGTGGTGGTCTCTGTGGTGGATTGGGCCTCCAGCTACTGAAGTCTGAGTAATCTGTTGGAAGAGAGAACATCTGAGCCCTCTGAAAGCTGCTTTGATCAAGTCTTTTAATAATCAAACCATCAATACCACCACTTTCTCCTTTCTACTTGACATCTGCACTTCTCATCACCATGACAACATAGCAATGTGACCTATCGTAGACCCTGCTAAAAATTTAGAGTGAAGTATTTTACCAGCTTGCTAGTGCTGATCTAAACCTTTCTAAACAAAGGGAACAGCAAGGCTTCTGTTTGCTAAACTAAAGTGCAAATACACAGGGTTTCCAAGGATCCTGGTAACCAGAAGTCTGCAACACTTTCAGAAAAAAAGTGTTAATCAGTATGAACTACTCTCCTGTTCAGTGTAGAACATCAGAGAAATGATGATGTTTCTTTTTCTTTCACTCTCTTAAATCATTGCTTTTAGTATTTGAGATTGAGGGGTTTGGTATAAAAATATTATGAAACTACTACATTTTGGAAAATATCCATCATTTTAAAAGACAAGCTTGAAGTGAAATGATTAATGGATTTTAAATATGATTTAAGTAAAATTATGCAATATATAAAGACTATTAAATAGATTATTTTCTTCCCTGAAGTCCTATGTGCTATGTAGTATAATTTAAGAAAAAGATTCTGTTTGTTTATGTATTTATTTATATAATAAACAGGATCAATTCCAAACAAGGAGACTGATTTCATAGGTGTATTAACTGCCTGCTAAAACATATATCACCTTCAAAACCTTGATCACTGCAACCTTCCAAGCATCAGCCATTCCTGGGTTTTGACACTCCCTCTAAAAACCTCCTTGGATTCCTGCCTGGGGAATCAAAGCCCCACAAATCCTGCTTCCCTCCTTGCTCCTGCTGTGGCCCCTGCTGGGGTTTGTACAATCACTCTGTCACATCTGGTGAACAAGAGCAATTGCACAGCTGGGATCCTGTCCTATTTTTTGCCTTAATCACTTATTAGAAGTCTCACCTGAGATGGGAAGAACAAGATTATTCTCTTTGTTGTTTATATCGTGTTAGAGCCACATCTTCTATGTAGTTGTGGAAAACAGTTGTGAGATACTCTGCAGTTTGCCAGAGCTCCTCAAGCCTTCTGGTTTGAACTGCACCATTTTGCATGGAGAGAGGAATTGCAAATATCACTCATTAGCTATTTTACATCTTCCTTTCTGTATTATCTTGAACTAGATCTTAGATATTCAATCACCCCTGTGAATTGAATCAGGACTTTAATGGTCTAGAGAGAAACATGACTAAAAATTAGATATTGCAATGTCCTGTTGTCCAGGAATATTGTAGGTGCCAACTTCCATCTGGGTTCTTACACAGAGCTGTTTTTAAAAGCATGATATTGCTGCTTTCCAAATGGCCCCACAAGGGCCACGTGAATCTGAATGTTCGATCAGACATGAAAGCCTCAAAAACTGCAGGGAAGGTTAGACTTAAAACATTCTTTCAACATCCTTGAATCATCAGCTTTTTCAATACCAAGTTATGGAAAACCTCAGAGCGAAGGGAAAATTCTTAACATTTAATCTGGCATTCACAGAATCACAGTAAAATTCAGGGTGGAGGTCACCTAGTCCAACCTCCAACACTAAGTTTAGCTTAGTTGTCATGCAACTGCAACACGTGCACTGAGAACAAGATCCTAAGGCAAACTTATCCTATGCAGTGATGCCTGGAGGTTTCCCAGTGGCTTCCATACTCACATGGACCAGACATCCAGTCCAGCTGTGTGGGCCCAGAGCTGAAGCATTGAGCAGATGCTTGGATGGTCTGTCATCCTAGCATCAGCAATGCTGCTCAAAGGCCCCACCTGGGGAGTCTGCATGAATCCTATTTGCCATGTTACTCTACTGCCTTTGAAAGCCTACACAGGCCCTAAAAAGACCTCTGCCTGGAATCACTTGCAAATTTCCTTGAATCAGTATTAAAGTATTAAACTTAGGTCAAAGGTTGGACTTGATGATCTTGCAGGTCTTTTCCAACCTTAGATTTTTATGGTTCTATAATAGTGAGTAAAAAATGTATTTCTATTGAAGGTAAATGGGGAAATAATTGGGCTATCCAACCTTTTCTTTTCAGCTGCTATTTAGTAAAGAAATACAAAATAAAGAATGGGTTCCACAGTTGCAAGCCTCCATCTATACTTTGTTGTTCCCATTTTTCTCTCACTTTTATTTTGTATTGTATCCTCAAATAATATTGTAGTATCTCAGTGCTGAGATTTCAACATGTCTGGATTCACATAATATGGTAGTCAATATACAGAGATTTTTGGCTTCTTAAATCTGGACCTAGTGCTGGGCTCAAATCCCTCTTCTGTTCAGATGGGCCTTTCTGCAGATGTTAACCCTGTGTGCACAGGAATGGAACACCTTCTCACAGGTGGATGCAGGGTGAGAATGGCAGGCACAGCTTTTCCATGCCTGTCTCAGTGGCCATGCTTTCCTGTGGGTAGAGCGAGGTATGCCAGCAACTAGATTTAAAGTCATGATTCCCTTAAAATAGCATTTTTGAGAGAGACAGGGTACCTGGTACAAACAGAGGAGAAAAGTGGGTAGAAATGAGTAATGTCACAGTCTGGCTGCCCACAGCAAGGAACTCTGCCTGATATTGGGAAGCAGTGCAGATCTGTAGGAGTCAAGTGCACTGTACTTCTTTAAGAGCCTATGAAGAAGAGAAGGCTCAAGGGAGGTACTCTGGCTGTCTGCCACTGTGTGATCTGAGAAGACAGAATACATGAGAAATTCCTGTTAGATATCAGTAAAACATTTTTTGGCATGAGGGTGGTCCAATACTGGAACAGGGCCCAGGGACATTGGAGAACCTCCAGCCTTGGATGACCTGTCTGGACACAAGCCTTGGAAAAGGTAATCTGACTAGACCTCAAACAGAAGGTCAGAGTAGAAGGGACCTTAGGAGATGCCTTTCCACCTAAATTATTCTGTGATTTTTCTGAGTCTGTGTTTCAAGACACGTGGAGCCTGTCAGGGATAAACCTTCATTCTTTGGTCATGAATTGTTTTGATCCCTTTCTGAGTAACCTGGTCTAGTTGGTGTCTCTGCCCATGGCAGGGGAGTTGAAACTAGATGATCTTCAAGGTCCTGTCCAACCCAAACCATTCCATGATTCTATGATTCCTTGATGTGTTGAACACATGCCACTTTCAGTGTCCACACATGCAAGTGGACGATCTAGACAAGGTCATGCTGTATTTTCTTTGAATATGTTCAGTGGAATCAATCAGAAAAATTTTAATTTCTGAATTTCTGTGTAGTACTCCTGCAGATAATAGTGGAATGTTGATCCAGACTTTTTGAAGGTTAAAAAAATTAAATTAGATTCTAAGTCTGGATTTCCAAGATGAGACTTGGAGCCTGATAGAGACCTCAATAATTCCAAAATATGAGTTTATCGTAGTTTTCAATGGCTTTTTGACTGAGGAATTTGTGGAGGTAATTTCCACAGATATGCTAAATTTGTTGTTGGAACATTAGTACATTATGGATGAAGTCCTGGTTATACTCCAATGCCCATTGCCATTTACATGCAGAGGCGTAGGATTTTGCCTCTTTTGCATGCCACTTGTAGGTTCTTACTGGAAGCCTACAGAAAATAAATTATACTGAACATGATAAACAGTCACACTTTTGAAGTCTGCCCATTGTTCATATGGGCATGTGGAAAAATCTGATACAGAAGTAGACGTCAGTTCAGAGGAGGCTGATATTAATTTCTCCCACAGCCTGTACCATGAAGGAACCTTTGCCCCTGAAAGCTTGTGGTTCCTGGTGGTCTCTCTTCAAGCTTATGAGCTGTGCCTGAGCTGATGCAGACACACAAAGCTTCATGTTCTCATCTGTTCCCATTCTAAATTAATGAAGCCTTAATTATACCAGAAGAGGAACAGAAACTATTTTTGAACGAATTAAAATACTCCATCATGTGCTTTGTGCTTTTTTCTAAGCAGTTGGGGTTTTTTTCCCTCCTCATTAATGCTTTTCACTGACGATGTTAATGACTCACTCAGCAACAATGCCATTGCTTTTAGTTAATCAGTGAGTTAGCAGTCACTGCCGGTGTCAAAGGAAACCAACCTCCCCGTCTCCCATTGAGAACAATTCACACTGTGAATGTTAAGCAGTGGAAACATCCACAAAAAAACGTGTATTGTAAGGTAGCTTTTACCAGATACTTTTCTGTTGCAACCATCAAGCCAAACTCATCCCGAACTATTAATATTTGTTCTCAGCAAGAATAAATTCCTCTGCATTTTCTTCTCATCTGTAGAGGGAAATATTTACACAAATAGAAAGAAGTCAACCCTGCTTTAAAATGGAAATAAAAAGTTTTTAGTTGAATAATTTCTCTAAAAATCTTTTAATGCATTCAAGGAAGCAGGCAACAGTATAAACTTTTGAAGAATTGTGCATTTACATATTGATATTGTCAAACTTTGACAGCTGGAACTAGGGATAGAGAACTTCAAAGAATCACAGAATCAAAGAATTACCACGTTGGAGGAGACCTTTAAGATCATCAAGTCCAACCCATGCCCTAACCAACTAACCCATGGTACCAAGTGCCACATCCAATCTTTTTTTAAACACATCCAGGGATGGTGACTCCACCACCTCCCTGAGCAGACCATTCCAGTACTTAATCACTCTTTCCATAAAAAACTTTTTCCTAATATCCAACCTATGGTTCCCTTGGTGCAGCTTAAGGCTGAGTCCTCTCATTCTCTCAGTTGTTGCCTGGTGAAAGAGACCAACCAACCTGACTTGCAGCTGCCTTTCAGGGAGTTGTAGAGAGTGATAAGGTCACCCCTGAGTCTCCTTTTCTCCAGGCCAAACACCCCCAGCTCCCTCAGTCGTTCCTCACAGGGTTTGTGTTCCAAGCCCCTCACCAGCCTTGTTGCCTCCTCTGGACGCGCTCCAGCGTCTCAACATCCTTCCCAAACGTAGAGGCCAGAACTGGACACAGCACTCAAGGTGTGGCCACACCAGTGCCGAGTACAGGGGAGGATGACCTCCCTGCTCCTGCTGGCCACACTGTTCCTGACACAGACCAGGAGCCACTGGCCTTCTTGGCCACCTGGGCACACTGCTGGCTCATGTTCAGCTGCTGTCACCAGCACCCCCAGGTCCCTTTCTGCCTGGGCACTGTCCACCCCCCAGTAGGGAGTTATTGTGGTCAAAATAAAGGACTTGGGACTTGGATTTATTAAACTTCATCTTATTGGACTCTGCCCATCCATCCAACCATTCCAGGTCTCTCCACAGAGCCCTCCTACCCTCCAACAGATTGACACATGCTCCCAGCTTGGTGTCATCTGCAAATTTACTGATGAAAGACTCAATCCCTTCATCCATGTCAACAATAAAAATATTGAACAGAGCTGGCCCCGGCACAGACCCCTGAGGACACCACTGGTGACTGGCCCCAGCTGGATGCAGCACTGTTCACCACCACCCTCTGGGCCTGGCCATCCAGCCAGCTCCTAACCCAGCACAGAGTGCTCCTGTCCAAGCCATGGCTGTCAGCATTTCCAGGGGGGTCCTGTGGGAGACAGTGTCAAAGGCATTGCTGAAGTCCAAACACACAGCATCCACAGCCCTTCCTGCATCCACCAGGCGGGTCACCAGGTCATAAAAGGAGACCAGGTTGGAAAAATACAACCTAGCCCTCCTAAACCCCTGCTGGCTGGGTCTGATAACATAGCCATCCTGTAAGTGCTGTGTGATGACACCCAATATAAACTGTTCCATAACCTTGTCAGGTAGTGAGGTCAGGCTAACTGGCCTGTAATTACCAGGATCCTCCTTCCCATCCTTTTTGTGAATGGGTGTTCACACTGGCCAGCTTCCAGCCATCTGGAACCTCACCAGTGAGCCAGGACTGCTGGTAAATGATGGAGAGTGGCTTCACCAGCTCATCTGCCAGCTCCCTCACCACCCTGGGGTGAATCCCATCTGGTGCCATAGCTTGATGAACATCCAAACAACTCAGCAGCTCTGACTGCCTCCTTCTAGATAACAAGGCAACCATTCTGCTCCCTGTCAAAATCTACTTGATACTCTCAGGTTTTTATTGTGGTTTTGGTACCATTTTTACAATAATTTATTTTTAATAAAGATGAGAAGAATACTAATTTCAGATTACAATAGGCTTGGGTAACACTGGCAGAATATGGTGAGGCCAATTGGCAGTACTGACCCCTTGTCTCATTATCAAGGCAGACAGAAAATATGAAGAAAAGCCATGAACCATTGAGGAGGGGACTGAATGTTGCCATTTGGCTCTCTTGTTATTGCTTCTATAGGTAGATTGGCAAGAAATCATTGATAACAGGACTCCCATTCAATGCTGAAAGTACAGAGACACCCTGCATCAGGAGAAAATGAAATTAAGTGCTGGCCATAATGCTGCCCTTGTGTTCCCCAAGCTCTGTGCTATGCCCTTCAAGGGAAAGGATTAGATGGAGTGGAAGGAAGAGGAATGTTTGGGAGGTTCAGGGCAGGAATCATGGTCTTTGCAACCCCAGACCTCAGAGGTGCCTCAGAGGAAGGACTCCAAGTTGCTGTTCCTCTGGAAGGAGGGCATAAACACAGTCTGAGAAACACGCTCATATATAGTTACACTCACAATACACAAAAAGAGCTTTTGCTCTTCTAAGAAAGACATGGACAAGAATTTCAGACAAGTGTGTTTCCAGTGTGCTCACAAAGCACACCAGGTATAAATGCTGACTGGTAGTGTTTTCCTTTTCTTTT
Organism: Agelaius phoeniceus; assembly: GCF_051311805.1. Classification (NCBI taxonomy): domain Eukaryota; kingdom Metazoa; phylum Chordata; class Aves; order Passeriformes; family Icteridae; genus Agelaius; species Agelaius phoeniceus. The sequence continues at coordinate 56,258,190 of NC_135267.1, forward strand.
GTTTTCCAAGTCGTTTGAAACTGAACCCTAAAGCTAGAAAAGTATTTATAGCTTGAAAAGTCAACCTTGCATCTTATACCAGGCTGGATTAATTTCAGTCTCTTCTACATTGCCCCCATGAATTTGCCATTCTGAGTATTAGTACTGCTTATTAGTAGTTGCTTATTTCAGGTTTTATTTTAGATTTTACCCTATATTGCTGTAATTTGGACTCTTTGTGCTGGACTTGTGTCTTCTTCCATTAAAATCACCTTCTCTGACCCCAGGCTGAGGCAGCCAGACAGATTCCCCATGAGTAAGGACTGTACTGGAGGGTACAGAAACTTTTGAGGATGTTTTTAATTCCAATCATGGTCTCCTACCAGAGCCAGTGGAAAGACTACCATGAACCAGAGACAACAGGCAACTAAAATTCATCAGTAAAGAAGCCAATTTACAACTGATCTCAAGGGTACTGAGTAAACAAATATATTTATAGTTATTGTTTGTAAGACAGCCCTATTTATTATTACTCAGTTCTATCTGAACTTTCACAAAAAATCTTTTTTGTTCATATTGAAACTTGCAAAACAAAAAGATAAAGCAACCAAACAGATTGTTGACAGAGCATTCACTTGAACAAGCAGAGCCTTTTGACTGGTCTCTAAAAATACATATATGCTCCTTGGGACAAAGCAAGTCTTATACATTATTAGGTACCTTTTGAACAGTCAAAAGTATCTATTTAGAAAGAAGAGCTATTACTAGGATTGTGTGGGGCACATCTATCATCAATTCCTTTTTCTTTATTGAGATGTAGTATCTATGGGAGCATTTGGGCCAGAAAGCTTTATGTCCCTAACATGTATCATGTTTCCACACTCACACTTTCAAAGCTACTTGCCTTTGCTGGACCTTATAAATAAATAGGTGGAAATCTGCCTTTCTGTAGCTTTGCATGAAATGATTGCATGTTCCAGCTCAAACAGGAACTACACCATCACAGCATTTGTCATCATCTCCCAAGCAGCCATAAAAGCCTCATAGTTTTCTTCTACCATCAGACTGTGGTGCAGTTGGTCAGTCAGGCAAACTCTCTCTCTCTCTCTATCATCTCTATCTCTATCTCTATCTCTATCTCTATCTCTATCTCTATCTCTATCTCTATCTCTATCTCTCTTTCTCTCTCTTTCTCTCTCTCACTCAAGGCACAAGCTGTGAGTATTAGAACAATAACATAAAAGGTTTCTTCCTGACTTTGGCTTCTGGAGATATGACTGCTGATGAATACAAACTAGAAAATTCACCACTAATTAACTCACTAGGTAGCTGCTTGTTACATAACTTGCTCTATTTGTGATCAAAATTATTTAAGGATAAAAATAAGGCTGTTCTTTTTTATAATTTTTTTAAGCTAGATTGGCAGCAGTGCTGCTGTTGTTCTGATTCTCCATGTCAAAAGCCAAACAAAGGCCCCCACTGAAAAAAATGTTTCATCACAGAGGACGTTGTTTGGTGAAATGATCTCACCAGGCAGGTTTAGGAGGGGTTGATCCTGATGGGGGAAAATACACAGAAATCACTGCTAAAGAATTAGTCTTGTGCAAACAAATGTGTTCAAATAAACTCTTCAATGTGCTCTCAAGCTGCATAGCTAGTAACCATTGATTAGTCCAAGGACACTTGAGGTGTTTTTAATGGTCCATTAGTTAAGGGGTGGTGAGAGGAAAGACTCATGGGAAAGCATGGCAAAGTGCAGGGAGGTATTGAGTATCCAGAGGGCCAGGAGACCCAAACCAGACTTTTTTGGAATTCTTCAGGAAGGACAAGGAATGAGAGTGGGTCAGGTGTATAAATGCAAGGGTTTAGGTTCACATGTGAACTGCAGAGACTACTGTCCTCCCCCAGTCTTTGTAACAAACATCTTTAAATACACCAAAACAAATATTTCCCTCTCAGATGAAAACAACCTAAACAAGTTGACAATTCATTCAAATAAAACAAAATATGTTGTGCACAATTAAACTCCTTTCAATTTTATTTTTAATTTTGCTTCCTTTCTATACCAAAAACTGGTGCTTTGAATGAAACATCAAGCCATTGTAGTCCAACAGCCCTAACATTAAACACTTCGACATTTTCATACCAATATTTTGTTTCCATGTCCCCCTTTTTTATGTTGAAGGATTTTACAGGTCTATGTTGTGAGTAGAGCAAGTACAAGCAGAACTGACCTATATATATATATATATATATATATATATATATATATATATATAAATACATACATGAGTTTTCTGAGGTACTAGTATGCTATAGCACTGAGGGGTATATAAAATTGTATGTGTGTGATGTGCAAATAGATTTAGAGGAACTCGACAAAAATTCATTAATCATTACTGTACAGGACCTTATAAACACCACTTTCAGCAGCAAATTCTTAAATTGCAGATTATGTTTTTATAGATTTATTATTATATGCATTGAGGTATTAAATAGGGCATATTAAATATGCAATTATTGAATTTTTAAAATACAAATATAAAATATTTTAACAGGATTTCAGTTCTACTAAGTTCATTATTTTTTTCCCCAGTCTGATGGAAGCCTACATTAAAAACCCTGACTTGGGCCCATCTGTTGGTAGAGGGAAAAAAAGTCCATCCGGAAATGTCCAGAAATTTCTCTTGCCTTCCAATAGCTTTTCCCATAATGTGCCTTCCACAGCTTTTCTATTGACAAGGGAAGTGTTTACAGAAATGGGAAATGTGCAGTGTCAGGCAGTGTAGCAGAAAAGGCTCCTGGTAAAGCCGTATCACATTTGTCAGAGCAAAAGGTGAATGTTCCTTGTTTGTATGAGGAAGATGTAAGGCGTGCTGGGCAATGTGCCCTGTGGTCTCAGACCAGCCTGAAGTGTGGCAGGTCACAGGGATGTGGCTAGACATGCCCACAGTGCTTGCTGCATTGCAGGTTTGCCCTCCCTGCTCTGCAGCTTGTGACACCATGCTTAGGCTGCAAGGAACAGCAGCACAGGCCACCAACACCAATCTTGGCTCTTCTTTGGCCTCTCATCCCAGTTTTCCTGCAGCCATCTCACCATGCTTGTCTTACCTGGGAGCCTGGTGGGCGCTGCCTGTCCCTCTGCCTGTGCCGCTCAGAGACAAGGTCCTGCCCACTAACAGCCCATTCAGCCCAAGAAACCCTTCAGGCAGACCAGCCAGTGTTCAGGTGACAACAGACTATCCCAGAGAATCCCTCTGTTGGGTTTGCTCTACTCACCTTGGTCTCCTGACCCACAGCCACCACAGGAAAACTCTCTGTTGAGCTAGGAAACACAGTGGTACATCTTATCTTCCTTTCTGTTTTGTTTTAAACCACACTGACAAAGAACTACCTTCTGCTTTCCTTTTCATTTCCTTGCAATTCTAAGTCCTAATCAAAGCACTCAGGAATCCCCCACTGTGCTATCACAATGTTTATGAGTTGGAAAAATTGTAATAATCTTTCCCCAGCTGAGAAGTAATGAAGGAACATCTCTGATCTTTATTGCTAAAATAAACCCAAGAAAAGAAACTGATGAGTATAAAATCTTGCATGTCATATACTTCCTTACCTTAATGTGGGATTTGCATTTGTGTCACAATTTGAGTGCTGTTCAACACATGTGTCTGACTTTTCTCCTTTCTGAAGGAAAACTGTGAGAACTGTGCTGTTTGAATAAACTCCAGGTTTTCATTTGCAACTTTTGTGAGGTTTTAAAAAATTTACTGTAATGCACAAATTTACGATTCTCCATGCTACTGAATACTTGCAACATTTCTACTTTGCTAAAACCAATTTCACATGGTTTTGAAGCAGTATGACATCAAGATTTTTTTATGTCCACAGTACTACTTGATATAAAGGCCAACATCCAAGACTGGATGAGTGATCTTTGGAATATATAAAATGAAAACATGACTAAATTTACATCTATAGTTTGCTGGGGGTTTATAGGACAAGGATATAACACCTTGAAAGAGCATGCTTTCTGAAATGGAGCATGTACCAAGTTTTCATTCTTCAAAAATATTCTTAGTGAGGCAAAATCCATTTCCCCTAGAAATCAGGCTTTTTATTGAAGTGGAGGCATTATAATTATGATGAAGACTGCTATGCCAGAAAAAATACCTGGATTTAGTTCCCCCTCTTCTGGAAGCTATAAAAAAATCCTAAATTTCAATTTATTGACTTGGTTTCAAGACTCCTAGCTAAAAGCGTGAACAGCAGATGACTATTTCATAGCATTCTCAGTAAGACAAGCAAAGCTTTTGCGAGGTGCTGTGCAGACATCTCAAAGAAAGGGAAATGTCAGAATCTGCATATTTCTACATCTTTGAAGGTCTTGGGTTTTCAAGTACTTAATGCTACAGTATAGCTCTGCCTAAAAAGCCTTGCTGAGGGGAATTAAAGCTCTGCTTTGCAAGTTACTGAGAACAGATGCAATAAGAAAAAGAATTTCTGTCCCAGGGAACTATAGACCTCATACATGATGAGACACAATGGACAAACACACTAAATATATAGGGAATTTGGCCAATGTAAAGTGATCATTTAGTATGAGCATGAGTTGCAGTTAAAAGATAGTTTAATATCTCACTTGTAAACTGAGGGGAATAGTAAAGCTGAGCATAATATTTCCATGTGACCACTGGGACTTCTAAAGCATCAGTCTCTTATCTGTCTTCCCTCACACACTCCTGAACCTCCACACAATATTTGTATGACGCTGCTCAAAACTTTTCCCCCTCCACTACCTGCTGATATGAGCAGCTGCTGTTTTGGAAGTTGCAACTTTGGCAAGGCTTTACAGTAATCTGTAAATGAACTCCTCTTCTGAATGTTCAGAAAAGTAATGGAAATGTCTTTGTTATGAAAGGGAGAGGACGAAAGGGAGAGGAGGAGAGCTGGTAGATTAGAAAGTTTCTCTGCACTAGAGTTTCTGACAACAAATTCATTTTATAAACAAATGGTAACAGTGAGATGACAGAGTCTGGGGAAATCAAGCCTCAGCTCTTCATGTGATCAGAAGTGATGCTCTTCAAGTCACCATAGTCTTGCATATCTGCATGTGGGAAAACATGAGCTCTACCTGTGTAAGGAGTAAGGGGAAGAAAAAGGAGAAAAAGAAGGAAAAGGGGGAAGATAAGTGTCTTAATCCCACCTTTCACTTGAAAGGATAATTAAGTGTTAGGCTTGAGGTTTTTTTTTCCCAGGGCTCAGCTAGGAAATACTTGCCCAGAAAAAACGCTGGTTTGAGAAACAGGGACAGTGCAACCAAAGGCATGATCCCTGCTACCTCTTAGGCTCAGGTGGAGAAATCCTCCCCTGAATTGCTTCTTCACCATGAGAAAACAAGAAGGACTATTATTATCAATGGAAAAAATTCTTGTTATTGTGTTGAAGGAATAGTAGATATCCATGTTGTCCAGTCATGACTTGCTTGGCAGCAGCCAGAGCCATCACACTGTCCCCAGCCTGACACCAGGCAGAGACTACAGAGAAATGTTAGTCACAGTCTGCTCATGCTCCCAGTTCATATCTGCCTGCTTGTTCATCCTGTTCACTGGACTCCTAGTAGTAACACAGAAATGCTGTTCACAGGAAAAGCAGCTTAATACAGAGCCGAGAAAATTATGTGTCCAATTTTTCCTCATTTTTAGCTGTGCTGCTTCTTTACCAGTTTGTAAACAATGAGGTTAAAGAAGCTTAAAAGCATCTTGGCACAACACATGGAAGGACAAGGACAGTGGAAGGACAAGGACAACAACCTTGCTGCAAGGTGGAAGAGCCTAACAAGGGGCATCATATATCATCCACTACATGAACTATGGAGTTTCACCACTCTAACACAGCGGCCTGGATGAGCAAAACAAGCTCTGCTCTAAACAAGCTCTCACTCCTTTTCTGGACAAATTCTTTCTGGAGGGGCTTGACTAAGTTAATGCAGGGATAAATTTAATTGTTTGGTTGTAGAGAGGTTGTCAACAATCTTCTCATTAAATACTGTCATTAATTTTTTTGTCTTCTCTCTGTCACCGGCTGCAGGATGAAAAGCTCAAGAGTGAGGGAGCCATCATGCCTCTCCTCTGGCTGAGTGGCCTTCCTTGTCATGGCCCGAGGCTGGAGAGGGTGGAACATGTCCAGGAGGTGATAAATAGGATTGTAGATAGTGATTTCAGTTGAAAATGTCACTCACTTTTATGAACAAGGGGTGTGTGCAAAATACATAGAAGAAATGTGATCCTGTCCTTTGAATGCTTACATCCCTATCCAAAACTTCTTTTTCTATCCTCCTTCCTCAGAGGAAAACAAAACCCACCTCCATCTTGATGGTCATTTTAGTTTTTGACCTACCTGAATTGTGGTAGATTTGGTGTGGGGCACTTAAGGATGATTTCAGATACAACAGACAACTGAAAATTTTCTCTAACAGGCAGAACCAGGGCAGCAGCTGACACTGACAGTGGTGACAGCACAGGAGCACAAGTTTGAGAGCCTCTGCAGAAGCTAAAAAGACAGTATCAGGCTCAAGGGGAAGGATGCACTTAGCAGTTACTTCATGATTTTTCCTGTTATTTCCCTATGGCCATCTCATGGCCTGAACTACTGCTATGTACGTGAATATTTTACAGCCTCCATGGCCCAACCAGGACATAGGGAAGCATCATTTGCCAAGTTTTAATAGTGAATTCCAAAGCTTTGTTTAAGATCATTTGGGAAGACTGTGTCAGAGAAGGAGAACAAACCAGCTCCTTCCCATACCTCAGCCATGAGCATTGGTTGTCAGCATTTTATACTTTAATTTCTCAAATACTCCCTCTCTGTAGTGTTTCATCCTAATGCTTTTTTAATGCTGTCCTACTTTTCTGTCTTTTAGTTTGTCTAATTTCAGGGAAAAATATAGACAACTCATGCCAAGGAAAACTATAAATCACTTTATATAATTTGTAACACTACTGAAAAATCTGTTTGGGATTTATGTCACTGCGAATGAAATGTGCCATTTGCAAGCTGCCTTTTATAATTTATTAAGCATGCTGAAATGTTTGCTAAAACAAGCTTTGTTAGCGTGTCATCGACTGGAGTAGAAGAAATATTTTGCTGACAGATCATAGAAATTGGATTTTTATTGTCCCCCATCGACTTCAAAGGGTTTTCTTTCCTCTGACAGGGTTGACACAGGATGCTACTTCAGAAGCATTGCATATGCTCTAGGGGACCATCTCTGTTTTTAATTCATACAACAACCCATCCTGCATTTTCCTTGAGTTAGCTGAATACTGTACATTCCAACACCTTAATGTGGAAAAAAAAGTTTATAGAAACACAGGTTAAATGTTTAAGGCTGATGTAAAGCACACTTGGAAAACTTTCAATTAATCATTTATGCCACATAGCCTGCTTTGGACCCTCACTCAGTTGCAGGTAGCTGCTGAGCAACCCCAGCAGGCAAACCTGGTGACTGAGCTGTGTGTGCCAGTCTGAGAAGGGCAAATCCCAGATCCAGATCCCAGTGAAGAGATGACAGGATTTCCCTGGGCTTCACTGAAGCTTGACAGAGGACCCAAAGGAACAGACATCTGATCAATCTCTTCACTTTAAGACTTTCTTCCATGAGCCCAAACATTGGAGAGGTGCCTGGAGCAAGGACTGTCCTAGGGGCTGTACTGGTATTTTGGGATACAACATTAGGAAAGCCTCCTGCGCAGGACAACTTGAACACCCTGGATACAGTTTCCAATGTAAGGCCCAGACCAGGAATGTTCATAAATAAATGTATTTCACAGCTTGCAGTGCTGCAGCTTCTGCTTGCGCACTGGCTGGAAATGTGCTCAAGCCAACATCTTCTCCAGTGTTAATTCCACACACTGAGAGAAAAAGAGAGTATAATTACAGCACCCTGTTATTTTCATTTTGGTGAAGAGTGCTCCTTTTGAAAAGAAGAAAGAAGTGGCCGAAACTGCATCTGAGAGAGGTGGGAGCACCACCAATGTGCTCAATAAAACTCTTTGCAGGCTGGAGGTTGGACTGCTGCCATAGCTCATGTGATGGCACATCTCTCAGAAAACTATGGAAAATAAGATTAAATAGTGACATTCCTTTCCAGGTGGCAAATATCCTGTTCGTAGCTACTCGCATATTATAGTGACTGAAAGAGGAAAAAAACCAAAGAAATAAATAATTTCTATTAAAGTTCCGTGCCAAATATGGGTCATTGCATTTTTCCAGAATTCTCAAGGGATTTTTATATTTTTTTCTGAAAATAATAAAGAGAAATTAGAGTTAATGAATCTATTATTTTCTTGATTGTTATAATTTCTCTTGTCCTTTTCTAAAGACAGAAAGTGCCAAGTCTTCACAAGGGTTCAAAGGGTTACTACTATTTGCAAGATGTATACTCAGCTCTTGGCTGATTCCCATGCTCACAGGGGTGAGCAGCTCAGAGCTGGGGGAGGTCGAATCCAGGGGAAGTTGTGGTTTCTGGCCACTGAGGTTCTGCAGAGGAAAGTTGTGATGACAGCAATGAGAGTGGGAGCCTGGAAAAGTGAAAGAAATGGGATAATGCCAGCATGGAGGCTGCGGAAAACCACGAGACTGCATTGCAGTGGCTCATGCATGATAGGGCCACACTTCATGGGCTGGTCTGTAATCTCTCCAGCTGCTCACTGGGTGAGAGAGGAGAAAGCTCAGGGGTGCAGGATCCGAATGCAGGGGAGCCTGGGAGACAGACATGGAAAGGTGCCACATGTCCCTGCTCTGCAGAGCCCTCCCCAGATGTGCTTGCCCAGTTGTGCCCCACATCTGGGGCAGAGCTTCTCGCAAACACTGAAGCACAGGAATTTTTCTCTGATATGTAGCAATGCTGTGAGTTGCTGGAAGTCATGGTAGTCCTCTGGCCTTGATTTTGTGAATCTTTTCCTACAGAAAGTGCCGAGTGAAAAAATAAAGATAGGAAAATCCCCAAAGAAATATCAAAGGGAATCTGAAAGAGTTGCTAGAGTGCAGGGGTGACAGACTTGTTATCTGTCAAGGGTTATCCATCTTATTAAAGAAAACGCCTAAACTGTAAAATAGAGCTGTTGAGAGGAAAAAGAATAAAGGAAACGAGAGAAAAAAAACTTGACCTAAATTATAAATAGCAACATGAATCACAATCTGTGAATGTGTTTTTCCTTCAAAGATACTCAAGAGGTGCTGCCCAGCATTGTATGTCATGGAAACATGTACTTTTTAAAATCTGCTAAAGTGGCATTTCAGTCATATGACAGACTGCAAAAAGACAATCTAAGAAAAGAGTAGAACAATTGCTACCCAGCAAAAAAGCTCAAGGACAAGAAAGCAGTAACAGCTGCTGCTGGGTTTGTGATTTTGTTTTTCCTGTGGATGGGAAAAAACCCACATTCCTTCTTAGAGCAACTTCACCTCTGTTGCAGGTGTCAAAATGAGTGCCAAGTTGAAGCAGTGAGCTGGAGTAACTGGAGCTCCTCTTTCCAAGGGACAGACAAACAGCCTCTCTGGCTTCTGTCAGACCAACATAGAAACACTTTTGCTCAGAGTGTGTGAGGCTGCAAATGATTGAGTTGCCACTGGCTGTGACCTTTCTTCAAGGCTGTTCATTCCTTTTGCACAAAAAGCCCCAGAGCTTCATGGAAAATATGGAAAAGTCTCAGCCACATTTTTTATAGTGGGAGGAGAAGGAGTTTTTGTAAATATTTCTTTCAGGATTGACATTTTTTGAACTTTCACAATTGTCTTTGCTTTGAACTTTGAACTTAACACAGGGAAATGGGGCCAGGGCGGGGAATGGGGAAAATGAGAAGTTAGTTTTGCCCAGTGTTCAGGACAGTTGGGCCCCTCCACATCTCACTCCTCTCTTTCGCCTTGTTTCTCCAAACCTCAAAGAGGTCAAAAGCAGCTATTAAAATATATAAAACTGACTCTAAATATTAGAGAATGCATTTTCATTAAGAAAAAAGGGGAAGTTCAAATGAAATTACTATGGTGCCTGTTCTCTCCCATCTGTAGTGTGGGAATTTTACTTATCCTAGTGAATAAAGAGAGTTTAACATTCTCCACTTGAAGAATGGAGATAGACAGCTGTGTGCCATAACATAATAAAACAATATAATTTTATGCTGCTTCTTCAGCTAGATACAGCGCATACAGTGCTTCTGACATATTAAATTTGAGGCCCACAGGACTCTAGACAGCATCTGGGTGCTGTTCAGGCTCCCCTCAGTTGCTCCTTTAATTCTAGATGTGGAAGGCTCAGAAGGGCTTTGTAGTGCACTGTCAAAATTCAGCTTGATCTGCAACATGTGAGCCCTCAGCACCCTCTCCCCTGCACCTACAGCCAGCATCCTCTGAGGGTCAGGCAGGGCATGGGCCAACAGCCAGGAGGTAGCAGGAGAGGTGAAATCCATCCTGTCCTCTACTTGGGAAGGCTGTGATACTTCCAAGGGCATCACAAGTTTCAATCTGAGATCATAGGTAGGAAAGAGACAATAAAGATTCTGTTTACAGCTTCTCCTAGAATTTCTCTGGAAAAATCTGATTCACCAGGCAAGCTCTCATAAGGAAAACAGGCACAAAGCCATCAAAGAAGAGGAGGTGACATGGCTGATGTGTGACCTGCACTTCCAAAGCGTGGGCACATGCAGGCTGAGGGATCCATTACCAGCGTGGGCTGGGTCCTCTTCAATTCCACCAGCACCAGTCTGTGCTGTGGCTTAGTTAGATCAGCAATGCACCCACACTTCCTTTCCAACCTCACAGGGCTTCCCCCCCACCATCCCTGCTAAAGCTACTGAGTATCCCAAACATTCCTTGTCCCCACTCAGGATGTAGTCCTCCAGCAGCACCTCCATCACATGTTGCACCTCCTGCAGCATGGAGGCTGGGAGATGCTCATGATGCTGTTCTTACTCCAGGCCCTGGTGCTCATCCAGCCTCTCCCACACTGGATCCCAGACAGGAGTCACTCCCAAAAGAGAACAGCAATCTCAATTTTCACAGGGTAGTTCTGCAATTAGGGTGGAGAGGAGTCACTGGGGGCACAAATGAATAGAATAGGTGGGAAGGGAGAAGCAGAAGAGAGTGCTGCAGCTGAACTCTTCTTATTATGTAGTTTAACATGGTTTCACCTACAGAACAATGCTATTTCTGCAGTGGTAGAGAGGATGCATTCTCTGACTTTCCTCTTTCTATCTGTAGTCAGGGCACTGCTGCTACTTAAGGCGCTCAGTGCCTGCTGAAGGCAGATGAGAATCTGCTCTGCTATCATGCATTGAGTCAATCTACACTCTAATCATTTTATCTAACCTTTTAAAGAAAGACAGCCAATAAAGAGAGGAATTACTCCTCTCAGGGCCCTTAAAGGCTGATTCAGCTGGGGCTTGATAATATGAGCACACAACAGAAAAGATACTAATGTGATAAGCTCCAGCTTTTCTTCTAAATTACATCTTAGCAGAAACAGAATCAAGGAAGGAAAGAAGCTATGAGGATTTTTCTTAGAGAATTTAACCTCAAAACTCTTCAGAGAACATTAACAGTTTTCCATTCCCATGGCTATGTCATCCTCACCTCTTAAGGCCTTTCATCACTTGCCAAACACCTCCATAAATTCATTCAAAAGTATCACACATAGATACTGCTTTTGCAGCACTCACAGGAAAATTTATATTCTAATAGGAAAACCCAACAAAGTTTTTCTTCCTCAAGTATATGATTTTTCTCTTTCTGCACCCTGTCATTTATAGGTTGAAAGTTCCCCAGGGCAGAGACTGGCTCATTCAGGACCTTGTTTTGTGCTCTTGACTTTGACATATTTACTAAATAATTGCATGCCTTGGGTTATAGCTGCAGTAGGAATTGCCACTGAATTTCTCTACTCCTCACAGATCATACAGATAATGCTATGCTGTCATTTCACATAGAACATGATAATTTTATTTTATGCAACTTTCAGTAGAACTTTACTAATTTTAAATATACCTGCTGTTGATGTCATGACAGATACAGCCTTCAAATCAGCATGGAACAAGCCACCTCAGTACAAAAGTTATGCAGGACTGTCAGACTGCTTTCTGTCTGCTCATTTTTCATTGTTTGTAATGAAACCTGTCATCTGTTTATAATGACGTGAGACATAACTCATTGACATTTGCATGTCCTCTCCTTGCTTTTTTTGAAGTATTTAACATGCCCTAGAGCTCACTAAATATTATGTCCCATCAGCAGGACCATAAAAATATAAAGTACATGAAAGTTTTTTTGTACATGTGAGGAAGGAATTGCACCTGAGAGACAGTAACTGTGACAATGGCTCTTCTGGATGTGCAGGCTGATTTCACTGTAGGCCGAGCTGAGCTAAATCAGTAATGAAATCCTGCCTTAAATCTGGAACATCAAAGTTTCAATTTCTTTTTAGAACAACAATATGATCAGAGCCTCACACAACATGTAAATGATATACCTGGGAACTATTTAATAATAGTTTAATAATGGGGTTTTTTCCTTTGCCTGCATGGCCCCCCTCTGTCTCTCCTCCTTCGTGCAGTATTTTGAAGCCTTTTGATTCAAAGGTACCTGGGTTGCTTAAGAACTTCCCATGTAGCACTGATGTGGGGGCAATTAGATGAAGGGACTTTTCAGCTTTTTAATTAAAAATTAAACTGTAAAGCAGCCTGGGCCTGCTCAAGGCTGAGGCAGGGTTGGGACAGAACTATAGATCCTCTGCCTTTGATGGCTGAGAGCAACCAACTGCATTCCTCTCACCAGGACACAGGATTCTCTCACATTTCAGGAGAAAAATATTGGAAGGTGATGCTTACCTTTGAAACAACTCACTCCTCTTGAATCTGACATCAGATGCACACACCAAGTCATAGAGCAGTCTCTGTGTGAAACACTAACGAGGTGATGGACCAGAGCTGAACAGCAACACAGCTCACGAGAACTTATACAGAACAGATATATGGGGGAGGGAAAGGAAAAAAAAAGTAAGATAAACCAAGAAAAAAAAGATCAACTTCACCTCCTCTGACAAAGACCTTTCTTTAAATTGAAATGATTAGAAGAATAATTACATTATAAGAATGATTATATCAATATAAGAAATTCTTCCTTTCAGGAAAGGGAATGAAATCTTGAAATCAGAGGACAGAGTTGAAAAAACACTCCAGAAAGGAGACATGGTCCATCAAAAGTGAAATTGAAAAATCCTGAAAATTTGAAATGGAGCGACTACAACCAATTGTACTGAGATGAAATGTGGTGCAGGGAAAAGACCAAAACTTGCTCAAGTTATTCTCTTTGAAATCCCTAAAATAAGGAAAGAAAGGGAAACAAAGAGACAGAAGAGAAACAGAAGAATTGAAATTTCAGAAGGAAAAATAAACCCAAACCTACTATGAGGTGAAAACAAGAAAAGCCAATGGGATGACTTGAATTGCAGGAATATGGCCCAAGGCTTGCCCAATTGATCCTCATTGAAATCCCAAGATCTCATTCCTTTTCCTGAAAGGAAAGTCTTCCTTGTTTTGTATTTCAAATTGCAGGTAGCCAGTATGGAAGAGACATAATACTCACAGACTATTGATTAAGTAGGACTTGAAAGTAACAAAAATGTGACTGGCTGAAAAAAAAATTAGGTCAGGAAAAATTTGAATTCCCTTTTTAGCCACCAGAGGGAGATTTCTTCAAAAAATATAATCTGGTGTTCAACTGTTTCTGAGTACAATACCATATTCTGAACACTCAGATCTTCCTTGGATCTACCAACATTTTTATCTAAGATTTGTGAGCATATAGGCCACATTACACTGCTGTCCTTGATGTTTGAAATATATTTTATTTATATTCCTCAAAAGCTTGCTAGAGGACCCCAGAGAGCTATAGGATTTGCAAAATCTTCCAAAAAAATGCAAAGATTTTTAGACTTTCAGAATTGTCCCATATTTTTTTTCATAAAAGCCAATCACTTGATTCATTCAATGGCTACCAGATTTCATGACCAAAAAAATAAAAAAAAAGGAGCAGATAAGAACCATGTATTTGAGTTTGATTTTTAGCATGAAGGCTTTTTAGGAAATAAATGGATATCTGTGGCTTGGCAGGCTGTACCTAAAATCATGCAGCCTTTTCTGAAGGTGAACCAAACAGGGGTAATGTATCTGCAGTTCTAAAAGGTGGTGAATATTTTTGGCTTTCCCCGTGCCTTTGTTCCTTCAGCAAATACAAGCACAGTAGGGATTCTTTCTCTGGTTCAGGATCCAGAAAGCCAACATAGAGAGGTTCCCATCCAACCCCACTACTTATTCACTTGTGCACCTGCTGTTAGCCATAATCAGAGAGATACCACTGTGCTTCTCCATCCATTCTTATAATCATTGTAAGATTTATCATTATAACCATAGTATCATTCTTAATCATGATTTCTTTATTGATTATAAATGTCAAACCCCAAACCTCAGACTTATGTTACTCTTCACTACTCTCTACCACTTTGAGTTCAGCAGACTGACAAATTTTGCTTTACACATTTTGAATTTTAAAACTCAGCCATATGACAGCCATAATCAATAACAAACATATGTCTGAAACTACACTAGAATTTTGTCTTGCTGTGCTAGCACTTTAGGAATTGGTTACCTGGACTTTAAAGGGCAAGATGTTTAACTCAAATTGCAAGTGTCAATAAGAATTGATTTTTAGACCAGTACTGCTGCTGAAAATGCAAATGTAGATTATTGCAGAAGAGATACCTTATTCCAACTAGTGAGGGTTAACACCTTCAGAAACTTGGTGATTTTTGCAGTGAGAAAGTGTGCATGCTGGGAAGAACACATGGTCTTCCTTTGCATTTTGCAACATATAGAACATGTAAATCCCTAATCCTACTAGGCAAGCAAGGGTCCCAGTTCACAAGGCTGTTAGTAGGATGCACAGCCTTTAAGCTCTGGGACAAAAGTTAAAATCTAGTCCAGTACTGATAAAACCAGGTTTTTCACTGATTTGCCAGTGCCAGTCCAGTTGAGACAAATCCCACCCCCATAGTGCCAGACCAGCGCTCCAAAGTCAGCTTAACATAACTGCACATGTGGCAAAGACACAGAGCACAATGAGGGAGATTTAAAGAATTCCAACAGCTTTCAGGATTTGCTGCTGATGAGTTATCCAATTTCCTCAGTATACTCTCTGAAATCCCTGTGACTGAAAAGAGGTGCTAGTTGAAATATTTAAAGGGAGACTCTGAGTGCCACATAAAGCACAAAAACTATTTCAATATGAAATAAGACAATTCAGGAAGATGCTCAGAAGAATATTTAGAACACAGAAAAGCAACGTAACAACTCTACAGGCTTTTTGATTCACGTGCTGGAAAAAGTCCTTAAGGAAGAGAAGTCTCACTGCCAACAAAAGTCGGCAAACCCAGAACCAAAATGTTGCTTCTTGAGTCTGCCCAGAAAGCCTTTGGGAAGCCTGCACAGAACAGTTCACTGGATTTTTGGAGACCAACTATTTGACCAATTTGTTTGTCTTGTTATCAAAATGGAGCCCAATAGCATTAGAGTGACTTGAATCTGAAATGGAATACAAGATGAATCATAAAATACAACACTGAATCATAGAATTATTAAGGGTAGAAAAGACCTTTAAGATTTTCAAGTCCAACCTTTGACCAAGAACCTCTGTGCTCACCACTAAACCACATCCCCAAGTGCCACATCCATAAGCTTATTAAAACACTTCCAGTGATGGTGATCCCACTTCAGTGGTGTATTTCAGTGCATGAACAACCCTCCAGTGAAGGAATTTTTCCTAATATCATATTTGAAACATGAAACCTCTCCTGGCACAATTTGAGACCATTTCCTCTTGTCTTGTCGCTTGCTACTTGGGGGAAGAGACCAACCCCCACCACACTACAGCCTCCTTTCCAGCAGTTGTAGAGAGCCATGAGGTCTCCCCTGAGCCTCCTCTTGTCCAAGTTAACAGCCCCAGCTTCCTCAGTTGCTCTTTGCCAGACTCCAGACACTTCACCAGTTCCACTGCCCTTCTCTGGAAACACTCCAGCACCTCAATGTCTGCGTTGTAGTGAGGAGCCCAGAATCAAACACAGGATTTGAGCTATGCCCTCCCCAGCGCTGAGTACTGCTGATACTGTAGTATCCCCCAGTATCCTGCTGAGTCCTGGGCAGGATACACTATTCCTGATCCAGGCCAGGATGCCATTGGCCTCCTTGGCCACCTGGTCACAGTTGGCTCATGCTCAGCTGCTGTCACCAGCACCACCGGGTCCTTTTCTTCAGAGCAGCTTTCCAGCCACTCTGCTCCAGCCTGTAGCAGCCAGTGTTGTGACCCAAGTGCAGGATGTGGCACTGAACCTCATACAGCTGGCTTCAGACCATGGATCCAGCCTGTCCAGAGCCCCCTGCAGAGCCATCTTGCCCTCCAGAAGGTCAACATTCCTCCCTAACTTGTGACCTGTGATCTCTTTGTCCTGATTACTGATACAGACACCAAGCAGGACTGGCCCCAACAATGAGCCCCGGAGAATATCACCTGTGACTGGCAAGGATCAGCATAAATGTGGTTTTCTGTCAGACTGCAAGTTCATTAAAGAGCACTCACAATTCTGTTGCTCAAATTACACTTGGTAGAATTTAGGATCCAAGTACAAGAACAGCAAAAAAGCAGACTAAAGAACTTCCACCCACCGAGTCACCAACTTGTTTCCGTAACTGTTAAATTTTTAGAGAGATATAAATCAGGTCAGACCTGAGTTTATTAATCTGGACTCTATTTGTAACAACTGTCATTAATGCAAAGCTGATAGAGAACTTGGGACATGGAAGTATCCTTTCTATGGTCAATTCTTATTTTTAAGGTAATGAGTATAGAAAAGAAATAAATTTAACAATACTAATATAGACTTTTAAACTCTGGTGTTTTTTTAATTACAAATTTGTCCAAAAAGATGAGTATTTACAAAACATTGAGCCTTTCAATTCTGTTACCAAAACCTGCTGAGCCCAGTACAGATAAACCCTAAAGCAGAATATTATACAAATCCAAAATATAGTAAGATCAGTAAAATTGATGTGATTGATTTAATAAAAACTACACCATTTCCCAAACAGGAAAGATCAAATATGAACCAGCGCAGCTTGAAGTGAATATGCAGACTTCCAATAGATTCATTGGAGACAGCCTCCAGGGTGTAATCCAACAGTGTAGTAACTGACACTACATCAAACCCATTGAGGTGTGTTTAATGAAATCTGTACATACAAAATTTACAAATATTTTCAAAGGTTCATTCTTAGTCTTTGGAAAGATGTCATCATTAACTCAAGAAAATTGATGCAATCTCTCTGTCTAGGAGTGTTTCTGTATAAGGGCTTAAACAGTCTTCCCAAAAGACAAAAAGGATTTAAATTCTTCTGTTGGATGAAAAAATACAAATTTTTAATAAGGCAGAACCCAAATTTTAAAAGGCTGTTTTACACACAATGAGTGTCTTTTGATATCACAGGCAGAAAAAAGGAAAAATCCAGATGACTCAACCCAGGATAGGGAGCAGAATATGGTAAACTCTTCATAAATCCATGTATTTGCTTGCAGAGTATCTTTACTCAGTGCTTTCAGAGAAAGGCAACATATCCCTTATCTAGTGTCTAGCATAAATAGCTAAGAAGACTGGCATGCACAGAGCTAGGCAGCTTCATGATGCAAAAAAATCAAAGCAGAAGTCTGTGTGTGGTTCTCAGTCCTTTCATAAAGCATCCCAGATTTCAGATGAGATGCTGCTTCCCTTCAGTCAGTAAGAGGAGGGAGCCCTCCCACCGAGGTCAGCCCAGCAGTTCATTTCACTGGGTTACTGGCAAGGCCACGTTGACAGGCACTTGGCTGGGCTGCTGTGCTGGGGACCCATTGCTGAGAGGCTGCTGTGAAACAGCAGCCTGCTCCATTTTGCTGATGTGTGTTATGAAGCGCAGACGAAGTTTCAGAGCTGGTCTTAAGTTACAAATTATCTTCTCAACCTGTTTTAAAAAAAGAAAAAAATGCATTCAGTAAAAAACAGGAGTATTTTTACATGCCACTACTGTACACAAATATCACACTAGCACAATGAAAATGGGAAAAGTTACAGTAAATAGAGGTGTTTACATAAATATTTAATTAAAAATGCTAACTTTTGGACCTCTTCCAATAACCAATCTTAAAAAACCCCTTCCTGTTGTAAGAGTTGTGCACCAAAGCTTTGTAAAACAAGTCACACAACTGACACTTTTAAAAGTGCATACTGTTATAAACTAGAGATAAATTGAGTGAATGATTTTTCACTGAACATGAATCAAGTCTTCCTTTTGTCACATGTCAAGTTACACTACTGAATCAGAAATTAAGTAAAACTTTAAAGAAATAGATTTAAATGAATAAAAAGTATGAAATATCCAATAGCTGTATTTTTAGCAATAGCTCTAATAATAGTATTTAAAGCACCCTGAAGCTGTATCTTAAATTTCAGACTACATAAATTAATCTTGCAATCTGAGATATCTAATCTACTCCATCAGAAGCTTTTCTTGCACCAACTTCCTACTTTGTATATAGAGACTAATCAACTGTTAGCAATTTGTTGTACTGCTACCTATGACAAATATTTCACAAAAAGATTAAATTATTATATGGGAAGAAAGGTAACTAAAGTATCAATATCTACTGTTTACTTACTTGGTCTTTCACACTGTCACCTGTAAACATGTATTTCATATGATACAAGAAATCACAAATGGGATCCATGTAGTTCAGGTGGGAGCTGTACCGATCTGCATTCAGGAGCATTTCATAAAATGCCACTCCAATCTGTTTACACAGACACAAAGAGCAAGCCAAATAAAAACGGGTTTTATAACACTTTATATTAACAATATAAGAAATATGTGCTGCTTTTTAAGTAGCTGTGATTCCTAACAATTTACTTTCTTACACGGAAGAATGGACAGGTCTAAGCCATCCCATTATGCTTGACCAAATGATTCTGAAGTTAAGCTCTTCTTTCTAGCAGGGTCTCTGATACCTGACATTTTTCAGCTAATCTGCCTACTGGTGAGCTCCATCTCTTTTTTCCTCCCTTAACCTTATCCACACTGAAATGAATGTATGAAACAGTTCCTGTTCCTCCATCCTCATAATTCACCTCTTGCATACTCCCAGGAAGTAAGCCTGCAGTATATTTTGTAAGTAGTTTGAGAGCCAAAGAAAGCATCTATTGTTTGATATTTCTGGGGGTTTATTTCTTTTTTGCTTAAAAAGAAATGTACTACGTGTTTTATCCAACAGGATTTCAGTTAACAGGGTAAGGTGAATACCAACTCAGCAACTCAAATCCTTGCAATTACTGTTTAATCTGTATAGAACTTAATTCTGAATATCTATTACGGATTTCTATCCCATTCTGATTCACAAGTTAATTGCAAAAGTAAAATAATCCATACAGTATAAAGCAAACCATGAGCCAGACTTTACCTCTATCATGCACCGTGTCCTCTCCTGCTGGAACCGTTGCAGGAAAGGGCCAACGAGGTGGTAAACATAAAGCAACTGGAACTCTGTTTTCACAATGGGTATCAAAGCTTCTGTGAGGAACCTGCAGTATGTCAAGACATGTACTACATCAGCTGTTTGGTTATTTGGGGTTCTTTATTTCTTTCACCCCCACCAAATTCTAGCCAAAACATCACAGTCTCTCTCACAGATTTAGACCTTTATTTCAGGAAATAAAACAAGTGTGCCTCTGGAAATATGAGCTATTCGAAATAGGGCAGCTCTAGAATTAGGAATAGTACTTACTGTTACAGTTACAGATGCTTTAGGAACATTCTACAGTCCATGCTATAAGAAAAAATTAAATTAACAAAGGCATAAAAGCTAATCTAGATTTAAAAAGGCTTATTAAAGGCAGTCACACCACATGACAGCCCTAAAGCCTACAGACAACCAGAGTTATGTCGATGGAAGAGGCAGCTGGAAAAAACCTTATGATCCATCTGGCAAGTCTTAGAGCTCCCCTGTACATATTTATTCACTGGTATAAGTGCCATAGGTAGAGCTTTGTTATCCACATTATGTGTAGAATTTAAAAGACAAATTACATTATCAAATATCATTGCACCTACTTAGGAATGAGAGAAAGCTGTCCAATGCTGGAATGATGCCAGACTGCATGTGCCAAAGCCAAAGTGTAGCTACAACTCATCTCAGAGTAAGACTGGTGACACGCTGTGAAGTCAAACAGTTGGAATGGGTAACCAACCCACTCTGTCTCTGATGTCAAGCTGGGACTGTTGATGACATTCACAATGCAATCATGGAGAACAATCCAGTATGGTTCCTGGGGGGAAAAAAACCAAAACAACAGAACAAACCCAAAAAGTCAGAATTGTTTATAAAAAGAACATCACCTAAGACACTGCTTCCTTAGCTTTTTCTGCTATAATGGCATTTCTAAAATGTGTATATATATAAATATATAAGCATATGTATATAGGAAACTGTTATAAATGTCATATGGTATGCAAATGGTAGTTGATAACCATGAAGATGAAAATTTAAGATGCATGGTACAGAAAACATCTACGTTAGTGGGTATGGCCACACTCAAGGGTGTGGCATTATAAAGACATATGTCACAGATTTAATTATTTAATTGCCTGATATAAAGGTCTATAAAAGAAGCAAAGACAAGGCAAAAAGCCTTAGTTAAAGAGGTCTGAGAATTATCTAGTTTTCTGAGTGAAGGGACAAACAGACAAAAAAATCGAGATGGAAACAGGAAATAAAAAAAGGTACAAAAGACAAAGAATATAGATGAGGAAACAAGGAGATGAAACAGGAAGAGTAAGTAGCATTATAAAAATAATAAGGATTAAATTCATGTTGGCCTCCCTCTGAGAAGAGGAACTATTTTTTAGGGAAGAGAGGTCACAAGCTGTGACACACAGAAGCAACACATGGTAAGATCAAAATTACTCAGGCAGTCTTTGTCAAGTACCAAGAATCTTGATATTCAGAAGATCAAAGTTTCTACTGATATACAAACTGCAGTACTGCAGACATTTCCTTTTGCAATCTCAGCCACATCTCATTTACATGGTTAAGAACTACAGGATGTGGAAGTGCAAGCAATAATAGAAAAATAACTTTGCATTAGAACCTTTATAGATCTTCCTATTATATAGCTCCAGTTCTCAATACCATACATAAGGCATTTAACTAAATAGTTAAACAAGAGTGATTTACTTCTTTTCATCCCAGCCTCAAAATATAATAGAAAAACAAAACACCTGATCAATTTTTTTATGCTGGAGGAGTAGATTTTTCTCAAACATGCATGCAGCCTTGTGAATAGCTTGCTGTGGAATTTACAGATATTGGCTGTAGGTTTTTACAATGTATTCTAGAGATGATAAATGTTTCATAGAAGAGTAATTTTTTTATTTAAAAGTACAACATATTGACTCACTGGTAAGGCTGTGATAATCAGTCCAATTGCATTCATCCAAGCTGTGATGTTCTCTCTTGGCACCAGGGGCTGACTAGAGACAAAGAAAAAGAAAATTAAAACTCCAAAGTACTCAACTGCAATTTGTGCTGCTCATGCATCTAAAGACCAGGTGTACTTACACCAAGAATGTTTGTCAATTTGAGAGAACTACAAAGACACACACAGGTATTTACAGAGCCAAAAGATGGTATAAATGCTATTGGGATGTTGTGTGCAAAACTATGCAGGTGTGTTTTGCATTAGCAGCAGGTTTCCTTTCAAAGGCTTCAAACTTCCTTCCTTAAGCTTTAGTGCCTAAGGGTTATTTGTCCCTTTATTGACTCCTTACCTTCATATGCCCCAAACAGAGCTAACAATAATATATTACTAAGCCAAATGAGGATTTATCCAAGCAATTCCAGCTTGTCATTGCTCAGTGACATCAACTGAATGGCTACAAGAATATCAGGTCCTGTCTCTGACCAGTTTTTTCGGTGGTTGCTCAAGAAGCAGCTACAACAGGTCAAATTCAATGCATCATGATAAAAGGCCAGCCTTGGCACACCACTCTTTCAAAGTACCTCTGATCTACATCAGCATCAGGAAGGTTCAGAGTCCTGCCAATGATTCCCGTCTCTTTCTTTGCACTCAAAGATGCTGTAGTACCAATGGTACTCCTCTCAGCACAGCTCAAAGAATAACAGATTTCATCCAGGCTTTCCTGCTGAACCCAATGGATAACACCTTTGCCTGCATGATGTCTTCCCTCTAACTTTTATGTGCATTGTGCCATGTCAACTGTACCTGAAGCACACAATCCACTACAACACAGGAATCTAACACATGATTTTTGTGCTTGATCCCTGTCACCTTGTTTGTCATCCAAAAATACTTTATATATAAAATGTTACCTATATACACTCTTTTTTTTTTTTAAATAAGAAATTTAGTATCAGAGACCACCTTAGCAATCTCTAATTATGTATGATATATTGCAGAAAACCATTTCAGAAAGCCAACATACCTCTTCAGCACAACATTCAGCAGAGCATTGCCCACCTCCTTCCCTGGAACAGCCAGAGCCATGAGCTCAACACAGGTAACGTGCAGAGCATGGGCAGCTGGGTTAGGAAATTCATTGAATCTCCAGTCACAATTTGGAAATGGACCAGGGGATTTGCCTGCCATAGGTAGCAAAGGTTAAGGAAAAAAAAGCTGCCCCAACACAGACAAGCATAAGCAGCATAGTCATTAAAAATAGATACATATACCACATACTAAACTGAACTGAAAGTTTTTGAAAACAAGTTGAACAATCACATTTCATTAAAAAGAAAGATGTATAGAAATATGAATATAAGATGCTGATAATCATTGGAGGACTGCATGAATATATAGCTATAAATATATTACACACACAAAGCTGTGCAAAGGATAAACCTTCCTGATTAGGAGGTGGAAAAAACAGCAACCATCTCCTTCACTGTGTGCTTCCAAGAGGGGAAAATATAAATAATAGGAATTTTCTATGCTCATATTCAGAAACCATTAATTTGCCTCTCTGTAAGACCTTCTAGCAGACTTCTAGGGAGACAGTTTATGCAAAAGGAGTATCTGCTTAGTCTCTGAAAATATTCCACTTCCCCAAACAAGACTTATTTATTTGAAATACATACAGAAAAGTTCTCCAGCATTAACATTTGCATAAAAGCAGGGGTTTATATAAATTTTAGCTTTCTTGGGAGACACCAAATAGACTTCTTTCAAGTTACACAATTAAGAAAGGGAAGTTCAGGAGAAGGAATGAAAGAATTTGTAACACCCTGAAGATTGGTCAACTCTTGTAAAGCTGCTCCAGAAAGAAGCCAAAGTCCAAGAAGATTCCTATTCTCTAATTTGCCAGCTATTTCCACACCTTAAATATGGCACGGCTCTCAATATTTTATTCTCAGTAATAGTAACAAATGTCACTAGAAAACAGTAATAGTAATCTCATTTTTGAAAACTTCTTTAAAACTCACACGTTGCAAAAAGCTTATTTTTTTGACAATCAAAATACAATTCAGAAAGCATAAACATCAGTAATTGCATTTCTAAGTGATGCTTAAACAGTGAAATATTTATACAGCTGTACTGTACTTCACTTTCATCATATCTTTTTAAGATGCTTACTAGGGCAGCACATCCCTGTTCGGAATATTAAAGAAATGGAAATTCTTTGATGACATGAAGATGTAAGACATTGTCACAGCTTACTTAAAGTAAACTTTTAGAAGGATATTGTCTACTAGTCTTCCAATAAGCTTGCAATAGTAAGCATCATCAGGAACCCATGGGTTCTCTTCTCGGGGATTCATGGCACATTTGAGGTAAGTATCACTCAGACACCAGCCTGGTGGACGATTATCTTTGAGAGAGCCAATTATGGCATGAACAAGTTTTCTCTTGAGGTTTGTGCGCTCTCTCAAATGCCCCTCATAATAGTGAAGAGTGTTGTACAGGTAGGTCACTGGTCGGTCTGCCAAGGAGAAAGGGAAAACAATAAAAGCCAGAAATCACTATCTGTGGCAAGCAAAACTAAAATCAAGAGCTCTGCAAGACTAAGTTGCATTTATTTAAAAACAGCACATATGGAATTGATTCACGTTCTTTATTACAACATACTCTACAAAACTAATTTTCTTTTGTCTTGTACATACTTCAGTGTTTGTGCAGAACAAAAGAAGTTGAACAAAGAGGGTCAGTATTACTAACAGTTCACAACTTAATGATAATATTAATATATTTGTAAGTAAACTGACTAAATCATCTCTTCATATACAAAGTATTAGATAAGAAGAATACAGGTATGAAGTCACAGTAAAAAACGACTATTGTAAATTGTCTGAGCATAACATAACAATGACCTATAAAAGATATTAAAGTGCATTTCTAAAAGTATTCAAGTATCAGGTCAAGTTATTTGAATCTTAAGTAAGGATAGAGAGAGGAACTGCTTTTCAATTGTTTCAGTCTTGCTAAGATAAAGTTTGTTAGGACATAGGTCTAAGTATTTACTACTAGAAGGAAATGAAAGGGAAAGGTGTGAAGGAAGCATTAATTAGCAAGAGATACCTGAATAAAAACAAGTTCACTGTTAGTAAGCTGAAATTCACTAAACAGGAAATGCACTTCTCTGTGTAAATGCACACAGGGCTTAGAGAACAGGAAAGGAGTAAGACACCGCTCTGCTAATACACGAACATTATGAATGAAAGAGGTGAAGAGGACATAATGATCACAACAGGAATATATCCCACTGTGTTCATGGATAACTTACCATGGAATTTGTATAAACCTCCCAGATGATCCAATAAAGTTTCTAGTGATTTGGACACTGGAAGCAATTCCAGAAATCTATGAATTACAATGTCAAACACTGGCAGAAAGCGCAGGCATACATTTCCAAAATAAATTGGCAAGTACTGGGGCTGGATCTGAACTGGGGGATTCACCTGCTCTGCCAAACCTTCAAAATACAGCTTTTCAGGGTATTTCTGGAAGGAAAGAAACCCACCAAAATCAAAATCTCCTTCTTCATAAGTAATGGATTAAGCATTCAGCATTTACATTGCTTTAAAAAGACACTTCAGAACCCACTTTATCACATTTGAATTCAGTGAAGCTTACTGTAAACTTATTGAAGAAAACTGAACTCTGACTTAAATGGATTATTAAAATAGTAGATAACATCTTAAAAAGAAAAAAAAAAAAAAACCCAGAACAAATGGTCACCACCACTCAAAATGGGCATAAGAGAATATTAAAATATTAAGAATCCCAAAGCAAAGCTGAAAGCAGCCAGTGCTGAAGTGTCCTTTGTCATGAATTTGAAGAGAAAACCTAGGGGAAATAAGCACTACTGGAACTTTCTGCATCATATGTTGAATTAAAAGACTAGAAATAGGAATAATGTAATAATTCCCTTGGAAAGAACTGTAGTGTACTCAAATAACAGATGGGTACTGCTGAGGGCTGAACGTATGTTCTACCTGTGACTGAAATTTCTATATGCCAGGTTGGGTGTAGTAACTGTGCAGCCATGTCAGAGCACTTCCCAGGCTCATTTGCTTTCCTGCTACCCTTACACTTTTAGTTAGGCGTTGTCAAAACATTGTACAGCCAAGTCAGAGGGCTAATATAGACCAAACAGCTCCTGGATCAAACTAGATGGCATGTATTGAGCTACACGACAGCTTGTTTGTATCTGTTCTATCTCACTGTTTATTTTTTGACAGAACAGCTCATTGGCACATCCTTTTCTAGTCAGCAGGAACCAGTATGTTTATAGGAGCATTAAAATCTCAGCAAGTCTCTTCCCTAACACATCAGGCCATCATGTTCTAGTCACACAGAAGACGGAAGAAGTTTTAATAATTAGAAGAAAATGTAGGTTTAACATTTGGTTACAGTAATAAAACATCAGAAAATAATATACTGTAATTTTATGACTGTAATATTGGTACCGTGATAAAACATCAGAAAATAACTTCTCCCTATGCACAAAAACTCTGTTTTAAATGAATTTCAGTATAAGCAAGATTATAAAATTGCTTGATTTAGATGAACAAGAATGATCATCCACCCAATTCTTAAGCTATTCCTATTTTTTAATATTACTGCATTATATTTTCAAAGTCATTACATACGCGATTTATTATTTTCATACTAGCCCAGTCAAATTACAGCTTATTAGGCAAGTCCAAAAATTGATACCGCTGCCCTGTAAATCATGGCTGGTATCAATTCCACAGAAATTATTGAAATAAAAGAATATTATTAGTTGTGATACCTTGTGGTAACTCATATGCTTTGTATGCCAGTCATTCTGCAGCCAGTGTTCCGGAGAATTCTCCTTCACAAAATCACTCACTCTGTTTCTGAAATCATTAGGCTTCAGTAAGAGTAATTGGATTATGAAGTAACAAACTTGAGCTTCATTTCCTTCATGACTACGCATAGCCTTAAGTGAAACAGATTAGACAACATGAAATTACAGTTGACACTGCAGTCTGCTCTATAGCCCCAAAACATGGCAGCCAAATTTGCTACATCTGCACACAAATTCACACTGCATATATAGTCTTTTTTCAAGTGAAGCCATAAAAAAAGAGGCAGGTTCAATCCCTATCTCATTTTCTGTTCCATGGGCAGAAGGTCTTACAAACTTCCCAGTGACAGCACTTTCTGAAGGAATTCTAGCTCACTCTTACCTGTCACTTGTCTTACTGAAAACAACTAATTAAGTGACAACGAAGTTAAGATTGCCTTTAACCTCTGGCCATTCTGACATGATTTGAGTTCAGTCTGAAAACCAAATTAGAATTCAAACAACCAGCTTTACATTAAGATGAGATTTAAAATTAAATATAGAGGACAATTACATAATGCAAATGTAGTTCTCTCTAGGTGAGTACTGCTTTATTTTATAGGATAACATGAAAAGCAAGAGAATGCCATTTCTGTCTTACTATGATGAAAGAGGCTGATTTCTAAGAAAAGAAAGCACACTCGAATGGGTACAAGATTTTCCATATGCTTCTGAATTAATTAATAGCATGTCATATCCTATCTACCTTTTAAGGCTGCAGGAATCACACAACCATAGAATCATTTAGGGTAGGAAAGACCTTTAAGATCATTGAGTCCAACCATTAATTCAGCAGTGCCACTAAACCATATCCTGAGGTGCTGCACCTACATGTCTTTTAAGTATCTCCAAGGATAGTGACTCACCCACATCCCTGGGCAGCCTGTCCCAACACTTTACAACTGTTTCAGGGGAGGTATTTTTCTTAATATCCAATCCAGCATAACTTGATGCTGTTTCATCTTGTCCTACTGCCTGTCACTTCTTATGGGAGAAGAGGCAGACACCCACCTGGCTACACCCTCCTTTCAGGCAGCTGTAGTGAGCAATAAGGTCTCCTCTGAGCCTCCTCTTCTCCAGGTTAAACACCCCCAGCTGCTCTTTACAGGAATTGTGCTCCAGACCCTCCACCAGCTCTGCTGCCCTTCTCTGGACATGCTCAATGTCTGCCTTGTGGTGAGAGGCCCAGAACTGCCCAGCCTGTAGCACTGCACGGGCTGTTACTCAAGTGCAGGACCCAGCACCTGGCCTTGCTGAACTTCAGATGACTGGCCTTAGCCATTGATGCAGCATGTCCACATCCCTCTGCAGAGGCCAAATAACTGCATGGCTCTGAGGTCAGAGACTCAAACCACCAATCACAACATTTAACAATATCAGTTCAATGGTTGCCATTGAATAACCAAGAAATGCTTCTCTGAAGACTCAGAGAACTGTAAGAGTGTTACTTAAAGAAGTAATCTACTATTTTCTTGATTATTAACTTTGCAAATAGTTACTATTTAAGACCAATCAATTTTTAAAAGATTGCTCCTAAAAATGAGTCAGAAAGCAGACTGCATGAGCTGTCATCTTATCTTCTGAAGTGATACTTACCAAACAGAGTATCAACCTATCCAGTGTTACAATATTGTATTTCCACACCATGTCATTGAGAATCTCAATACATTTATTGAGCTGCTGTCCTCCTGCAGATGTAGAGAATTCATACACCAAAAAATCTGCAAATGTCCTGACGTGTGCCACCAGCGCTCTGGCCCCAATTCTTTCTAACACTCTAGTAGGGAAGAAAAAAAAAAAGGCACTAAGAAATTGTTACAGTTCCTTACACATTCCTAACTGGTCTATTTATAGTTCTTATATGAATAAGCAGTTTTTAACACAATTGTCTTAAACAAAAAAAAGACAAAATTCCCTCCCTTTTATTAAATTACTGAGGTGATAGCCAAAGCAAAGCAAAACACACTGAGAACTCCTAAGTCGAAATACTATTTAGGAGAAATGCTTCAAGTTCACCAATTTACTCTGAGGTATTCTGCTCAGAACCCATGCTTTATTTATATAATTGTACTTATACACCTCTGAGGACAACCTTCTGCAACTCAACTTTATTTTCCTACGCTATGCACTTTAATATAGCCATAGCATTATAAACTATTTCCTCACTGCACGCTAGAGTAACAGATGCTATCAGAAATACTGTTTCAGCAGACCTAGGAAGGACTGAAAAGAAATAAATCTCTTTTTCACAGCTAAAACTAATGCTATTTCTATCAGGAACAAAGTTAAAAAATCAGATGATTACCACTTCTGTAATGAATTTTCATCTTAATCCAACATTTCTTTTCTAAAGAAATATTTGTCCTTTATTCATGTATAAATGTTAAGTAAATTAATGCTTTTTATTTTCTATTTACTCTTTCAGATTTGCTTTAAACACTGCTATTACAAGTAAATTGCTTAATTCAAACACCTCACATCCTTGTTTCTCACCAGGAAAAACATGCACTGCAGACCACTGCATGGTGGAACCAATCCTGAACACTGCACAATTATTATGGCACACTGGCTACTCCCTAGCTCCCCTCTCTTTTTCCATGCTATGCATGCTCCAAATTAATTAAAAGAACAAGCTGTTAATTATTAATTATGTCCTCAGAACTGAGGGCACTGCTGTACTAACTTTGAAATAGCATGTTTTTAAGCTCACCTGTAACCAATTTGATTGATGTGATCAGTGTCTAACAACATCTTCCACAGGAGACAAAGGAAAAGCGGGGATGAACCTTGAGCAGAGAAGTGTGTGATTATTTCATTCTCACTGGTCATTGACTTCCACTTCCGGTATTCTTCTTCCACATTCTTCTTCAGATTAAAACGGCTTTCCTGAGGCACGTTGTTCTGCTTGAAGAACACCTGAAAAAAGTAGGCTTTGCAGTGACTGAGAGCCTACAGTAAAACACTTGAACAGGAAAATTTTGCCTGATTTAGCACTGTATGGGTTCCTACTTGCCTGTACCATACAGCCTACTAGGGAGGGTTGCTATTTCACTGTGATACCTCAGTGACTGTTCTGTCACTAACAAAGCTACATGACAAACTGCAACAAGAAAATATGGCTTTTCCAACTTCTTATTTTATTTTTTAGTTTTTAAACCATCTGATCTACCTTGCATCAGAAGTTTGATCAGTTGACCAAGTCTGACCTTAGAATACTCTAGGGGAATGTAGCTAACACATTTCTAAAGAAATAGCAATGTTATAATCATGCTGTATTCTTTAGGGACTTGAGATTAATGCAGTCTAGAGAGGGGAAGACTCTCACCAACCCACAAAAGGCAAAGGATCTTGTTAAGAGAATAAATGCACAGTTATTTACAATTGTAAAGTCTTCAGGTTTAAACCATTACCTGCAGAGGAGCTGGAAAACAGCTTAGTGTATGTGATGCCCAGTTATGTGGTGTGAAACTCATGATAGTTTGCAGTATGTCCTTGCACCAAGTTCCCTGAATTGAATCAGAGCCTGTGAAAAAGTCTAGAAAATTGATGGATGGTATTAGAATTGCTCCTTTTGTCATCATATGCATCAAGGCTTTTCTAGTCCAAAGTTTCCTTTTTTTGTCCAACTTCTCCCAGCCCCTTTCTTTAACTTTATTTGGCTACAGAGGACATTGGATATTACCTTTCTTATGCTATTAACGATAAGAAAATTATTTATAAGGTTTGAGCTAGAAATAAAGCAATCATGATTTTAATATTTTGTATTTAATTTCCTGTAATATCACTAAAACAAGCTTCTGCTGATTAACTGATTAGACTTTTAGAAAAAAATTCTGAGGAAGATAATGATGGTGAAATTGCCAGATGCCATTTTATACTGCTTCAAAAAGGCTGCTCAGAAGTACCTGCCCCAATTCAGCTGTAGAAATGAAAGCCTCATTCCCCCAAAGCTTGGGCTGATGTCATCAAAGGTTGAGAAATGGTTAAAAAAATAAAAAAGAAATCAACACATAGAAGTTCTTTCCCTTTCAAATCACCTCCACCTCCAGTCTTTGTGACTCAGTTGCTCTAACTCTCCAGTGTGTCTGCAGACTAGAACCATAAAAAAGGAGAAAACATCTCCTTCAAATGTAACAAAAACCTGATCCATGTCACTGCACACTGTTAAAACTTCAAAAGACACAATGAAAGCTTCCTTTTTTCTCTTCCCCAAAAAAGAAACTCAACATTCAGACTACTTTTTCTTAAATGCAAGCTATAGAGGGGGTGGCTCCTGCATGATCAGCACCGTTGCTGCATTTCATGCTATTTAAATAGCATGTATCATTCCAAGCATTTAGATTTAAAATAATGAAACTCAAAATAAGACACTAAAAAACCTCTAGACCCTAGTGTCACAGTGTACCTCTGAATAAACATTTTAAGAATATCTCATTGTCTCTTCAGTAATAGCTTTTTGTCCAAGAACAAGTAGTTAGAAATTAAAATTACACTTTTTTTTTCAAAACTAGAAGTGCATGGGATATGTTTTATGACTAGGTCATTACCATGACACTCTTTTGAACAGTACTTTAGAGAAATGGTTTGACTACAGCTTTTACTGGGATGTACTGCTATTACCTGTCACATGTGTTGCCCTTGCCAGAGTTAAGATCAAAGCCCTGTTGAGTTCTTCTGATTCTGCTGAAAGAACTGTTTTGGGATCATTGAGGAAGCGTGTGAACTGCGGTTGGACTTCTGAGCTGCCCAAAGCTGTGATTAGCCTTAGAGCAGTACTCTCAACACTGAAAGAAGGAAACAGTCCAGTTAGCAAGTAATACTTATGCTGATGCTTCCAGGATTCCAAAAATACCTACTTTTTCCCTCCATTTACTCCATTTCTGTATTACAAATAATACAGAAACATTTTGTTTTAAAAATTATGTTCTTAACCTTTTGAAAAGTTCACTTTTTCTACTGTTTAATACATCAACTATTTCAGCATCTTATTTTCAAATAAAGCACTCAAAAGTAGATTTAGCAAAAATTCCAAGTGCAGAGACCCTGATAAAGAGCCTCAAGTATCTCCAATTTAGTGTCCCCTTATTATTTTTTCATTCTTCATCTTCATCTAAAGAAGATAATATAAATAAATATATGCAAAACCAAAATAAAACGGCATGAATAATACATAGGAAGCTTCAAAGCTAACTACCATCTTCAAGTAGACAGCACTAAATTGTCCTTATTAAAGAAATTAGGAAGCTGAGGAAGTATAACTTTTGATTAAAAGCACTTTAATTTCCACTGCTTTAGTTGGAAGCACTTTTCACATCAGGTAGTTTGAAGTCATTGGAAGGATTTTTATAACATTGTCTTTGAAATGCCAAAGCCATAGTTTAGTTTATTCTAGTTGCAATGCAGTGCTCAATAAAATTGACGAACATCTGTATTTTACAGACAAAGTGACAAAACAAGATTGAGGTCAATAAAGACGTCAAGGCCTTGAATTTAAGGAGAAACTTGTGTTAATGTTTTCTTTATGCTTGGTAAAGGATAAGTAACTAGGCAATTTCAATTTGGACTATGAAATTGAGAAGCCTGATCCAGTGGAAGTTGTCCCTGCCCACAACAAAAGAGTTGGAACTAGATGAACTTTAAGGTCCCTTCCAACCCAAACCATTCTATGAATCTATGAATTTACTGCATAATTAGATTTTGTCTATATGAACTGGTAATAATGAAGTTACTCTGTCTCACATACTCCCACAAGATTTATTGTACTCTAAGAGTCAATGCACACTATTTCCCCCAACTTTTTGACAACAAGCCCCAGATTCTACATAGAAACTGAATCTCATGCTCTTCAACTTTGTTAACAGTAACGTAAACTCAAAGCTTTTGCCTGGAATTACCTGCATAACCTCTCTAGACCTTCTCTAACCAGCTTTGCCACCTTTCTTGTATTCAAATTAGCCACTGTTTTAGGCTATCATGAGAGGGACTCCAATCAGGTTCACATACAGTCACCATTGCTTTGCAGAAACTCTTTTTCAGATGCAGAGTGAACCAGATTAACCCTCTGACCTGACTGAAAATCAAACTTACATAAAAATTAAGTGAAACAAACTTAACTCTTGTAATGGAATTAATCTTCCTCTACAGAAGGAAGTAAGCACAGTCTCACTGGCAGACAAGCCAAGCACTGATTACAAGTAGCAGGCATTGCCCTTTATCTACCATGCAAGAAGCACTTCTTGGATATGACAGTTCTGTCCAAGAACTGTCCTGTGTGCTGACTCATGACACTGCTGCCACATGTGTGCAAGACACTACCTCATGCATCTCTGCAGAGCACTACTACTAACATCCAACTGTACTGCTGAAACACGCCCTGCTGAGACACCCCAGAACAAGTCAGTCACAGAAGTAAGACTGGGAAGTGCCATTTAAACAGCTCTCATGAAGCTTTCTACAAGAAGAAGAAGAAGGAATCTGAGTTTATGGACAAATATGGCAAACATCACTCACCAGAGATGGAGCTGGTTCTGATTAGTTTGTGGCACAGCAGCCAAGGAATGAAGATGGCTGAGGAGCTGGACTCTGTAATGAGGCTGGATGTGATGCATCCGATAGCTAAACATTTCCAGCAGAGTATGCAAAATTCCCCACGCGTGAGATTTGAACACTGTTGGCAGGAGCTGACCTTATGGAAAAGAAGTTTGAAAGATAAGTTTTACAACTGAACCACACCTTGAAATATAACTACAGAGTACACTGGTTTTATTAGGCTATAAGTCACAGACATTTGTTTTGAAAACTGTATTACCTCCAAAGAGCATAAGTGCAAGTGCTGTCTGAAGATGCTGTAAATGTATACAGCTTAACAATCTTTTGAATATACACATACAGCAGACATGCCAATTATTTTAACAAGAGCAATTATGTATCCTGTGTGTCTCAAAGTAACTTGGCTCACGCTTTTCCATTAAGAACTTTTTTACACAACACAGCACAACTGGAAAGGTCCCAGCAATACAAGTGATGGCATAAAGGAACAGCAGCACAACTAGTCTGGAATTTACTGCAGAACTAGGACAACTTTCAGGTTTTTTAATATTAAACTAATTTATACATGCCGCATCATTATATTTTCAGTTCTACTACAGCCTCCAGTTTCCATTAAACAAATACTACTTAACAGAAAGAAAGGGGGGAAAAAGGTTTTCTTTCTTACTGATAAAGCCTTTGATGCCCAAGGATTCTATTTCCATATAAACCAACAGGCGACTGTAGGTTTCCACAAGAGCAGGAGCCAAGGCCACACTAGATTTTGCATGAGCCAGCTTAATTACCCTTGTAGCTATGCTGTGAATCAGACTGAGGAAAGATAGAAAGTGTTTCAGAATCAAAAACAGGGACTTGAAATTTAACACATTTTTAAAGTAAATTAATAGATCTATATATGACATGTCCAGCCACAGGAAGCCTTTCTGATGATAATTAGCTACATACAGATTTATGAGTTAAAAAGGAAAAGCTAGCTGCATATACTGTACCTCATTTTGGCATGAACTGTGAGTGAGTCCAAGAGGTTCATTGGCAATGGGGTGATAGACCCTGATGCCATGCAATTAGTCCCTGGAAGAGGTGTCCTCATGTTGCCATTTCCATAAATAGTCTCTACTAGCACACCCATTGGCAAAGTGAAACACTCTGAATTGGTTGAGTAAGCATTGCACAACAAGGCAATTTTGTAGTCATTCATCTGTAAGCTTTTATTCCTTAAGCTCTGTTGCAAAAACCTGTGTGCCATAAAGATTAAACATTAAGCAGAAAGAAGAGTACACATGCATTCCAGGAATACAACTACACCAATCTCAGTTATAAAACCCATTATAAAATAGTAGAAAAAATCAAAATAGTTATTAATTGCACTACATCAAAATAACTGCTTCTTATGCCACACTTTCACTGTGTTACAATTTTTCTACATTGGAGAAACAACTCAGGAAAAAATACAGTTAAAAAATCACCTTTCCAGACATAAACTTAACCCAACGTACTGCTTATTCACATTTTCCAAACCACAGTGTAACAAAACAAAATTGTCAATTTACTTTCAGATTCTCTATCAGTAATAAAGACTGATTATTCTGAGATAAAATATATAATTTCTGCTAGCTGGATAACAACATTTCACTTTTTATGAAATATTTTAAGTTTGAGCTCTGTCTTTCTGAATGACTTTGAAGTCACTCTACTGATAACCTCTATACAGCATCCCATCACACAACACATTCTGAATACAGGCTTGGAACTGCCAATTTCATTATGCCTAAATATAAATCAAAACATAACAAAACCCCCACACTCACTCATGGTGAAGCTTAAGAGAATGAGGAATGGGAATCTGCAACTTGGAGTTGTCACTATGGGCCTTCCGGTTCAGATGAATCCAAATGCAGGTCATTGCAAAAGCATGAGTTGACTGGGGTTTGTTAATGTCAGGTACAGGAATATACTAAAGAAAGAACATATCAATGTGACATACCACATGGACTAATGTGCAGAAAACCAATTTAGATAGCCGGTATTCACAAGATCGGGTTTTCAGTAATTTTAAGAAATTGTCTAAGACCCTGGCAAAAGGAAATTCATGCTTAAGAGTATACAGTTTCCAGACATACATAGTTACACAGCATATGCTTTTTCTCTCAGCCTCACACTTACACATTATTCAGAAACCAGTTATTGTATCTGCTTCCATAGTAGGTATTCAGTGGTTCAACAATATTTCCTGAAAAATCTGAATTGTTCAGCAACACAGCTAAACCTCAAACATTAATACACTTCTCATGAAAGGGTACAGATACAACCCAAAATTAAAAAGTTTTGTATCCAGATTTAGCTACAGTACTGCCATTGGAAAAGGAACTCCAGGTCTCACCTTTTGCCAACATCCACATTTCTTTCTTTTTGATACAGTTACTGCTGCACAAAGACCAGTGACAGTGCAAGTGAGACAGCACCAATACATCATCAACAGGATAGCAAGGCAGATTCTTTTAAGAGCAACATCCAGAGATAACATTTTAAGTGCTTGTGAAACTGAATCTTAAAAAATGCTTCCTAGGATTCTGTTTCACAAGCGCTTAAAAATCACTAGTCAAACAAAGACTTTGAATAAGTGTAACTTAGAGCCATCACTACAGCTGAAGTAAGCAATCCTATTCCTCTTTCCATATCTGATGCTGAGAAAAGCGATTGAAATCTTCTGACACAAATTGTACTGAAGAATTTCTGTGGTCAAAACTAATGTAGCAGGGGGAAAAGTTGTTACATATGAGTTTGATACATCACACACCTGTAGTCTTCTATCCATTCACCCAAAGTAAAAAGCACTATGATTAGAATAAGCAATCAGGACTTAACACTGACAATGCTGCTGGAATTAAAGTTTAAGAACTTTGTCTAAGTGCCCCTTCCTCAAGAACTTTAATTCTAGAGGAACGTACAAAGCATGGATATGATTCGATTTGCTCCTGCAAAATGAATTTAAAATACTATTCTGTTTCAGCCCAGATGTAACAATAGAATTACATATTATTCCTTTACAGTCTCCTCAGTGCTTTAATAAGCTCAAAACCTTAGTCAAACCAAAGCCAAGGAAGAGAGGAGTTAACACAGGTCTTTCTTGCCCCTAAAAACAAATGTGGTTACATGGATCCTCCAAAAAATGTATGAAACATCTCCTCCCAGCTATGTAGCATGCTGTTCTAACAGTGACTCAAGAAGGATAGTAGTATTGACATATGAAGGTCCCAAGTTGAATTAAAAAAAAAAAACTTTTAATATCAGAGACTTACTTCTTTCTCAGGATACAGGAGGTCAAACAGCTTCATAACTGGGAGGAAGTCAGCCAGTGCATTCTTCTGGATGCTGCCAGAGATGAACTGGAGTAGCACCCACATGAGGTGGTCTCTCCCCTTAATGAGACCACGGCCTGCCAACTGTCAAGAACACTCAGTAACAGACAAATACTGCATGCAGAAGAAATTCACTAAAAAGATTCTCATGAAACTAGAAGTGCAGACTAAAACAGTTTCAGCAAAGAATTTTATAGCCAAACTTAGGCAGAAACATACATCATTTTCAGGTAGAAGAGAAATAGGTACATTAATTGTAATACATGAACGGACTATGTGAGGACCACAACAATTAACGGTAAGACTTAAAATGCATTTAACTCCTGAGGATCACTGCTTTGAAAAACTAGCAACATTTAAATATTGGTCTTAAATTGTCACCTTGTAGCCCTGTAGTGAAGTACAGTATTGCCATTGCTAGCATCAGGCCACAGGTTTTATAAACTCTTACAAAGGAAGTCCCTGAGCCAGAACAACTTTGGTTTGCTTCATCCGGACTCACCTGTTTTTTGGTTTTTGTTAATTAACTTCTTTATCTGTAACAGAAACTCTCTAATAACTAATATGCTACTCTTATCTTACTTGCTGTAGTTTTATATAGATTTGTACAATTGTGTTGTATAATGCCTGTTGTTGCAATGTTTTATTAACAGTAATTACAGGAATACAGCCCTGGTAAAATTAATTTCAGGGAAAACAAAGACAGCAGAGAACTACAATCCATCAGAAGTGGAACACAACACGGAACTGTAGACAAATGTAGATGGAGCAATGTGTTGTGCATGTTGGAAACTGCATCTAAATAGCCACAAGCTGATCCTACAGCAAGGAGAAAACATCCTCACCCTACCATCAACAGCATACAGCTCTCTCAGCAAAGAGCTCTGGAGGACTGGCATCACCACCCTTAGAACCATAACCCTGAGCACCAGAGAAAAGGGCAAATACTCGTATCAGTTCAAATAGAATTATTACTAGGAAGTAATAATAACTTGGGACTGTGATTGCCAGTATCACCATAATTGGACGAATTACCTTTGATTGCTTGAGTAGATTGATTAGACAAACAGTGAGTTCCTACACAGCAAGTTTTTTAGTCCACAAACAGAACAGGGCATTCACTCTGTTCAAAATTTGTTTGTAAACTGGATGCATGCAACAGCACAGTACTTAGATCTTCTGAATTATGCCAGCTTATCTCTTTATTCTAGTTATTAGCACACTTTGAATCCAAATAAAATGCAACATCCTGTAACTGAATACACTAAAAACACACCTAGCTCACAGAACCATAACTTGAGAATTTGACTTCTAGAGAGAATAGTGATTAAAAACTTAACTAATTCTTACACATAAAGTACTTCTTGCAGGGATGAGTGACACTTTTAACAAAAATACTGGTTTTGCTTTTTAATCCCTCTTACCATGTGGGTGCGATACAAACAATTTACCTTTTGATGGAGTGACAGGACCATATGAGGAAAACTTGCAAACTGAAAGAGCACAAAGAAAATGAGCTGGCTGGAGAGATGCTGCCACAGAAGCTGACTGGTTCCACCATCATCAAACTTCTCTTCAGTTTCAGACCGTTCCATGGCATACACCACAAGATCCACCAGCTGGTCCTCCAGCACAGGGCAACGTTGCTTGTGCTGTAAGGCAGAGATCAGATACAGTATTCCAAAAGCCTTGCCATTAACTCTAGAACTTGCAGAGTTGCAGTTACAGTACAGTATTTTGACAGAAGGCTGGGAAGCATGAGATGAAGTCTGAACTTAAGTTAAGGATAAGCCAGTATATTAAAGCTGCACTATGTTACAGGTCACAATGATTTTTTACATTTTATCATATATTCCATAATTCCCCTACTCAGTTCCAAAACACAGATCATTAACACACAGATAACATCTGGATTTTTTTTTTTTGCTGTTTCATAGAATATTCAGGCCAAATTATTTCTCTGATTGCACACTCACAGAAAACAAAGTCCATTCTTTAAACATACATGTAGGGGTTCTTTCATTTGGTTTGAGGTTTTCTGCTGGTTTGTTGTTTTTTTTTTTTTCATTCCTTCTTTTCTCCATTAAGTCCATTTCAAAAGTAGGGATCACCATGAAGAAAATGTACCAATTATACCATCAAATTCAGACAAGCATCCCAATACATGATAAAGGTATTTGATGACTATTCTCTTTTTCACTCTCATATTGGGTTCACCTACTGCCTGCAACGAGCAGCAGAATTAACATCTGGTTAATACCCCTATAACTAGATGGTGTCCTATTGACATAGCACCACAGGTTACAACATCAAAAAAGCTTGAGAATTAATCACTGCTGTGTTCTACATACTCTAAATAGAACAAAATTACACATCAGAGGGAGGAGCCCGTTGGATGTTAGAATGCCACAGTTTTCACACTGAGCTATGCAAACCCAGAAATAATTTTAAATACACACCATCTCTGAGGATTTTTAATAATGATCAAATAAGGAATGCATTATATATTCAGATATATACTGTTAGTACAGATGTATATAAAGTAGGTCCACTAGCAGTAATTTGGAACTCAGATCATAAATCTGCAGTTCAACACTACCAAGTATAATGTCACATGTTACAAGATCTTCAGTGCAACAACTTCTTGCTATTATCCTGCATCTGTATTGTTACACTCATTTAACATACTATAACTAAGGAACAAATCCCATGGAGAATTTAACTTATCTCAGAATGTATTAGCACCTTGGAAATAATCTAACCTGTTTGTTTCAATGCAATCTGTACTCAGGAATGGTCACATTTATTCATTTTTTGATTTGGCCTGATGCCTGTAACATAATGCAGCCTTAAAGAAAAAATTATTACTTTATGATACAAAACAAAAGGAACTGAGCTGCTGAAACACTAATCATGAAAATGCACCATCCCTTTCTAGAGGCAAAAAGGTGTATGTAAAAAAGTTTTAAAAGATCACCCCAATACTCATAAAACATTTCAGGGATGCCTTAGATGAATTCTTAGACTTACTAGCCAGGCAGCCTAACAGAAGGCTAATATAAAGATATAATAAAAGTAAAGAGAGATGCTGAAAGGAGATGCTTGTTCTACCTTCATTGATGGTACTCTTTAGCTATGAAAAAAAAGAGATTCTTTTTGATTAAAAATAGAATGCAAGAATTGGAAAAGTTGACAAAATACAGTGAACAGCATCCCCTGTTGCATGCTCTTTGCCAGCTCAAAACTGCAGAAAGCTACAATCCCAGCTGTGCTTTCTTGAAGCATGCTTAACACAAACCTCTAGCTAAGACAGAAAGCACCGATGATACCTTTTCTCCCAGTCAGCAATGTCATTATCACAGACCAACCACAGTACAGGTTACAGAGAGCAGTATTGGCACCATCCCTTCAGAACACCTTGGGGCTTTTGTGGCTCCTTTTTTGCCCCCTCCCAAAGCAACTAATTATGAAGCAGAGCAGGGTGCAACAGACAACACTACAGACTAGTTGATAATCCAGCATGCAAAACTACTATGTACAGGGCTTGAAATTTAAGAGTTTGCTAAGCACTGGGTTAATGTCTAAAAACCTAACCATGTTAGGCTATATTAATTTGGAATAAAGTTATTCAAAGAATACAACAGGAAAAATATTACTGTTAAAAAGAGAGCCAGAATTTCCAGTAGGAATTTTTGCTATTCCAAATAATTCTAAGACTGGGAAAAGTTTAAGAGCCAGGAAATTAAAAAAATGAATTCAAGCTTTAATTCTGAAAACCACACTTTCATTGTGTTAAAAACAATCTTCAATCAGAAAAATAGCAGTACATCACATTCTATCCTCATTAATTTAATTTTCTGGCAATTTTTCTTTTCTGCATTTTCAGTGAATATACATTTCTGCGAAGGTTTTATGTCTGTAGTTTCGGAACTCTTGAAAATAAAATACTGTGCTGCACAGGAATTTGCAGAATTGGGCCCTTGTTTTATTAATTGCTCCTAAGTGAAAGAAAAGCTCAGTATAAACCGAGATGAATAAAATTATAGGTGAGAGCTGATTACCCTCATAAATAAGTAGGAATTCATGTTTTGGCACAGTTTAAGTAAAACAAAAACAAACAACAAAGAACCTCCAAATGCTGTTCTGGATTACATATGAAAAAATGTAGCATTCAAGATCACTGTACTTTTTCTCCTTAAGTAAATATGACTCTAATTTTCACAATTTGGTTGTACAAACACATTCTCCATTTTGTTATGAGAATAACATTTAAAGATCTGAAAATACATAATTTTATTGAAAACATTATTAAACCATGAAGAAATAGGAGGGAGAAAATGTGCTTCCATGACAACTTGACACTACAATTTCTTGAGGCCAGCCCTCTAATGGACTCGTGGTATTTCTTTAAGTGGATCAGAGCTTCAATTGGATGGTGGCTTGTTGTTCTAATTTGGGTTTGAATTTTTAATTCCTTCCTGTTTTGGGATGTCGAGACAGGGTGGGTATCAGAGGGTGGGGCAGGGGGATGGCTAGCATTAAAAGTATTTCCATAAAGAAAAATATTTTAAGGAGTTAGTAAGGCTGGCTGATGGCTATGATAGCTTTTCAGTATTTTAAACAAACAACATTTAGTAGATATCTACACTTTAGAAATGGACTCAGAAGACCAAATCACAGAGGCCAAGATCCCTACAAAAGTAAATGGTGTCTCCAAAAGTCCAATTCAAAATGCCTAAAGTAGTTAAAACATGACAGAACTACTCCCACACTTCCATTTTCAAAAACTGTGTGCCATGAGGACACAAAACCTTAAAGCTTATTGTTTATATTATACCTGATTCTATCATCTCTCCCAAGTTTGGCAGCCATTCTCAAGTTTCCCTCATTAAAAAAAGGAGTTTTATATTTATACAAGGAACATATACTGGAGTGTTCTCAACGCACACCCTTACAATCAGAAACCTATAGAAAATAATCAACCCCCCTTAAACTAAATACTTTGCCACATTATCACCAGTTAAATTGGATAGTAAGATCCCAGCATCAACCAGAATTTTAACAATAAAAGTAAAAGTCAATTTTTAAATATTGCATTATATAATTCCTTTCACTTAACAGCTCTGCTTACAAGAGCTTCCCCATGCTAATTATCCTGGTTTGTAGCTAACAGAGAACACAACTACACATTCACTTGCACAGAGTAAGGCACAGATAAGCTGCAGATCACCACTGCTGGTTTAAAAGGTGACCAGCCAAATACACTATTTAAAGAGCAAATCATTAATTCAATAGCTGCTAATTAAACATTTTTACATTACAGAAACATGACATCCAAAAATGACCTCCTCTCTCAAATATTCCCCAAAATAATAGTTTTTGATTGATTAGAGGACTGCAACAAGATGCTATATTCTTCACACAAGACTGCATATACAGAGAAGGTAAAGATATAAATCAAAACCTCCAAAGAGAGTTCATGTTCTTACGACATTACTTTAGTCCTGTTTTAAGAAAAAACCATAAGATCCCTAAACCAAATCTTAATGTTGTATCAGTGCACTATGACACTCTGAACTGTTAATCATTTTCCAAAAAAAACAAATTGTTACATGGTTCAAAAAATTATTTAAAAAAATAACTAAGAATTGAAATTGACACCTCAGGTAGCAGGAGGATATAAATTGACATAGAATTGTTGAATCATTTAGGTTGCAAAAAGACTCTTAAGATAAGATTTCAACTGCTAACCATGATAATAATATACAGGATAAAATACAATTTAAATCTCTACTTCCTATAGACCAATTCAAACAGATATACGAGAGTATGTACTGTCCACACAGAAGTACACAGTAGCAAAAGCTCAGAGTCCCCAGACACCAACAAAAGAAACATTTTGAAGTCTATATTATTACATTTGGACTTAAAACCATATACTTGATAAGGTTATTGGAAAACCTCATCCCACAAGAAAACTTAGAATCCTGAAAGGAACGCGTGAATCTTTAAACATACAATATTTTACCTTCATTTTTCTCCCTGCAAGGTTAACAGGAGAGCTGGATTTGTGTATTTTTTACACAACTCAGAGATGGCTTGAGTGAATGGTTTTCT
The DNA here is from genome assembly GCF_051311805.1 of Agelaius phoeniceus. NCBI lineage: Eukaryota > Metazoa > Chordata > Aves > Passeriformes > Icteridae > Agelaius > Agelaius phoeniceus. The sequence continues at coordinate 56,300,701 of NC_135267.1, forward strand.
AACACAGATCTGCTTAGTTAAGACTGAACCACAAAATTTCGTTGTTCATCTTCAAGAACTAGGACAAATCTGGCTGAACCATACCTAGATTGTGATGCCAAAAGATTCAAATGAAGGCTCCAATCCTGCAACTGGATCTGTGTAAATAGTTGACAGGGCATACAAGCAACTCCACATAAATAATTAATGATCATAAATAAATAATGATCATTGCGTTGAGGTGTTTCTGTACTTAATCTGAAACAAACTTGGCACTATTTGCATTTCTAAGTGTCTTCTATTATAGTGACAGTTCAATTTCTGCAAGTAATTTCTCTAATAATAAAATACAACAATATCAGCCATTTTACTGAAAGCATTGATATAGTTATACAATTTCTGAAAAGCATGCTACTATTTTTGTCAGGTGGCTACATTAACAAATTGAAATGTAACACAAAGGTAATTTGTACCTAAAAACAAGTAAAATTTCAATGTTTTCCACAGTTTTATGCAAAGTATAATAACGTTTAAATGGAACATATTTCCTGTTTTATACCACTGTACCACCCACCTCTATATCTGTATTTTCAACTCACATATTTTCAACTCACAAATTTTCAACATCTTTATGCTGGTGTAACTGTAGTAGCACAGCTATAGTTCATGTTCTGTCAGCATTTCCTTTATAAGCTACATTCTTCACGTTTGTTGCTTGGCCATAAAAGTTCACGCCAGGATGAAACTTTGTGTAGGAATTCCTATACTAGCAAACAAATTTTAAAAGTATAATTTAATACATTTTATTTCTTCAATTACTTTTAGAGGACGGTGAAGTAGGAGTTAAAACCCAGCATTTTTAACATGATATTTTTTTACATGATAGAACATACCATCCATAGTTAGGAGAATAAAATGGGTTCAACATAATTTTTGTCTGTATCTTGTATTATTTACCAGCTACAAGATGGATAGAAGAATAATTTCGTTTATCAACTCAATGCAGACACAGAAAGACAAACAAATACTACTCATTTAAACAGTAAACCTAGCAGCTCAATTCCAAGGTTTAACATTTCAGCTGCTTTAAGTCTCAGGTACAAAAGATCGTTATATACAACACAGAGTACTGTTAGCCAAGATGTAGGAATCTGTGCATTCAAAAACATTGTCCCAGTTCAGAAAATGCACTGGTGTATTCCATTACATTGGGAAATGTACACAAGGTTTCAGGATCATGTAAATTTTATAGTCAAGTTACAAACCTGAAAAAAGTTTCTTAAATGGAAACACTGACACAACCTTCACTATAGTATTGCAAACAGCAACGCTATTTTATAAATCTTAAAACACTGCTTTTTTAAAGTAGGTGTGGCAATTATTAGTGTAATGAGGGATAAACTATAACACCCATAATTTAAAATTTCAAGCAGAAGTCCACTTGGTTGACTTGCTCAGGTGTTTATTCATTTAAACAAGTAGTCAAAATTTTAAGGAACTACTTTTTGTGCAGTATTCTGCACTACTCTTCTTTCACCTAGATTGGAGAATATTATAATTGCCTGTTGGGAAGTTCTTTACAGAAGCTTCCTAATGATAAGAAAATTCCACTAGTAAACCTTTCTTTTTTTAAATTATGTATTTAGCCTTATATTTTTAAAATTAAGTCCAGTGGATGTTTTTTTCCACCAGATTAAGGAAAGAAATTTTGAACTAAAAATCTCTCCTCATCTGAAAATTCCAGCAAAGTTGAAGTTATGACTGGTAAGGGAAGTGGTAGCAGTCCATTCCAAGAAAAAATGTTAGTATCAAAGGACCACTGACTGTCAGCTTTATGCTATATCCCTTGTATCTCTAGAGAATTGTAGTGAAAATTTGCCCTTGACTAATGGTCCTGCCAATTTCAAGCCCTGACTGTACATGTATTCTCTACCTGGAATCAGTGGCTACAAAGCGGTCAGCGTATCGTTAGTCACAATACAACAGTAAGGTTGTGAACATACCTGAGCAATGTTCAAGGTCTAGAGCATTGGAGGATGGGCAGGACAAGACAGGACAGAACAAAAATAAAGGAAGAAAAAAAGAAAAGACAAAACAGTGACTATGAGGCCAGCCTCAAGGATCCCCAAGTCAGACTAAGCCCCCCCATTCTAAAGTTTCAAAAAAAAAAAAAAGTAACAAAACAAACCCCAGCTTCCAACTATTCTAGTACTATAACATTCCAATACAACAGAGTACAACAATGCTTTAAAAACCAACGAACAACAACCAGTCTCCTACTGTCTGTCAAAGGTGTACTTGAGGCTGGCCTTATAGGAAAAAAAAGCAATGCAAAAAAAAATCATATTTTAAATCTCTACTTTTCAATTTAACATTCGTAAAGCAATATACAAATGATAGGAATAACAGTGTCCAATTAACCTAATATGATCTCATAAAAAAATAATCACTCTTTGTACCTAAACTGTTTTGCTTAGTTAGCTATAGCAAAGAAAAGAGAAAAAGAATAGTGCAGATTCTATGCAGAATTAAATCACATGTTACAGCACAGTACAGTACCTGCTTATTCAGACCTAGCATATTGCAGACCATATCCCTTGAATACGGTTGCTCCAGCACATATCTCAACAAAGCAGTCTGTGGCTCAAACAGATCCTTGAAAAAGAAACAAGGAATCACATACAAACATATATTGCCTCAAGATTATGTTTAATACTGAGCTTACATTTAACTGAATAAACAATGTAAGAATGAATATTTAATTTATGCAGGTATGTATCATCTGGGAAATTGTCTTCCTCTCTGGTAACTAAAAGAAATGAGGAGATAATCATAGTTCTTAAGAAGTGGCAGATTTTATGAAGTCCAAGTAGAAGAACATTCTTCATCCAAGAGAAGGACAGTACACTTCTTGGAACAGCTTTGAACTCAAAGGAAACAAGGTAAGACAACTGAGGAAATGCACCAAAATGCATAAAAATCAGGACTGATGTGAAGAAATCAGATATGAAACAACTGCTCATTGCATCTTCCCACAACCTGAATCATTTTAAATAAAAATGTTAGCTGGAGTTGGGTTCAAAACAAACAGAAGGAGCTGATTCCTCATGCAACATGAAGCTGAAATGTGACATTACTTGTCAAAGGAATGTTGAGAATACTAAAAGCTTACAGGGGCTCAAGAAGAGTCTGAACAAGTATTTGGGAGATGAAGGTTTACTAAACACAGAGAAACCACATCTGTGTCAGGAAACACGCAAAATTATAATGGCTATATATTGCAAGCACAATACATGGCACTAGACATACTGGATTTCCTTTCTTAGACATCTAGGGTATGGGGAATGGGATGCAGGACAACATGGATTTTTGTCCTGATCCTTTAAATTCTTTCAATACACCACTACTTCACATTCAGAGTTTAAAGTTTAAATATGCAAACTTTAAGTTTGAATTGTAAATTATCTTTCCTGTGGAATAATGAAGAGCACAGAAAAGAAGAAATTACTTTCCCATTCTCTTCCATCTAGCCAATTTTCCAATCAATTCTCTGCTCTCACTTGCTCTCTCACATGCACACACCCACAAAGAACATTAAATTATGTCTCAAGTTCTTCAATAACCTGGACAGCAGTTATACCAAACACTACTATCCAAGTCCTCTGTATATAGCTTGAAATCACTGAAATATTAAACATCTACACCTTCAAAGTTAGCCTAATTGGAACAGATATTCACAGTTGAAAATTTTCCCCACTTTAATGACACAGAAATTTTGTTTTACTGAATATAACAGGTTTAAGAAGTTTAATAAGGTGTACCTTATCATATGGTAAGAGACCTTTCAAAGGAAAACGGAGGGTTGTAGGATCCAGCTTCCATGAGTTACACATGGCACCAGAGTTATTTACCACAGGAAGGAGACTGCAGCGACCTATATGCAATGAAACATAAATTCTCAACTGGAGAATTTAGTGAAACTGGCCCACTGCCTAATCATTTTGATGCAAAAACTGGCCTTGGCCACTTTTATGCTCTCTTTTAATTTCCACTGTTTAAAGGTTTTACCACAAGGATTGCTTCAAATTGATTTTATTTTTCTAACCAACTTTCAGCTAATAAAATATCTATGCAGTAAAGTCCCCATTTATTCACATCGGGTACCTCCAAAATAAAAGTTTTTGCAAATATCAATCTATAAGTAATATCTAATATCTTAGATATTACCAGAATATTGTTCCCCTGCCATTGCTTGACCTAGGGATTTGATTTTGGCAGACTGACCCTTTACACAAAGAAAATAGCCTTATAAACCTAAGCACAATCTAGTCTTTCAATTTCCCTTCATTGACCCTGTGGGCAAGATTGCATTTAGTAAAGCAGTCAAACACAAGTGTGTGGATTCCAATTAAAGTCAATGAAGATCCAGTCAATTCAGTCAGCATAGCCCAGTGAGACCAGAACACATGAAGTGTGCTTGGTATGCTAAATTTACACTTGTTAGTCAGTGTAAATTAGACAACTAGCCTTTAGTTTAGTTGCTTAAACATAAGCATCTGAACTGAGCCCCAGGCAAACCTGTACGTCAGCATCTAAATGTAGGTGCCTCAATTTTGACCTCTCTCCAGCTGAAGTTCCATGACTTCTATTATCCAAACTGGCCATATTTTTATCAGATAAAACAAGAAGTAAATAAATATTTGTTTCTTCCCTTCAACTTTGTCTATACAAGTAATCTACACATACAACACTTGGAAAAATAAAATGTGATCCCTGTCAACCATATAAATAAAAGCTATGCCACACTTTCAATACTTCTGATGCTTCTGAAACAAAATGCTTTGGGAGCATTACAGATGAATTTACATTTTTAATCTCTGCACTAAAAAAGCTCCATCACAATAAACCTTGCTCAGAACTAATGCAACTAATGCAGCTCTTATTAAACTACCCAAAGCAAACAAAAGACATTTTTATCTTTTGAAGAAAAATGTAGCAGGAATCATATTAAAACAAAGCCAAATTTTGATCACCAGATTTCTAACAATAAATGAAGATGAGCATTTCTTTCACAGAAAAGTAAAAGAGTACACATCTGAACTAGGAAATGTTCACCCAGAAGCCAGCAACAACAGAGAAGAGGCTGAGCAGCTACAAAAGCTCCAATGGAAACTGAAGTCAAAACATTTCAATACTAACATCCCAGTGGATATGTATTAACTTGGGCACAGAAAACCTACAATTTCCTTTCTCTACTAGTGACCCATAGTTACAAACCATATGACCATGTAACAACTAGCACACTTCCTACCAGCAGGTAGAAAGAATTATTTTGATCTCATCCGTGAATTTTCCCCATCAAAACAAAAACTGAAAGGAACCAAGTCTGAGAACAAACTAACAAGGGCAGAGCTACTATATGAAACATAAGATCTGAATTATTTTGCTTAGTTGATATAGGTCCCAAGAGGTTCTAAGAAAAAAACAGTTCAAAATAAATTAATTCATTTTAAAGTCATTCATTAAGTCATTGTCTTACCACAAATAGAATTTATTCTTGCTGTAGGTCTGAAGGTATCCACAAAATCTGATACTAAATTACCTAGTAACTGGGTGAGAAGAGGAGAAAAAAATTAAGGTTTAAGTTCCAGACATTAATAAGGAATATTTAAGACTTAAAAATATATACATGTATGGACTTTAATAAAATATGCAGAAATTGACTAAAATAACTAGCTTCCTATTTCAAACAGTTGGAAAAATCATCTGGAACATAAAACTACAAAATGAAAGCTGTGGCATTAGAAAGGAGGCGCAGGAAGAACTCTTCCCCGTTTGCACTCAAGCAGGAGTTTATATAAGAAGTGTCTCCTATGCAAACTATGTTATTTGAATGCATAACACTTAGAAACAGATTATTTAAAATGAACTATAATTTCTGTTCATAACAAATCTCTGCCGCTGAATAACAATTCCACATAGAAAAATGACCCAAATTAATACAATCTACTTTAAATCTTCTCTCAAAAGACAGTAACAATTTTCCCAGTAATACAGGGGAGTTGGGATTTTACCCTTTTCCAAACATGTAGATATTTTAACAGAACGCAAAATTAAAAACTGGATCAATATTATGTTATTTTTTGGAAACAATGACAATTTTCATTCCACCAGAGCCCCAAATATCTCTGCATAACTGAGTTTAAACAGAGAAAACCCTAGTCAGTTATTTAAAGTGATTTTTCTTATCCTGAAGCTATAGAGAAAGCACACAGTGGTAGGTATGCACGACCTGCATTTGCAAATGTATTCAACAACAATTCAGTGCTTCAAAAGTTTTGAACATCAGACCATAGGTCAAAATTATGTCGTAAGTTTTATGCAAGAACACAGGGAGCTGCTGCTGCAATCACATCAAACCTGTATCTTCATTTATGTGACTAAACACAAAGCTTTTGAAGAAAATCCGCAGATTTTAAATTTTCACGTGAACTTTGTTTTAAAATATAGGTGCTGTGTGCAACAAAATTCAGGGTACATTATTGTATATCATATCATTACCCAGTGGGGAAGTTTTCCTTCAGGATATAGTTTTCTGATTTCTGTGACTGCAAAGTAGGCAGGCAGCAAACAAGCATTTCTTTCCAAGATGTAGGCTACTACCTATAAATAAAAAAATACATCAGTGTAAAAGACCCTGGATAGGGTAAATGAATGTGTAATCTGTCTAATAGTCTGAGACAGCCCACTAAAACAGATACAAGAAAATACTTTTTCTTAAGTTGTATTCTGATAAAAATACTTCAATAATTCTCAAACCTGTTTTTAATTGTACAAGCATAAGTTAGACTGTTTGAGTCTTAAGACCACACCTCTATGTCTGCCCATGAAGTACAGAAAAAAATTACTATTTTTATTCACTAAGGAAAAACTATTAATTGTTATTATATCCTATACATCTTACCTTAGGATGTACAGGATATATTATATAATATATTATAATTTATTATAATATATTTATTGTAATATATAATTTATATTTATTATAATATATAAAATATTTATATAATATATAAATATTGGGCCTGACTCTCTTATTAGGGATTTTATCACTTACTTACAATATCCCACAAAAGCACTTTGTTTACTGCATAAACTGCAATTGCAGTAAAGAATTTGAACACAAAGTGTAAGACTTTCCTGTTGAACTATACCAACAACCAGAGCTATCCCAACCATCAGAAACTCACTTGTAACAAGAGAATGAGGCCTATCTTCCTCTATAGCAGTATAAAATCCATATAGTTACCTCTCTTGCTGCTAAAAGCTGCTGTACAACAGCTGAGCTCACAGTGTTTGGAATTGTTAGGATTTTCTCTAGGATCACTTTCAGCAGATCACGCACACCCTGAAAGAAAGCACATGAAATTAATGTTGCTAGATATTCTTTATTTCTGGGAGGAAGATTACACAATCAATATGCTCAGACAATATTTTGACAGAAAAATTAGTTCTTGCTGCTAAGTGTCAAATGACAAACTGCTACTGAGACTATTAATACTGAATAAATTAAAATTTAACACTAATTACATTAAATTCCTTATGGAATGTCTCAGTCTTAATATGCTCCAGAAGAGAAAGTAACTGTTGGTAATCTGATGTGCATCCAGAGACATCCAACCTACAAAGCCTTCTGGAGCCTGACCAGAGCACAATGTTGTATTTTGTGTTTTCTGCTCTAACATCATCAACAATGCAGTGAGGTGATTCTCTGCAAGACACGCATGGTCTCCTACTCCTTCTGTTGGAGCTGTACCATGCCAAGGACTCAGCTTTCAGGAGATTTTCTGCTGTGTAGCAACAGAGGTAAAGCAGATGACAGCATTCCAGCCTTAATGCTTGATAGTTTTTATTTTCCAGGGTTTACCACTTCTGCAACTGCATTAGGGTTATTTAGCTTGTAACTGAAAATGGAGGAAAGGGACTGTAACAGAAAAGTGTCTGAAGAGTTACACTGTAAACACAAAATTATCTCTTAGGTTAAAGTTCAAAAAGCATTAAAAGTGCTCACTGAATTTTCTTTTGTAAGAAAAGAAGTCTTCAAGAAAATTGGATGTCTCTTAGATAAAATCATAAAAACAAAGGTAGCAAATAACATGTGTTTGCAAAGAGAAAGGAATGAGTGGAAGAGACCTTGTAGTCTACACCTCCAATAATCTTCCGAACCAATTTGAATGTTAATGCCCACAGCTGAGTCCTTTCCCACTCGAGTGTATCGGAGTTTATCAGAGATTCACACACCATCCTAGCAGAAGAAGACAATGCAAGAATGAATAGCAGATAATAAGCACATGTTTTCCAGCAGTAACAGTACAATGCCATTGCAAAAATACCTCCAATATAACATCTTCCATATAGCTAATAAATTACTCCAACATGGCTCACCTAGGTGGCAAAAGTCCAGTTTCTACTGCCATTGCTAGGCAGTCATAAAGAAAAGAAATTCTTTTAGGACTATGTTGGCTATGTATGAATCTTACAATCCACTGGACACACTGTTCATGGGACTCCTGAAAAAACAACAGGGGGAGAAAGAATGTATTTACAGGTAGTGAAACAAACTATAAAATTCATACAGTATCCTCCCATGAAAAAATGAAACTAACACAAGAACAGGACTATAAATCAGCAGAGGTGATCCAGTTGCCCAACCTATAGCTTTTCCTACAAGTATTTTGATCTTATTTTGATGAAGGTCACTTGTCCAGCAGAAGTTGAGTTCAGTTGTCCAGTAGAGGAAATATTTCCTAGATTAACCACTGATTTCTATAGTCAACTTTTGCTTTCACAAGTTACCACAGACTAAAGTAAAATAGAACTGTTCTACATTATTTTTCCCTTTCACAGTTATAATCAAATTCAGTGAAAATAAAGATGAATAGGCCTCCAATTATGGAGCAGTGTCTGAAGGTATCTAGCTTTTGAAAGGTGATTTTTTTAACTTCTCAACCATCTTATTTTATTTTTTTCTCTTTTACCTACTTATTCACTTCTATCAAAAATTCTGTAACAAACTACCTTTTATTGTTTATTTCTTTACTGTTACACTTCTATTTGCTTAATTTTATTTGCACTGCACACCAACCTCTACCGAACAACTATTTAACCTTACAAATATCAAAATTACCTTTCTTTTCATGCAAAGGCTTCCTATATTCTTTACTATGCCATGTCTGAAACCAGATTCTGAATGACTGGACACAGACCTTACAGCTTAAGTGTTTGTCTACTAGAAAAGGTATCCTTATATTAAAAAGTACATAAAGTACAAAGACATAAGCAACAAATCAAATGTTAACCTGGGAAAGACTGCTCCAAAACTGTCTAAAAGCTCCCAGGCAGCTGATCAGTTTGGTTCTCTCATCTTCAGGAGTGTCCATAAACATCCTAATGCAAACAAGAACATTAGTTATTAGCAGTACCCAGTGAAACAAGTAGAAAAATACATTTACACATAAAACCTTCCACAAATAAAGCAGTATTACACTTACCCAGGAAAAGCTTCTTCAATTACTTCTGTTTTCTGTAAGAGAAAAACCCCAAGTGAGCTACTGTTAGAAGGTTTTCTATGACTATCATGGCCCCAGGATGATGCACAAAAGACAAATTCACATTGTTATGGGACTGTACCAGAGAACAAGAGGTGCCTTTGCTAAATCACACTACTCCAAAGATGAGATTGCTTTGTTTTCACACAGATATATAAAAGTTGTGGATCCAGATTAAGGCTCTGTTTCTTTGTTTTGGGTTGGTTTTTTGCCTTTTTTTTAAATCTTCTAAACACCTAGAGATTACTTCGTTTCTCACTTGTTCGATTGTATTATTACAGCTCTCTTCTCAGCATTTGAAAAATTAGTATTTTTGAATTCCATTAAGTTTTTACCCCTCTTATGTTCAGTTACACAAATCAACTAAATACAATTACTTTCTCATCCAAATTTAGATCTACTGCTTTTTAAATTTTATTGAATAATGAAATGGTCTTGTACTAGGTAAAAAACTAAACATGAATATTCAATTTATCTCCTGTAAGACCTTGCTTTATCCCCTCCCCCCACCTTTTTCAACTTTATTTTGCTCAAAGGCTTCTACATCATTATTCTAAAACTTCAGCAAATAGTTCTGGAAAATATTATTCTAAAGCCTTTCCTACCTTTTGTAAGAATTTCATATTATACTCAGGTGTGATCTATCACTGACCATTATGCATTTTCATTGTCATGTTACAGATATAAAAGCATGTAACAAAATCAACTTGTTGGTGTTCCATCATTTGGCTCAGAACTGTCTGTCACTGCTACTCAAGAAGCAAAGCAGAAGCTGACACTCATCTGATCTGCACAGAAAGCAAGGTAAGGTTTGCTGCTGCCCACCAAGTCCATACCAGCAGCAGGGAAAGCAGTAATTTGCTATTTTATCAGTTATGGCTCCAAAAATACAGAGCCATTTTCTCAGGAACTATTTTGTTGATGTTCCTTATGAATTTTAGGCAAATAACAGTGCATAAAAACAGGTAGTGTGACAACACAGGTGAATGACAATGTTAAAAATGCAAAAACAATCTGAATGGCAATGCCAAAATGAGAAATCAGTCACGTGTAGACAATTAATATGCTACAAGCAACTAAACACCACACAAAGAAAAGTACATCATGCATTTTATAATGCCAACTTAAAACAGAAAGGTTGAAATTCATCACATGGAAATAATTTTCATTTGCTCTGAGACCTACGGATTCTTTCCACTTCAGACATTTCAATCAGCTTATTTTTTGTCTGAAATGTCAGTCGGGCTCTCATTCAGGATCAGCTCCTGTCAGCCCAGTGTTTTCAACTATGAATGTCTCGTATCTATCAAGAAGCTCATTCATTTGTGCTCCACACAAGTGTGATTAATGACCCACTGACTTGGCTTCACAAAGGGAAAGTCCTGTTTAACTAATTTTAATATCTTTCTATCATAAGGTCACCCACCTAGAGAGGACAAAGAGAAGGCAGTGGAAGTACTTTTTCTGGATAATGCTTTTAATACTACCCCTCACAGCATCCTTCTGGACAAGCTGTTGAACTGTGGGATAAGCAGGTTCACATAAGTGTGCTGGGTGAAGAAATGGCTGGAGGGTGCAGTCAGTGGGGCTGCATCTGGCTGGTGATGGGTCACCAGTGGTGTTCCTCTGGGCTCAGTTCTAGAGTTCAACGTATTTATATAATGCTGCAGGAGGTGAATGCACCATTAGCCAATCTCCTGATGTTACTAAACTGACAGATGCTGTTGACTCTCTTGAAGGATGAGAGGCCTTGCAAAAGGATGTGGATAGACTGGTGCACTGAGCAGTCAGTAGCAGGAAATTTAGCAAACGCCAGATTCTGTACCTGGGACAGAGTAATGCTGGGCACGAGCGTAAGCTGGGAGAGGAGTGGCTGCAGACCAGCCCTGCAGAAATGGATCTGGGAGTGCTGGTCAGCAGCAGCTCAGTGTGAGCCAGCAGGGAGAGCCTGGGCAGCCAGGAGGGCAAACCCCATCCTGGGATGCACCAAACCCTGTGTTCAACCATTCAGACAAAAGAGGTGATTATCCTACTGCACTCAGCTTTGGTACAGCCACACCTTGAGTAGTGTGAGCATTTCTAGGGCCTTGAATGCATCCATGGATAGGCAGCAAAGCTGGGTAAAGTGTTGGACGGAATGTCGTAGGGAAAATGGAGGAGGCCTTTGGGCTAACTGTACTTCGTTTTGCAGGCAGCATCGTGCCTGCGTAGTCCCACAATCTGATCATGCCATTATGCTGGCTCGCCTGCATGGGACATCCATCTTCTTCTAGTCTCCTTCAAAACTCCTTAAACTGCTTATTTTAGAGCAAACTCAGCGCTCTGTAATTCGGTATTGGCCAAGCAAACTGTTTCACGCCCAGTCCTACTCTGTCCCAGCTTTCCTATGAAGCCCAGCGGGGGCAGACGGCAGCCCTGTTCCTTCCCGGCTGCCCCGCCGCCGGGAACAGCGCCAAACACGGCCGGGAACGGCGGCGGGGCTCCATCGCCACGAAAACCAAAAGCACCTCTCCCACCTGCTTTTCATCTCCGTCAGGACGGCCCCACCCCCGAGCGAGCACTGCGGGCCGCAGGGACCCGGGCGCGGCTCCGGCAGCGGCGGCGCTCCGGGGACGGACTCACCACCACCTCCTCGAAGATGCTTTGCAGCTGCGTCTCCATGGGCACCATGGGGATCGCCATAGGGCCGGCTGGGCCCCGCCGGGCCCTTTGTCAGGCGCAGGCGGCGGCGCCCACGCCTCCTCCTCCTCCCGCCCCGCCGGAAGCTCCGCGCCGGATCCCGCTCCCCGGGAAGCGGCTGCTCGGCCCGGCCGTTCCGGGCGGCGCCGCCCGCCGCGGGGGGAAGATAATAGCGTCTTAAAATCTGGGAGTCGCTTCGTTTTGTTTTTCTTTTTACAAAAATATTCGCCTAGGCTTCTTTGGTTTTTGAATAATCTTTTCTTAGAATATTTTAGCGAAATGCTGGTTCTGGTTCTTCCGGCAAGGACCCCTTAGGTTATGATGAGATCCCTCTCTGCAGGGCTAATCTCCAGCCACCACTCTCCCTATTTCTAGTTGCCCCCAGTTTGGTGTAATTAGTGTGGAGTTATTAATTCCTGTAGTAAGTCACAGAACAATCTGAAAATGCGTTTATCTAAATATATCCAGGAATACAGAATCACAGACTGCAGAATGGGTCGGGTTGGAAGGAATCACAGTGGATTGTGAAAAATGCGTATTTTATTATTGGCTTTTCGCAAATATTAAAATGAATATTACATGTGTTGTGTTAGAAAGTAATGCTGTATTAATTCTCTTAAGTAGTGTGTTAAATATAGTTTTCAGTTATAAAAAAAGTAGAAACTGTGTAAGATACTTTTTAAAAGTATGCTATGTAAGATTCTTTTTTAAAGAAAGGACTCACAGCGAGATAGCAGCCACACCTAAATCTTTCAAAGAAAAAGAATTTATTGCCCTCTTATCAGAAGAAACGAACTTCTTCCCACCTCAAAGGCGCCGATAGGATTCAGAGGAAGAAGCTGACGATGACCAGACAGAATCCTGTATTTGAATGGAATTTAGGTATCATGTATGAGGTGTATGAATATGCAACAGGTTATTGTTTTTAAGGGTTAATTTGTTAACGGGTGTCCTTTTTTGGGGCTTATGCTGCCCAGAAAAAGGTACATCTGTAACTCTTTGTTTCTATTGTCTCATATTGTCCTAATTCAAATTGTCCAAATTATTATTACTCTAATTGTATTTCTATTTTATAACCATTTTATTATTATTAAACTTTTAAAATTTTCAAAAACAAGAGATTGGCATTTTTCACAGGCTCATCTGCTCCAGCCTTCTGTTCAAGCAGGGTCCTGCCAGTGCACACAGCACAAGATTGTATCCAGACAGTTCTTGAGTATCTCCAGTGAGGGAGACTCCACAACCTTCCTGGACAATCTATTCTGGTGCTTGGTCACCCACACAGTAAAGAAGTTCTTCCTCATGTTCAGCTGAAACTTCCCGTGCATCAGTTTCTGCCCATTGCCTCTTGTCCTATTGCTTGGCACCACTGAGAAGAGCCTGGCTCCATCTTCTTGGCACCCTCCCTTCGGATACTGATAGACATTGATGAGATCCCCTCTCAGTCATCTCTTCTTGAAGCTGAAAAGGCTCCTCAGCCTTTCCTTGTAAGATGGGTACTCCAGTCCCTCAGTCATCCTCTTAGGCCTCCACTGGACCCACTCCAGGAGCTCCATGTCACTCTTGCTAGAACTGGATACAGTAAAGTGCAATAGTGTTACATTTTAAAAAGGATACAATAGTATTACATTAGAATCACGGAATCGTTATGGTGGGAAAAGACCTCTAAGAACATCTAATCCAACTGTCAAGCCCATCACCAAACCATGTCCCCAAGATCTACATCTATACATTTTTTGAGCACTTCCAGGGATGGTGATTCCACTGCTTCCCTGAGCAGTCTGTTTCAATGCCTAAATACCCTTTCAGTGACAATTTTTTCCCAATATGCAATCTAAACCTCCCCTGGTGCTACTTGAGGCCATTTCCTTTTGTCCTATAACTTGCTACCTGGGAGATGTGGCTGATCTCCACCTCTCCACAGCCTCCTATCTGGCAGAAAGCATTATATATATATATATATATGTATATGCAGAGTTTTTTATACTAGAAAGAAATGTAAAAAGCTGAATCAAGACAGTTCTAAAATTGTGCGTGTGTTTGATGCTGACACTGTATTTTCTGAGCAGTCTGTAGATGTTTGGCTGCAAACATCCAGCTAGTGCTGGTAAACAGCTACGAACTTATGTCTTCAACAGAAAAATAAAGTTGATCAACTCCCTGTCTGACCAACTATCAAGCTGATAACTAGAGGCCACAAGCAGTGAAAAATTAACATTTTCAGTCTTGGAGTTGAGTGGAAAATAGCAGAGTGTACTCATGGGGGAAACACTCACATGGAATTGGGTAGACAATTACTTGTTTTAAATGCAAACAGCTTTTGTGTAAATAGGCCTGGAAGAATACATAACATAAACAATGAGCAATGTTATAAGTAAATTTATGAAGTACAACAGAAGGCAGTGATACATGGGGCATCAATGCTTGCACAGCTAGCAGAGATGTGTGTTGTAGCCAACAGGCACAGGATGCTGTGAAGTCAGTGCTTGCTTTTCAGCAATGGGAAATACCTGGTTAGGAAACAAGTAATGCTTACATATTTACCTAAATATACATGTACCAGATGATCATTGAAAATAGAGGGGATGCAATTGAAGGTCTGCTTGTGCTTGCTTGTCTTGCTCTTAGAATTGGGTTGCCCTTGGTCCTAACATGAAGTCAAGAACAATTCTGTAAGAATTGTTCTTTATACTGTTCATTGTATGTTTATTTAAAGAGTGTTGCACAATAATCTGACATGCCCATGTGTGTCCCGTCAAGACCCAGTACTTGTCTATCCTGGACAGACCACCTCATATTTTATTAAAATGACAATGCACAGGGTGTCTACTCAAATTGTGTGCCAAGCTCCAAATCCATTCCAACAGTGACCCATAAGAGGACTGGTAACTGATCCAAAAAGGAGCTGTTTTACTCATCATAATGTCTTATTATTATTTTGAGGACCAGACTACTAGTCTTACTTTTTTTCTGCCTTACTGCTCTGTCACACTCCTGGGCTAACAGCCATTCCTATCCAATCCTAATACCAACATACATACCCGTACCAATGTGCAATCTGTCCACTACTTGTGCCTAATACAACTTTACCTTGATTTTAAGTCATTAGCCAACATACATTCTAAACAGCACTTAGCATGTAAGCCTAAATCTAGCTGGTCATATTTAGTAGACAGTGGTCTAATCCTAGTTAGGGTCCTAGTTCACAACTTGTCCCAAATACTATAGCAAATTTCAAATTTTAAAACTGAACCACTCAACCATGTAATAGCCTTGAACCCCCATAGAGGTTCAAATGGTGATTTCTGTCCTGAATGAACATCTTGTCTAACCAGATCTCATTTTAACAAAACTGAACTACCTATGATCCTTCCTTTGCGTAGAAGAGTAGTATAAAGAAGGTTCTTGGTCAGGCACAAGAAGTATGACACATTATGTAGTTGATTATGATTAGATTTATTGCCAATACAGTATCTAAATATTGCCAAAGCAGTATACAATATAAGCATGTAATAATATATATGCATACTATACCCAGCTTATATTATAACCAGCTAGAAATGTACAGGTTTACAGTCTTTGGCCTTACAGAATGCACAATGGCAAAGCATCAAAGCACCTGTAGAGCTGCTTTAGGATTTTATCTCTTTATCTGACTGGATTTTGGTGCTTTTACTCACCTGCCCAAAAGTGAGTGTTCCTCCTCTTTGGGCTGGATGTACCCTGGAGGCATCCCTTCCAGGAGAGAGGGATCTGCCTGGAAGCTGCCTGAAGCCTGGGAGACCAGTTTGCCCAGCTGGCCCAGCCTCCAGCAGTATTTTAAACACTTTTGCAGGCTGATGTGTGCCAAAGTCAGTTGAAATCATTGCACCTACCTGTTTCTGAAATTCATCATCATGGGACCATCCAGACAGCTCCTCCTGGAATGCTCACTGGGTGTTCTTATCTTAGTACCATTCTCACTTGGTATTCTTATCTTGGGACAAATCATATTTCCCATTGGACACAATTGTAAAGGAGAGGGGTGTGTATGGGGAAGGGCACACTTGAGGACCTGACTAACTTATCTCAGTCACACTTTGGCAAAGAATCTTGTTATTGGGATGGAGCTAGGAGCAAGGGGTGCTGGGGCAGGTCAGGCCTAAGCAAAGCTCATACTGCTTTGCCTAAGGGAGCCAAGTGTCCAGGAGGAGAAACTGTACAGCTAATTAACCCTGGAGCGACTGCACCCGGGTGTGTCTGCCAAGGCATGAACCACTGTGAGACACTGTACTGAGTAACAGAGCCACACACCTCACCAAACAAGGCAGAAGAGCAGCATTTGGGTGAGAATGAAATGGCCCTCTTCACCCAGACAACGAAAAAGAAATGCACTTTTCAAAATTATTGCAAATATCATATTACTCTAGCAAAACCACCTTCATCAAAATAATCATTTTATGCTTGTGGGTGACAAGAAACATTTATGAGAAAAATGGTTAAATTTAGAAATTCTTTTTCCTGAGTGAGTGCCATTCATTTTAGAAGATAGATGACAAATTAGTGTCATGGTGTGTAGAGACTGTCTAGTTCTTCATGGCCTTGGAAGACTCGTGGCTTCTTAGCAGTGAAAATTGAAAGTGTCTACAACACAGTGCTATTCAGAAACGACTCTCCCCATTTTCCTGACATGCTTGTTAACATGTATATGGCGGACATATCCTGCCTGTGTTCTTTAAAAACTCCTTCTTTCTGAAAGTGTCAGATGAACTGAGGACTGCAGTGACTGCAGTGTAAATATGGGGGAATGGGTTTTTCCATACCCTCACTCTGCATTCGCATAGTGTCATGTCAGTCTGTATGCAGAACGGTCACTCAAAGTTGTAATTTAGTAATTGAGAGCAAAAAGGATAATTATTTCCTTCTTCCTTGCTGTTTTTTTAGTCTTATGTACTGATCATATGGGTTGTTTGGGGTTTTTTATGCAATTTTTCTTTTGGTAGGAATGAAAATAAGTATTTTTAACATATGAGGCCCTTGATCTTGAAACAGAAAAGTTTGGGTTCTTGGTTAATATTTATTAAGTTTCATGATCAGATTTTATTGGTGAGAAATGTTCTAGAATGTTGTAATTCATCATGAGAACAATAACATATGTCAAGTTAGAGCAATGGTTGGGTAAAAGTAGCAAAATCAGGTATATGAGATCACATCCTGTTCACTGTAGCTGTTGCTGAGCAGTGCTCAAACAGACTGAGAGCCTTCTCTCTGAGTAGCATGGGGTGCACAAGAGGATACAGACCTCTGTATCCTCTGGGATATCCTCTGTACCCTGGGGTCTGTATCCCCCTCTTGGCAGGGGATACAGACCCCAGCTGACCAAAGAGACACCCCACACCATATGATGCTGTGCTCAGCAATAAAACTTTGGGGGAAAAAAAGGAAGGCATAGGGAATGGTCAGAGCCATGGTGTCTGCCTTCCCAAGTAATTATGACATGTGGTGGAACTCTGCCTTCCTGAAAGTGACTGAACACCTGCCTGCTGATGTGAAGTAGCCATGAAGTGATTTTGCTTTGTTTATTTGAATGGCTTTGCTTTACCTATTAAACTGTCTTTGTGACTCTTTGTCTCAACTCACAAATTTTCTCATTTTTTTACCCTTCCTGTTCTTCCCTGCTTCCTGCAGCAGGGAACAGTGTGAATGGCTGTGTGTGGGGCTGTGCTGCCTGCTCAGATTAACCCACAAGTGTGCTTTTTGGCACCCAGTGTGGGGCCAGAGGGGTTGAAGATAATGAGAGATTTGATAGGAATGCACTCCACTGGATTTACAGCTGTTACAGCTGTTTGAGCTATTTATTGGCAGGCTGCTGCTCTCACCAGAGGACTTGCTTGCTTTGCACTATATTAGAATGGAGTGATTGTGGTTGCCATATGCCATAGTCCTTATCTTCTCTTTCCTGTGCCTAGGAACATTTTGATAACACCACTGGCCACGTGCCTGGGCTGACAGATGGCCTGGTCATTACTGCTGTTCCTGTACTGCTGTAGGCATGTTGTAACTATAGTCTGAACTCAGGTTCAGGTGAGCTCTGAATAACACCAGGCTGGAGCAGGTAAACCCCAAAGTGTCTGGGGCTGTGGATATGTCCATAGCGGAGCAGTTAAACCCTTAAATAATAGAATCATAGAATCATTTAGGTTGGAAAAGACTGCTAAGTCCACCATTAAATCATGTTCCTAAGCACCACATGTACATGTCTTAAATACCTGCAAGGATGGTGACTCAGCCATGCCCCAATGCTTGACAATACTTTCGAGGAAGAAATTTTTCCTAAGAGCAACCTGAGGCCTTTTCCTCTTGTCCTGTTACTTGGTACCTGGAAGAAGAGGCCCACCTGGCTACAACCTCCTTTCAGTAGTTGCAGAGAGTGATGATAAATTTCCTTCTTAAGCCTCCTTTTCTGGAGGTTAAACACCTCCAGCTCCCTCAGCCATTTCTCCTAAGACTTGTGTTCCAGACCCTTCCCCAGCTCCACTGCCCTTCTCTGGACACACTCCAGCACCTCAATGTCTTTCTTACAGTGAGGGGCCCAGAACTGGACATGGCACTGGAGGTGTGGCCTCACCAGTGCTGAGAACAGGAGGATGATCCCTGCCCCAGTCCTGCTGGCCATTCTATTGCTGATCCCAGCCAGGATGCCACTGGCCTTCTTGGCTGCCTGGGCACACACTGGCTGATGTCCAGCTGCTGTTGACCAGTACCCTAAGGTCCTCTTCTGCAGAGCAGCTTTCCAATCAAGGGAAAGTCTGCAGCCTGGGAGTAAGTCCATACCAGTATGGTAAGAGGAGGAGTTGGTTAAGGAACCTTATAGCCTCCTTCAAGGTCCCCAGGTGTGGAAATTGAAGTGGAAACAATGTTTAAGTGTTGTAACTCATTGTTTTAGTTGTGTGTTGTATGGGAAGCACTATAGCAGAAGCCGCATGAGCAGAGGGTGAGCGTCACAACCTACAGGTTTTACCCAACATGAATAGGTTTTGGCAACCAGTAGCTCCTCACAACACACCTCCATTCCTGAGAAATCACCACAAGACATGGAACCCTGGTCATGGAAGAAGGGAACTCAATATGGGCGTTTAACAGGGGTAAAACGTCTCGTAGAGTAAGAGAGTGATATCTGTTTAAATTAAAGGATGATGATGATGATGATGATGATGATGTGTGTGTGTGTGAGTGTGATTAATGGGGAGGTACTGTATAATGTGGGACTTAAGCATAATACAAATTGTATAGAATAAGATTACAAATTTGGGTTGCAGTGGAATTAATTTTCTTCATACCAGCTTGTATAGATTCAAGCTTTGGATTTTTTTATATAATTATAAACATTATAAATTTGATTATTATAAGTTGCAGCTTATGTGATGCTCAAATTTGGAATCAGATCAACATCTGAATAGTTACATATTCATCATAGTCCTAGTAGGCTTTGAAGGTACATTTTCATAACAGCCAATCCTTCCAGTATCCACCAAGATGAAAAACAAATAGATTTTAAATTGTACTTAAACAAAACCTTTTTATTTTTTTATTGAATTTTATTTGGCTGTATACATTTTGTTTTTAATTAGTGCAGTTATAAGTGCTGGGAATAAAACGGTGTAAGAAGGGGAAAGAAGTTGAGACAAAGATGGATTGAAACTAACAGGGAGAAATCCTCTGATGCTAAATAAGGAAAGGGATCTGAATACATAGGCGTGACACAGAACACGAAATGCGAAACCATCTCCTTTCGTACTGGTTTCGTATATTTAACACTTTCTTTGAGGATAAATTCTCTGGATGACAAGCTTTTAACCAAATAGTTGAGTACTTGAGTATTTTAGCATTTTATTGCTTAGCAACACTTAATTCTAATCTTCACTTAAGTGTTTGCCTAATGCCGTTCTTATCTTGAACAGTCAGGTTCCCTAAACACAGATGAGTGTTTTTCAGCCTTTGACCTTTCAGAGTAGTTTTCCTGCTTGCTTTGGCTTCCTGCAAGCCTAACACGGATGCAAGAGCTGAGATCTCATAAAAAGACCTATGAGCAAAGTACTAGAACTCTTGAAGACGGAGTAGCCTCTCACTTGCAGCTGACACAGCTGGGGGAGTGAGGAAAGCAGGAGACGCAGACGAGTGGCAGACTCGACAAAATGGAACTTGAGGATCACAGAGAATATCCAGAGGAGATGTCTTTAAAATCAAAAGAGTATGCGAAGAAAAAAACCGTCTTGAAATACAAAGTCATCTGTGCTGTAAGTAGGTGCTGCTCTTCAGGGCTGCCACTTTAACAATTCTAAAATCTGCAGGATTTTTTGAAGTTTCATTGTATCAGTATAATCATTTGGGGTAGCTTAGTAATTGGTAGTTAAAATTTTACTGCATGAGTGTGTCACTGAAACTGCACTAGCTTCACTGGCACATTTCTAAAGTTCTTCTAGTACCTATGAAGCAATTTTTTTTACTGGGAGTTTTTGTTGTTAACTGTCATTAACCTGACAGTTCTTTTGCATAGTGAAGACATTGCTTTGATACTTAGTTTTAGATATTGTCTCAAAACAGATGTGTTTGTGGCCAAAGCAACCACACTTTCTTTTTGCTTACTTTTGCATCTTTATATTTGTCATTAACAAAACAGAACCTATAGTCAAGTCATTGGCAAAAAACACTCAGGAAGCAAGGCATGGGAAAAGCCTAATGAAATGTTTTGTACAGTATTTTCAGTCCAACATCTCAAATATCGTGTCAACTCTTCACCTCTTCCCTGAGGCTTTAAGAGCTATGCAGCTGCCTTGTAAACAATGAAGTATAGGCTTTTTGTTAAGTTTTTAAAATATTTTCATGTATCTTCTGTTTGTGACCACAATAGAAACAAGGATTAAATATGTATATATGTTTGCACAAGCTCTTGCCTTTGTAAATTGAAATTTAGAGAGAACTACAAATACTGATTTTAGAAAAAATTGCAACTTAATTTTGAAAACAGCCCTATAAAAAAGAGAGTCAAGCTACTGTGCTTTTCAGCTCTATGTCATCAGAACAATTTCACGTAGTACAATTTCCTATTTAAGGCTGCATTGTGCAAGGATTGCATAAAATATGAGGGAAATACTGGAAACTGTGAAAAAAAAAAGAAGATGAAATATCAGACATATTTTTCCTAAAGTCATCAATTAAAAATGAGTCATGAGAAAGAATGTGGGAAAACTGCATAACTATAAAGGAAAGTAAATTATACCTTCAAGAGGTACTTAGAAGAGTAAAGTGAGAAATTTAAGTATCCTAAAACATATTCATTCTTTCAGATGTGCTAGTTTTCAAATGCCTGCTTATGCAAAACTCACAATCTACATATTGGAGGTGTAAAATGTTAATATTCCACACAATTTATGTTTTTGCTAAATCTAATGCATGAAATACTTTCTTGGCAACTTCTTCCTGAAACTTTAGGCAGAGGAGTCACATTGTAAGTCCTCCAGCAAACAGAGCATATGCCCTAGGAACAACTTTTCTAAGAATAAGTAGTTGTAATTCTGAATTTGGTCATAGAAGTTAGCTGTGGAAAGCCTGAGGATTTGAATAGGTGCTCCCAAAGTTATTTCACCTGAAGAATGAATGTCCCAAAATCAAGGGTGTTTATGTAAATGTTATAATAAATGCATCATCTTATCTGTATACCCAATAGGAATTTTTGGGTTTTACTTCAGCAGTCTTATTACTTGAAGAAGTGGAAATGTTTGTTGCTATAGTAGCTGTATTTTAACTTGTACTTCAATTTAGTAGGATCGATTTATTTCAATTACAAATGTGAGTTTTAGTCAAATGAAGGGTAAAACCACAGTGTCTTTGAGGTGAAAAGTACATGCCCCGGTGATTAGGCTTATCTGTGCTCAGTGAAACACTTGGCAGTGTTAGCCTCCCTGCCCAGAAAGAGTGCCTGCTGGTCTAGCCCAAAAGAACACCCTAACACCCTTATTCTCAGAGCCTGCTGACTGGTTGTAGGATTAAACTGCTGCCTTCACACCTGAGGTCTCTCTTCAGGGGACTTCAGCATTTCTGCTAGTTTGGGTAATCTTTCCACACATCCTTACTCCATCTGTCTCTCTCATCCAGTTCTCTCACCAGTCCCATTTCCACTCCTTTTGAGGTACATCTGTACAAAAACCTGTGAGTAAGTAGCGGGAAGAAAGTAAAGTTGAGAAGGAGAAAGTATGAAGGAAGTAACTATGGCATTGCTAGTGTTTGGTGCTGCCAGAGAAATAAATCAGTTGTACACCCACCTGAGAACTGAGCAGCCCTCCCTGCTGCCACACTTTGGCCCAGCACCCGCAAGGCAGGACAGGCAGCAACAAAGATAAGGGATGCATGGGCAGTTGTTCTCAGTTCCTGAAAATTGCTGTAGTCTCAGATAAAAGGCTCCATTACAATTATACTGAGCTTGAGAGTAATCCTCCCTCATTTCTACTTTATTTTTAACCTTAGTAGTTCCAGGAATCAGCTGTTTGATTACTGGAAATGGCAGAAGACAAAAGCTCTGAGGCTAAAATGGGACATAAACTGGGCTTTTTCATGGTGATTTTTTCTGTGATATGCATTTTCTTTCCCATGATTATCTTAGTGAAGAGTAAAGTGAACATATCACAAAATACTCTGAGAAGGTTGCCACTTTTCTCTGCACCTTTCAGCCAGCATGAATTGCCATTTGTCTTTGGTCTATTGAGCTTTGTGTCTATTGATGAATAGAGGCTTTCTCAGCTCTCCCCCAGTCTCCCAAAAGTTATGCTGCTTTCTGTTATGGAGTTTCCTTGGGCTGTTAGTCTCCTTCCAATTTCCTCTAACCTTACGAACAAGGTGACTTATTTTAAGAAACTGGCATGTGAAATTTTACACTTGCAGCCTCAATCCAGCTAAATTTCTTAAGGAATCCTTGTGATCATATCAGGTAAATACAGAAGATAAATAAAAGTGATTGCCTTTATTTGTACAGGCAAAGCCTATGCAAAACAGATAAATACACTGATTACTTCCTGCTTTCTTTTCTCCAGCAAAGTTTTCCTCAATTACAACATCGCAACTGGCCACAGGTTAAAAGTGCAGCATTAGGACCTCAGATTCTAAGGTTATAACTATTGTGCCTCTCCTATCTTCAGGCTCAATTTTTTGATGAAGGACTTCAGAGAAATGATTAGTTCTTAAATCATGCATTCATAGAAATATTAGTAAGAGTTAATTTCTAATAAACAAAACAATTTATCACAGTTGTAACATTGGTTTCCCTGTGTCTGTGTGACAGGTTCTGCTGTGTGCTTTGGTGGTTGTATCCCTGGGACTAGGTTTAGGACTAGGACTCAACCGTGGAAACCAGGAGCAAGGTATGTTTATGATACTTTCAGCATAATTACCAACGATCTGGATCTGGCAAAGGCTTTCAGCAAAGGCTCTTTTATATAGTGTAATGTAAATGATCTGTGAAAAGTCACTACCTGTGAAAATAAAGTTCTTGCGAAGTTCTTTCCAGTTCGATAGTATAAAAATTGAACACTCACAATCTATACTTGAAAAACCTATCCTAAATCGCCAATTGCCTTGCTGAATCTTTCCAAATGTGTGAAGCCTAGTTCGTGGCACATTGGAAGCTTTATTAAGTTATCACTTCCTGAAAATTTGGGATATGTTATCCTATTATATATATTTATATATATAATTATTGCAATTATCCTATTATATATAATTATATATTAATATATCCTATTATATATAATTATTACTTAAACAATATTTCATGAAAGTAATATCATAGGATCATCTTCAGTATATTTGTCATAGTTCAGTGGGCTGATGCTAAAACAGATTATGAATATTTTGAGAACTTGAGAGTCTGTAAAGCTACAGTAAAAAGGGGGTAGTGGCTTGATTCAGTGGAATGGTATTTTTTAGTTACGAAATAAAAGTAATGTTTGATGTCAGGGGGTCAGCCTAGGTGAGAACAAACAAATGCAGCACACTGTGAATTAAATAAAACACCTCCTTTAGAATCAAGACAATAGTAATACCTTCTGGAGGAGTTCAAGGAAGCACATTCTCATTGCACATTTCTCATTGCTAATCAACACATATTGTATTTGTTTTCCTAGTAGCTCATCAAGTCTTAGACCCTTCTGAAGACTTTCAATAGCATGGGCCCTAGCAAATAAGAAGAAATGGAACCGTAATTGGGTTTTGATAATTTGAAAATTATTTTAGCTCTGCATTGGCTCTACAAAGTGGAGTACAGAGAATGTAGATACAAGGCTTGTCCATGTGGAGGCTGGTGTGGAACTGCGAGTGATCTTTGGAGATTTGGGGTTTTCTTCAGGTGTCCTCAGGAGACCCAGAGCTGTCCCTTCACCCTTCTCAAAGGTGTCAGAGATGTGTTGTGGAATACTTGTCTCAACTTTCAATGCCAGGCCCATATTTTGGACCCTTTTCTTTGTTTTAATTAGAACAGCTCAACATACAGATTTTTAAGGGACATGATAATGATAAAGTAGCAGAGATATTGTCGGAGTCCTGAGTGCTCCAATAAGCTTTATGGATTGTCAGAGTCCTGAGTGCTGCAATAAGCTTTTTGAATGTCTCCAGGAAAGGAGTTTCCCCTGGGCTGTCCCCACCTTGCCCAGGGCCCCACTGCCCCTGTCCAAGCACTGTCCCAGCAAGGATGGCTCCAGCTTGCCCCAACCTTGCCCTGCTCAGCCATGAGTCCTGCTGATCCAGTCCCATCCATGGGCCAACAACCTGGCCTTGACCTGTCCCTGTTGTCACAGAAGTGCCAGTGCCTGGTGTGGGGCTGCCCTTGTGCTGCCTCACCTGCCCTGCTCCAGGCTGGAGTGGTGGGATGGCTCCTGATTGCTGCCCCTGGGGAGCCCCCATGGCTCTGGTACCCTGCCCTGAGGGAGCTTCTGTCCCATGCAGGTCTATTACAGAACATCCAAAGTGGGAATCCGTCCTCCTCTTTTATTTCAGACAGAGAAATGAGCAGGGGAGATGCCACTCTCCCCTTCCTCATGCAGGCAGAGTGGTGTGGGAATCCATAAAATCAGAGGGTTTTGAGAAAGCTGCAAAAG
This sequence comes from Agelaius phoeniceus, assembly GCF_051311805.1. Lineage (NCBI taxonomy): Eukaryota > Metazoa > Chordata > Aves > Passeriformes > Icteridae > Agelaius > Agelaius phoeniceus. The sequence goes on from NC_135267.1 coordinate 56,326,091, forward strand.
GCAGGCCTCAGAGACAGCAGAACTGTGATTAGAGCTAAGCAGTACCCATGAGATAAGTCAGTAGAAAAATTATGTAAAAAGTAGAAAAGTAAGGACAAATAGAACAATGGTCTGTGTATTAACGCTTGTCTAGAATAACTACCTAAGCTGCAGAAAAGTATATCTAGCAAGATATTAGGAAGTTTTAAGCTTAATAATGGAGCTCTGTGCATTGTGTTTTAAGGCTTAGAAGCAGGTATGGTATTTGAAATAAGCAAGCATTGTTTTAACAGAAGGTACATGTGCTTATAGCAGTTAGATAAAACTACTGTCAATATGCTTTTACTTTGTGTGATTAGTAAAAAACTTTTCAAGTAAGTTGTACATTAAGTTCTTTGTCTGCTGCCTGAGACGTGAGCTGATAGCATCTTCTTCCCATTGTCATAACCATGTAATGAGACTGATGCTAGAAAATAAAACAGCTCAAGGCACGTTCCTAGCAGTCCCGTCCCGTTGTGATTTGTACATAGCCCCCAGCCAGCAATAAGTGGGACACCCTGGCATTGCTCCTGTGCCAGTGCTCCTGCAGAGACCTGTTGCAGAAGCAGCCCTGCCCCAGGCTTTGGGCCAGCATGGTCCCAACAGCTGCCAGACCTTCAGCTCCCAGAGGGATTCCTACAGCCTTGCTTCCATCCTGTTGGCCCGTGTGCTGAGGACTATATTGGAAAATGGCTAGGGAATCAGATTTGGGGAATTATTCAGCACATCTCTCTCTGCAGCCTGTACCCATGATGGGGGATAGGGCTATCTGAGCACTCAGCCTCACTGCCTTCTCCCTACAGTCAGCTGCAGACACAAGTGCAGTGAGCCACACAGGAAAGATGTGCCCGGCTGCCAGTGTGACAGCGGCTGCAAGGAGCGTCAGGACTGCTGCTGGGACTATGAGGACACCTGCGTAGAGCCAAGTAAGTTCCTCTCCAGGCAGTGCTCACTGGTGTCCATTTTATTTTGAATTTTTTTCTTCATGCGACTGGAATAGAAAATGGGTAATTGTCATGTTTATGCAGATACACAGAAGTCGTGTCACATTTCCTAGGGATGGAAATGTGACAAAAATCACAAAATCACAGAATAGTTAAGGTTGGAATGGACCACTGGAGGTAATCTAGTTGAACCTCCCTGCTGAAGCAAGATCCTATAGAACATACTCATAAGGCTTGCGTCCAGGTGGCTTTTGAATGTCTCCAGGAAAGGAGATTCCACAACCTCTCTGAGTAACCTTTCCAGTGCTCTGTCACCCTCATAGTAAAGTTATTCTTCCTGTTCAGGTTGATGTGGTAGAGTCAAGCTGCCTCTGTAATCAGGTGGCTAGAGAGCTGTAACTTGGTGACCTGGCAGGACACAAAATCTTCCTGCATCTTTCTCAAATCAGACCCTTGTATTTTTGCCCCTTATTGATAACCAGAGCATTTTCCATGCATATTTCATAGCACTTACAAAGCTGAAGATGAGCATGAGCAGAAATAATGGGTTATCTTTAAACAGGGACCTTGAAGCAGCCCTGTTGTGCCACTACCTCTTGCACATTTGAAAATAAGGGGGTGTGTCCCAGTCAGTTGTGCTCTCCAGCCTCATGCAGACCTTGGTGGGTGCGTGGGATGGGAGGAGTCCACTCATCTTCCAGGGGAATAGCCTGGTTCTGCATTGAGGCCAGGCTCCTCTCCAGTTGCTGTTCTGCTTTCCCAGCAGCTGCTCAGACATTTCCTCATCCCTATTACTTTTTCTGCCCACTTCAGCCCTTACTTCTCTTTTTTTTCTCTCTGCTGTAACTCATGTGCAAGAGCATGAAAAAGATCAGTTTGCTTCTCTTTCTCCTCTGTAAACAAAATAGGGAGTGGTGGTTTTTTTTGTTTTGTTTTGTTTGGTATGGTTTTTTTCCCTAGATCTTTTTGGAAAGATGGAAGGCTTTGAGGGAGATGACTTTGGGGATACCTTTGTAAAATAAATTATTTTATGACTCTGTGTTACTGTTCAGTGGCCAAAGAAATTGTCTTTTTGCATTGAATGAAATTTTGAGTTTTCTTTCCAGAGCAAACTTCTAAAGCAACTCAAACAGTACACATAAATAACAATTTTTTTTCTTTACGTGTTTGAAGGATTTCCATGCAAAGAAGTTCACATGAGGTGAACTGAATCATAGTTTTTTTCCTTCCAATTTTAAGCCCGATCTTGGATGTGCACTAATTTCCGTTGTGGTGAGACAAGAATACCTGGAAGTCACTGTTCTTGTTCAGATGACTGCTTGCAGAAAAAAGACTGCTGTGTAAATTACTACAGCATTTGCAAAGGTAAATCAAAATCAAAAAGTTTTATGTATAAATTTTTGCATGAAATAGATGGGCAAACATTGAAAATATAAAGGTAGATGAATTTGTTTCTCAAGACCAGGGTCTGACTGGCATTTTGAAAAATTAATATTTTGAGATGAAGATTTTGGTATTTTTCATTGTGAAAAATGCTGTATCTGCAGGACGCTGTGAATTATGTCATTCATGAGATAGAATGATTTGGATATTGCAGAAGTATACCATGTGGGGGCTTTGGATTATTTCCTTTTATTCTTTTTTTTCCTCTTTTTTTCCCTCCAAAATAGATGGAGACAATATGAAGTATATATTGTAGTAGTCATCTCTAATTTAAAATTTCCCATCCTTTTTATTACAAATCTGGTTTTAGATTGGATTTCTTACGTTTTACTTATTTTTGAATATCTTTGTTCATGGATAATTGTTTGATACTGACTCCAGCTAAACACATAAAGAATAGTGCAGATATAATTCAGTTATAGGAATGACACTTGAGGAGTATGATGGTGACATGGTATCTGTTATCAGAATTCCTTTGCATTGCGGAAGGGGATAAATCTAAGGCAACTCCTGCAAAATTATAGTTGTTAACTAAATGTAGATTAAAGCTAAAAAAAGTTAAACCACAACATACAGAAAGAAAAGAAGTACTAAAGGGAGCCCTGGGCTTGGCTCTAAATGTGTCAGTGGTACGCAGAAAAGGAAAAAGGAATAAGTAGCCCAGTGTGGACAGGATACAGTTTAAATATTTTTAATTTAAAACTCAATAAAAGGCTAAGCTTTCATAGTGTTTTCTTCTTCATTTTGTTTCTTTGCTTTTCTGTGTAGCATATGTTCTTTGTTTTTGACTTGCAGTTGTGAGCACTAGTCCTTTCAGGGTTTGAGGGCTTGATGGGTTGCACCAAATTGTTTCTAAAGTAAAGGTGTCTTTAGATCTAGGTTTCTGTTGAAGCAGAAAATGTTAAAAGAAGAGCTTTAAAAAGATCATCCAGGCAGCTGCTTTTTTTGGTGGTGGTGGTGGGGTTCAGTGCTAACTCAGTACTTTTTTTTTTCCTTTTAGGTGAAACCTCTTGGGTAGAAGAACCATGTGTGTCAGTTGAAACTCCTCAGTGTCCAGACGGGTAGGATAAAGGAATTTGTCCTCTTAGCAAATAAAATCTTTGCAATGGTCAGAAATACTCCAGTATTCTGAAACAGGTTTTCATATTTATGGAGACTAAAGTCCCTGCCCTGAGGAATATTCTGTAGAAATGGTTCTTGACTAGGAATGTTTGTTCTTTTTAAAACCTTTGCCATTCATTGATCATTTAGAGTTTAGGGCAGAGTGCAGAAGTTCAAATTCAGATTGAAATTCAGCAAAGACCTGGAAAAATTGTTAGAGTTATCTCAAGGTTCATTTATCACAAATTGTTCATAGTCCATTTTTTGTTACCATATTGTATCTTTGACAACTCAGATAAGTCACCTTATGCAGTCTGTAATAACAGATAGAATCTGTGACTGCAATTCTTTAGGCAACAGAGTTATTCAGGGGATTTTTGATCCAATTATTTGCAGGAAGAAAGGTAGCTATGAAGATAAGACAGCTATGAAGTAGCTGTATATCTACAAATGCTGAAAAAATATTGCTATTTGCACAGGATTTCAGAATAGTGGGTAGAAGCTAGACAGAAACAACATTTAAAAGTTGTCCTTGAAGAAAGATTAATTAATTTCTGGTTCAGTTATGGTATTTGTGACATTATCCATGATTTTATTTGATTTTACTTCCAACTTAGTTTAATTATAACAGTAAGACCATTAGCATTGTGACATCTCTGTGGTTCCTGCATGCACCTCCCAAAATAGGTATCAAAGTACACTTTTTAGGTTAACAAATAACTTATTGAGTTAACAGAGTTTTGTAGGCTAAAGCTTGGAAAGTAGTGGAGAGGGGCTTCTTTAAGTGCTGTACACTACTTTGCAGTATAAAGATCTATTTAATTTCAGTTTCAAATCAGTGAGCTGTTTTATGCAGACTGTCTTTGTACAAACTATTGATGTTAGTGTGCTTCTGTGTTTTGGGAAGACCACTGTTAATAAGAACAAACTAGGATAGTGATTACTGCCTGATGGCAATATGTAACTTTTAAAAAGTATTATAACTGAAATGATTTCTTGTATTTTATTCCTCCTCTGGTTTCTTACCAGAAGGATTATTATTATTATTATTTGCTCTCAATATTGAACAATTTCTTTATCTCACACTGTGTTATTCATTCTGGGATGCATATGAATACACTAGATCCTGCTTATTAAAGCTGAATTTATATTGTTAGAAATCTTAATAAGTCACCAACTCTCCGAACTTCTTTATAATGATAAATTTATATTTTCTTGTAGATTTACTCTCCCACCACTTATCCTTTTTTCAATGGATGGGTTTAGAGCAGAATATTTGGAAACTTGGAGTTCTTTGCTGCCAAATATTGAAAAACTCAGTAAGTTACCAAGGGTGCTTTGACTGTTTTCTTTCAAAGTCTGCATGCAACCTCTCTGGTCCCTTTTGCTACTGTCATGCATACAGGTTGCTCAGCAGTAAAAAAATCACAAACCAGGCCTCTCTCATTAGTTGTATATTTTCATTATTTTATATATTCTGCATTGCTTCTTATATTTGCACAGCAAACATGACTTTTTTTTAACAAGGCCTCTAATATTGGTCAACAGCTTTTATTAAATACACACTTTGAAATTTACTTTAAAATACTTTTTTAGAACTGAGAAAAAGTTCCAGATAAGCATTTCCTGCACCCTCAGTACTGCATTAAAAAGGAGATGAATTGCTGATAAGGAGTGGAACATTGAAGTATAATGCATTGTGTTATGGGGAAATTTTTTTTCAAGTCAGAAATTTTAAGATGTTAGTATGTTGACATTATTGCAATAAGGCTCAAGTAACCTTGAGCCTTAACCATTTTCCAGCATTTCTGAATATTGTGAGGAAGAGTAAGTTGAAGGTCTTTAGCTTGTGCTTTAAAGCGCTCTAAAAAGTGAGACCATTAGTGCATACTTGGTTAAAATTCCTGAATATTGTGGAACTCAGATCTCCAGACACCTGGAAAAAATGTCTCCATATTTAGTAATTTCTTCTCAGCAGCAATAGTCTAAGTTGACGGTATTTGTATCAGTCCTGAGTATGTTACATTATGTTTCTCTTGTGCTCCTTTGAAAATTTCACATACATGTTATGAAGTACTACATTTTATGGAATAGTTAACAATCTTGTTTGAGGATAATGAGAGTATCCAGAAAATTGAGCTTGAACTAATGTGCAAACCTGACTTCTCTGGCTAATTGTTTATTCTGTGACATCATTCTGACTGGATGGAACTTGAATCGGTGAAGGAGTCATGAATGCTGAAATCAGTAGTCAGTTCCAGTCTTTTGAAACAAGGTGAAAAGGGAATGCCAAACTGGAAAAAGGAGCGAATACCATTCTATGTCTCTGTTCCCAAGAAATCCTTTGAAACCAGTCTAATTCAGCATTGCTCATATTTGTGGTCAACTTGAGCAATTGTTTATGCACACTCATGCTTATATTTCTCAGAAATCTACAGGAAAGGGAAATTTCTTTCCTTACAAAAGAAAAAATGAAATGTTCATTAGTAGCATAAAATCTTTCCTCTCTATTAACTCCTTTAACCTAGAACTTTCAGTAAAGGTAATCAAGCTTATAGAATATGTACATTATGAATATAGATCCTTTATTGTGCAAGAGAAACCCATAGAAAATTTTCTGATTTTCTCATATCTTTCAATTATTCAATTGTTCAGGCATTCTTCAAACACTCTTTATTAAGCCTTTGGGGTTTTTTCTGTATCACACTGGAATAGTTTTGTTGGAAAAATTCACATTTTCATTGTTTTGGTTGCTTAGTTAAAATCAGCTTCTGTTCTTTGGCTGAAATGCTCTACATCAATGAAAAAAGTGTGTTTTAGCATGAATGAAATAATCATCTGGTTACAGCTTAATATAGAACTTTGTCTATGTGAGTTAGATGTAAAAACATCATTAAGGCATCTTCCAGTCTTCATGTATTTGTTTTGTGGGTAAATAAATTGAATCTTACAGTGGATTTAGACATTACAGATGTTTGTGTGCTAAGAACCTTTGATTGATAAAAAAATAATGCAATGTTTGGAGATACAGGTAGGACACCTGGGGTGGGATTCTCTCCTGGGCAGAACATTTGCATTTAGACATATTCTTGGCAGACCAATCCAAATAAATGGAGGATGGAGGAGGAGCATCTGAAGGCCAGACAGGATCATTAAAGATTTCTTAAAGGACCATAGGCCTCTAGGATTTAGGAGCTGAATTGGGCGTCCAGGTCCACTGACTACAATGGGACAGTAGGCTTAGCTCACAAGGAGGCACCAGGATTGTATGAGTCTTGTTTTGGAGTGACATTTCTCCATCTAAAACTGCAGCAACTGATAGTGGTGATTTTTGTTTGTTTTTAAGACTGTTAGTTTTCAACTTAAAAAAATATAAGAAAATGTATATTAATACCCTGATCTGTTGCAGAAACATGTGGCACACATTCAAAATACATGAGAGCTGTTTACCCCACAAAAACCTTTCCAAACCACTATACTATTGTCACAGTAAGTGAGAATTTTTGATTTTCCTTTTCATTATCTGGATTACACAGAAAGGATTTTGTGGTGCCTGTCTTTTTGTGGGACGTGGGAACTCATGCTAAGTTATCAGAGAGAGATAGAGATGCTGAGATGTTACATACAGGCATGATCTGTGTGGCTATACATCTTGCTCTGGTCTGTGAGCTGCTTATTCCTGATCCTTGTCAGTTTAATTGGATATGGGTGAGCATGGGTGAGGACGCAGCCTTTTGATGATAGTGCTTGTTAGGGTGGGTTTGGCAGCTGACATGCAGCCACATGACACACAGGGTTCTTAATCTATAGCACATCGGCTTTAATTGGGCTGGGAAGGAAATATGGAAAAGGGAATTTGATGGGCACTCTGATTTCATTGGCAGGAAGACGATCTGTGCGAATTAGGAAAGCGTTCTGCTTCTAAGAGAAAAACTTTCTTTAAAAATTGCAACACTGTAGCAGTGTGCATTGAAACATAGTTTAGGGTCCATTTGATTTCAGGACTAAGCATCTTAATTTGTCTATTCTCGTTTTACAGGGATTGTATCCAGAATCTCATGGTATAATTGATAACAACATGTATGATGTAGGCTTGGATGCACATTTCTCACTTTCAGGGGAGGAAAAATTCAAACCTGCGTGGTGGAAAGGGCAACCAGTAGGTTTGTTTGTCATACAGTATTTATGCCCAGAGTGGTTTGTGTCCTATCATAAAACAAATCAAAAAGGGAATAAAATTAAAAACTACACAATATATTTGCAGAAAGTACTAGATAACCTGTAGGCTTCATATTACAGGCTGCCTACAAAATAATTTGCTTGTTATGAAAAATAAAAGGACTCTTAAAATATTAATTCTGAGACTTAAAATTTTCACTCCATGTGGCAGTTAGTAAAAAAAAAAACTGAACTATTTCATCTAGTACTGGAATGGGCTTCTTGCCACAAGCAGCCACAGTAAATTTTCAGTATGATTTGATTTTGGAGTTGTTTTTTTTTTGGCTTGTCTTTTGATGACTTGCTACAAAATGAAATTGGTTTCCAAGTTACATCTATTTACACATATCTATTTGCAAACGTCCAGGCATTTAAAAGCAAGGAAGCGAGTAGCAAAAAGCTTAATTTCTGAAAAAAATGTCAATTATATATAACATATGACACATTTCATAACAACCCTGAATTGTACCTATGGTTATGATTAATATTATTAATTTCCTAGTAATATCAAGCTCTAATAATAATGCTGAAAAAAACCCCTAAATATACGCAATATGTAGTATACCTACTTAATGTACTTTTGTATATGTGTGTCTGCGTCTGTGTCTGTGTGTCTGTGTAGGAATGTTTATAATATACCCAAATATCCAGATTCTGGTGCTGGTTTTTTTCCTAAAGGATTCTGTCAGGTTTGTAACACAACCTGCACTTTTTAGATTAGAGCTGCACTTTTTAGGATTAATATAAATATGCTCTCTTATAATAAAGTCGTACAATTAGTGTCTATATCTGAAATAGATACAAAACAAAATGAAACTAGTATAACAGAGTATTTCATTTGAAATGGACTAACAGTTATCATCTAGTCCAGCTGCCTGACCAACTCTGGGCTGCCCAAACATTTGATCACATTTTTAAGGGTGTTGTCCAAATGCCTCATAAACACTGACAGACATAGGGCCGCAACAACCTCTTTAGGAAGCCTGTTCCTGTGTTGTATGTGTAATAAAATGTTTCCTAATGACAAGTCTGAATATCCCTAAGGCAGCTTCTTCCATCTTCATGATCCTGGGGTTTGCCACAGGAAAAGGGATCACTGCCCATTGGCATTTATGGAAATACCTATGTCATTTTCTATGCTGAGACTCTCCAGGAAATTACAACATCATGGTTTCCATGCTACTAGTTTTTCTTCAGAATGTGCATGTAGGAAACAAAACTTCATATCAGATATGGTCATTAGGTAACTGAAAGGAGAAGGAAAAATGCATGCTTGCAGCACATATTTCTACTTTTGTGATCTGAAGTCCTCCAGTGGTGACAAAAAATCATTTGTTTGTATCTTTACCCAAAGGTCTGGCTGACAGCAATGTCCCAAAATTTGAAAGCAGGCACCTTCTTTTGGCCAGGCTCTGATGTTCCAATTGGGGGAAGATACCCCAACCTGTACGTCAAATACAACGGGTAAGATCTGATACAGCTTGTACTAAATTCCTGCAGATTACTCCAAAAATCCAAACTGCTATTTGACAGTTGAAAGAAATGAAATACAAGATTTTTAAACAAGTCTGACAGATAAGTACCATGTCACATTATCCTGGTTATGCCATGGAATGACCAAAAATACTTGAAAATTTCAAAACCATTCAGGGGATTCACAATGAGAAAGTCAAAGGGTACTGTCTATTCTGGTCTCCTTGACAGTTTAGAAGTCTTAGCCAAATGCAAAACACTAGGAGAGCATCCTGGAAATGATTAGTAGCCACTGCTAAGCTGCACCAATGATTGCGATATTTCCATGCGTAAAATCAACATATGTTATATATAGCACTCTAAAAATACTTGCACTTGAGAATAAGCTTACAGATAACCTATACCCTAAGACAACAAATACAAACTAGGAAGCCATGGCAAGAGGCTATGGGAGACAGAAATTATTGGAGAGAGACCACTGGATAGGGAAGCAACTGAAAGAAGAGGGGCTCTAAATTTCCTCTGGTCTTGCTTGCATGTTTGATAATGTGCACACACCTGTTGAATCCTAGTTCTTGTATGTTTTTTTTTTTTTTTTATTCTACCTTGTATTTCAGGTTTATTTCCTCAACTTAAAATACCTTTTTTTGCATGTATTTTTAAATATGAGTGGTGCCACCAACACAGGTTTGTGTTTGCAAAATCAGGATCTGTCTAATTTACCACTTAAAGTGACTTATATTCAATTAAAAAGGAGATTAATAAAATTCATTGCTATACCTTATTAAAATCCATCATTCTTAGTTCCAGATCTGTGACTTTGATATATTACTAGAGTATGGACACTTTCTCTGTATCTAGGAAGTAGAAGTGCTAGTCAGAAAGTCTTGTTAACATCATATCTTTTATAATGTATTTTTTTTTCTTTTCAGTTCTATTCCATATGAAGAGAGAATTTCAGGAATACTGCAGTGGTTTGATAATGCCCAATCTGAGAGGTAACACCTTGTAATATCTACCTGCTTTGTGAGACTATAGCTTAGAAGGGTTTTAATGCTTAGCAATTGAAATTTATGTTGGTGTTTGTGAAACATGGAATCTTCCTCACCATTTTAAATGATTATTTGCTGAACTTAAACCTGTTCTGTATCTTATCATAGTTATGATAAGACTGTAGGTACAAAAGATTAAAAAGTGAACATATATCTGAACAGGATGTACTGTTGTATGAGTTTTATTTGATTGTTCTGTCTTTTTTCTTGGTGCATGTCCTGTAGGAAACATTGATTCTGTTTTATTCTAAATGTGTAGATGAAAGATTTTATATGAAGGCTAATGCACAAGAAAGGTTAAATACATGAAAGCAATTGCAGTAAGTAATTCAGGAAGAAAAGTAAATGTCAGTCCTGATCGTGGTGTTAACTTTGTGACATGTAAAGAAATGAAATATTTTATATGGCAATTTGCTAATAAAATCCTAATGTATTTGCAGTTAGGAGATGCTCTCTAGAGTCTCACTGCTCAGTCAGGAAGAGCTCTTTCAGATGGTAGTTCCATTTACATCTCAAAAAGGATTGTTTGCTCTGGTGTCTGAGATCTTGAATTTTTCCAGGGTGATTTTTGGTTACCTGTTAAGACACTGGATATTGTTTCTGAAAGTGTAACTTCAAAGAGCCCATGTTGATTAATTATAAAACTCAGAGGAAGTTGGATGATTATATTTGCTGTATGGACTGTTATCAAGGTTTAATGAGGTTACTCATAATTCCTTTTAAAATGTCATTTAATATTGCTTTTTTTTCAAATCAAAATGTTCTCTTTAGGTGCTGCCTCTAAATTCTCATAATGTTCGATTCTTATTTATTTCTAACTCAAGGCCTGATATATACACTTTATATATTGAACAACCAGATTCTTCTGGACATTCATTTGGACCAGTTAGTGCTGGTGTAAGTAGTTTCTAAATTTTTCTTATACTTAATTGCACTAAAAATGGTGTTGTAGTATGAACTTAACCAATTTATAGACCTGAAAAGGATAGTAGATGAAAAATTGCCATGACTGTTTTATGACTTTTTGTTAAGAACTTTTGCTTGTGGTTGAGCCTAATGTTATGATTCCCATACTGTGTGTGAATCAAAAGAACCATTAACCAAACAGACAGGCAGAAAATAATTTCAGATCATACTAATAAAAAAAATTAATATTTATATTTAGACTGAACTTTAATTATATTACTATGTGATATTTAGAAGCACATGGCCTGGCAAATCCTCAGAGCTGTTGTTTACACTGTACTTCAATGTTGCCTAATTTGTAACCCAAAAGTATTACATTTTTACTTGCATGAAGGCAGAAAGTTCAGCCTTTAAGGATCTTAGATGTAACTGGTTTATCTCACAGGTAATCAAAGCCTTACAGGCAGCAGATAAAGCAGTGGGGATGCTCATGGATGGACTTAAACAAAGAAACCTGCACAAATGTGTAAACCTCATTGTTTTAGCTGATCATGGTAATGTATATACTTCTTTTTTCAAGTTAACTTTACTGAGTCACTGTTTTCTTCCTGTGTGAAATATGTGGGGTTAGTAGTGTTAATCTATTTTATAAATCACTTTATCTTCCTTGCCATATGAAAAAGAACTGTTTCTATGTTGCCCTTTAGGGATGGAGAAGACCTACTGCAAGAAGTTAGAATATATGACTGATTACTTCAAAAAGGTGGATTTCTACCTGTATGCCGGGCCTGCAGCTCGCATTCGAGCAAAGAATGTTCCAAAAGACTATTTTACCTGTAAGTCTGGACCAATCCTGGGATTGAGCAATCAATGTAGCAGGAAATAAACTATTGATCAAACAAACAAACAAACAAATAAATAAGGAAATGGATAATCAGTAGTAATCAGCAGTGTGAGCAGCTTTCTGTTTCCCTTAACTTGGCTTCAACATCCATGGAAGTTGTTTGGGAATTTTCTTTGGAAGAATGACCACTTTACATGAATTAGAAGGTTAGAAAAGATTGTTGCAGACTCTAATTTGTATTTTCTTGACATTCAAAGATGAAGTAAAGGTAGTTTGTTTTTTTTTTAACTGGAATTCAGGTCTTTCATAAGTGCATTGCTCTTCACAGATTTCTTGCGCAACATTGGCAGAGTCAGTCTTTTGGAAGTAATGAATATTTCTGTGTGTACAAAGTTACAGAGTCTGAACCTTAGCACAGTGGAGTCTAAGTCTTGGTTAAGACATTATACCTAGTGTCTCAAAAGAACAGAAAATTGAAACCATTTGAGCTAACTCTGACTTGAAATAGATACCATGCTATCAGACTGGAAAAAAAATCCCAGAACTTTCTGTATCAGGAAAAACAATGGAGATAAAATCATTTAAATTCTCTATGTATTGACTTCAAAGAATTTGTAAAGTATTGTAAAAGGGATAGTTATTGCAGGTTGCAAATAAGAGCTGGGATCCTGTTGTACTTTTAATTCATATTTTATAACTGTGCTTATATTTGAAGGCACAATATTTATATGACATAAAGCAAACTTTCATTGGTTTAAGTCATACCAAAGCAGCTGAGGAAAGAATACTCATAGTTTTTCTGTGTCTCAATCTCAATAAAATTGTTGACCCATTTCCTCTAATACTCTTAGATTTTCTGTAGGAATTTTTCTTCCATGAAGTGCTCAGATTTACTTTTTAGAAAGTTAATCTCAAATGGTTAAACTAGTCTTTCAAAATGTGCAAGGCGAAAATACCGAGATAGACTGAAATTTCCTGTGTGACTGTTGCTGGAAGCAAAATACAAGACAAGTTCTCCAGGTCCTGTTCAATGTAAAAAAGGTTATACTTCAAACAGGGGTTAGATAAGAGAAAAAAAACCTCAGGTCTGATGATCTGTCAGCTTTAGGTGTAGGCAGTCATCAGCATGGAAGTTTTCTACAGTCTGTCCTGATGTACCCAAAGTTCTGGTGTTCTAGTTACTTCCACAGGCACACTTCTATAGACAGTTACCATTGGAAACATAACATTCCTACCTGTGGAAGGTGATAGTTGCCACTACCTTCACAAGCTAATAAAGAAAACCAACTTTATAGACAAAAAGCATATGTAAGTTTTTTTCATGAGGCTTTGTCCTTCAGCCATTCAAATGTATATTAATTCATCTTTTCTTTTTGACAGTTGACTCAGAAGGAATCGTTAAAAACCTCACAGTGAGTAAATATTCTCATAACTTTTACTCATAGCTGCTCTTAATAAGAATCTGAGGGAAAACCACAGCTTGTAAAAAAATGAGACTATGGTGCCAGTTTAAATAGTGTACTGACTCCACTCTACCTTGAGAGGCAGTTCTGGAAGTTGTTCAAAGATGATGCACAAAGGTTTGCTATAGGAGATCACTGTTCAGGGAAAATTGCTCTGTAGTTCACTTTGAAAGAGAAGAGGCTGAGTTCAGGGGCAGAAACTTGGGTATATCTTCATGATAGAAGAGAATACAGCACAGAGATGCTTTAGACAATAGGCATCTGTTAGCACTGGAACACAAGTGCTGCACTCAGGCTAGGCTAAAGTAACTTTTCCACACAAGAGATTGTAGAGTACATTGGCACAAAGTGTTGTAGAGGCTGGAAATATAAGTAGGAGGGGGGGATTTTAGACACATTAATGCAGGACAGCACTGTAAGGGCTTTTAGATCTGATCTACAAGGAACATCTGATTTAAAAAGTCCCTTAAGCCTAGAAGAAACTAAGCAGGTATGAGAAAGAAACTTCATTCAATACTTGGCTTGTTCTTTCACACTTTCTCTAAGTGTCTGATTCTAGGAATTTTGGAGGTCTGATTTTAAACAGAGCATTAGGCAAGATAGGCCTTTGGCATCAGGCAGTATGACTGTCTTAGGAGCTTTTGACATATCACTGAAATAGTTGCAGTGCTTTTACATATGCTGCACCATGACAGGGTCCTGTAATGGTAATTCTGCTTGGAACTGAGCTATGCTGAATGGATCTAGCACTTGAGGGCAGGTCCAAGCTTGCCTGTCGTGGGCACATTTTGACAGCTGAGTTCTGAAGGATTCAAATAAAGAAGTGCAGAACAGAGTGCAAACCAAAGGAAGACCAAACCTATTTTACTAAAGGGTGATGTGACAGTGCATGGTGCTTTCCTCTTTCCTTATACTTTTTTAGACAGATAATTCAGTCTCTGTCACTTTTTTGTAGTGTTCAAGATATACATTAATACATGTGGGATGAATGGGCTGGCTAAACTAAAAAAATTGGAGGACAGTTGTCTTTCTGTATTTCTTTCCTTTTACAATTTACACTGAGTTAAACATTTAAAACTGCTTGCTCTCAGTGTGCTGTCATAAATTCCCCTTGTTTTCTTCATTGCCAGTTTGTTTTCTATTCTGTGGCTTGTCCTGTGCCAAGCAGTAGACAGGTGTTGTGGTACATTTAGAAAAATGCTCTCAGTTTGTCAAAATCCCGGGCTCCCAAATGGATATGTTTCCGATAAATCTCCACTAGAGGTCTCCCGTTAACCTGTTGTACTTGCGGGAGTAGTATCAATGGCTGGGAATAGCTGAAGGAGCTTTCTCAGTGCTACATCCACCGCCTCGCTGTATGATGCAGAGTCTGTCATATCAAAGAGCATTGGTATGAAGGGAATATTATAACCTGCATGTTCTCAACTTCAGCTGAAACTGCTACTGCTAATAGTTATGGAGATGTGACATCTTGTGCCTTATGGGAATAGTCTGGTACCAGGATGTGCCCTCTTTTCTTTCTTCTTCATAAATGGTTGGTGTATTTTGTCCCTGTCAAGTTATTAGAATGAGGGGGTTTTTGCAGATAAGGTAGTTGTGTGTTTTATATTTATTGCTAATGAATAGACATAAGTCATATGCTGATTTCCTCTATTTTTCCTTTTAATTAGACCTCTTCTTCCGAGATAGCAAACACACTGAATCCTTATTTTTCATGTTCCTGGATTCCTCTGTTCTTCTTTGATGGCTACTGAGGCACAGTTACTCCCATATCACATGTTAAAGTCTGTATCCTATGCAGAGCAAACAGTTTTAGTATTTAGAAGTGAAGATGTCAGAACAGGCTCCAAGCATGGTATAATTTGCACAGCCTGTGTGGTAAAACAGGTCCAGTTCTGTGGCCTACGCAGCTTCCTAGCAGCTCCTCCTTTAGCATTTTAGATATTCTGGGTTATCCCAGTGCTGGATTCCTAATCTGGAGCAACACTACTGAAACTTTGCCATGATGCTTGCAGCCAGCTGGAACGGCTTCTAGCGGCCATATATAGTTAAGTCTTTGCAGTATGTCGTATGGTTATCATTAGGCTCAAAATTCCAAGCTCTTCCATGGCGTGCCTGCTAATGCAGCAGTTATATGAACACACTAAATGTGGGTGTAAAAGTTAAGATCTTTAGCTAACAGCTGAGCAATGGACATTTACATGTTCAGGCTTGCAGCTAAAACCCTAGACTGTGCTAAATTGTGTATGCTTGGCTTGCTTTGTTATTTGTTGAATGGTAAAGTGACAGAAGGTGGCAGAAATAAACTGCCAGGGAACTTTCTCCTGTGAAGTGTAATCCTACCAATCCGATGCCAATGGCATTAGTACAGAAATATAAACTAAACAGTTCTACTGAGTGTCTTTAAGCCTTAGATGTACTTTCACCGCAGTATTTGTGGGCTTGATATACAAATTGTATGTAGTCTATTTTCAAAGAGTTCCAAATGTGTCACTTTTCCTTGCATTGCTTCTGGGGCCAAAAATGACATCTGCGGGTCATGCAAGAAGCTATCTATGATTAATGGGCTTGTGCTTGCATTCCTATCACTAAGACATTTGTGATAATTTTGAATGATGGGTGGTTGTTTGAAACTGAGTGAAACTCGTGACTGGACTCCTTTCTCTCGCACAGTGCAGAAGATCGCCTCAGCACTTCAAGCCCTACCTGACCCCTGACTTGCCCAAACGATTCCACTATGCTAACAACATTCGTATTGATAAAGTTCATCTTTTGGTGGATCGACAGTGGCTGGCTGTGAGGTAACATGATTTGTGTGATTGTTATGCTGTTTTTTTCATCCCACTTTCATCCCTTTAATTGCCTTCACAGCTGCTTCATTTCCTGTTTTGCTTTAGACTTGTTACATTTCCATGTTTCTTACAGTTAAAATCATACTATACATAAAAAGGAAACATGATTGTTTGGATGAAACTAAATCACTGTCCGGGACATACTAAAAGAAATGTGCACTGAAAAAAAAATCTTATAATCACCCTATTTTAAACTGTGTTCAAATGTTCTTGGGCCTCTGAAAACAGGATACCTGCACCGGACAACTGTGCATTGCTATCTCTTAATTTTTTCATGTGTCTTAGAAATGGGTAGATAAAAATAAGTGTTAGTCACCATGTCAGAGTATTCTGTTGTGTTGCTAATTCTATAACCCATCCCCACATTATCCACGTCTCTTCACCCTTCAGAATCTATGACGAAAATGCATTGTCTTGTAAGGCAAAATCCCTTGCAGTCTTATTTATATTATTCCACAGAGGCTGACAGCAGTTCTCCCATTGTAAGCTTTCTGTTAAAATGCCAGATCACACTTCTGCAACCTGTAGCTAGGTAAAGGCCTCAGTTCAAAAATGGCCATTTTTTCAACTTGCTTTGAAAATATTGTTTCACTGTACACTCATAGCCAGTTAGGATAATTTATTACTGTCCATATCAATTTTTGTTAGAGGAGAAAGAGGTCTTCATAGAAATGAATACTATGATGAGCCATAAATGCTGCAATATGATGGCAGAGTCAGTTCTCAAGGAATGATGGAGTCTGTGAGCCACAATGACTGTTACTAAGTGCTTCCATTTGTGTCATTTTATTTACACTCTGTGATGGTTTCTCCTAAGGGATAAAAGTTACACATCTTGTGATGGAGGTAACCATGGCTATAACAACGAATTCAAAAGTATGGAGGTAAGATGATTTCTATTCTATTTCATTCTTGCACTTTCTTATGTACAAAATCATCATGTGCCAGGTAAGTCACCAGAATACAGAACAATGACAGTTTTTGCAGTGCGCTTTTTCTTTTCTGGCCACAAGACATGTAAATTGTAAACACATACTAGGTCCAAATATTTGTATTGCCTTTCATTGATGTGTATAAGGCCTGTTTCTTTGGGGTCCTGTAGTAAAAACAGTCTGGGCTTACCTTACCTGCTTGGAGACAGGTAGACTGCAGTAAACCAAGTGTGCCATGTTTAGCTACTGAATTCTTTTTTTTCTTTCATTCTTCCACTGAGGCAATGACCAAAAAATCTCCATAGGCCCTGGGAGTTCATCTGAGCATCTGGAAGCCTGTATGCTCAAATAAACTAAATCTTATTGTCTCTCCTTATATTACAAGAGTTAATCATATCACCAGAACAAAAAACTAATTAGCTATACTCTGTGTTAGTATAGCCTATGTTGCAGTTTCATCTCATTTTCACTTCTGGTTACAGTGAAAATATTTTGAGGTCTTGAGCTTTTGGTATTTCATGTACTTTCTGCGATGTGAACCTTTAGCTAAGGTCAAGCATGCCACTCTAAGTCCCATATTCTGTGCCTAAGAATCAGATCCTTCCAGATCTTTACAACTATGTTAAAACCAAATGTCAGTGATCAGAATTATGCTGAATGTTTGTATGGAAAGAAAAGGTAAATAATAGATAACCTTGCACAGGTGCCACAACTGATGCTTTTTTTTGTTAGTTTTTTTTTTTTTTTTTTTTAAAGAGCAATATTTCATCTTTCTATAATAAATTGAAAATTCCTTTTCTGTTATGGACATATAATATTATTTTCGAACAGATCATTGTCCTGTTAGTCATGTTTCCCATATCTCCTGGCAGGCAGTTCAGGAGGCTCACAAAGCAGCAAAACTCCCGTGAGTCTGTACATAGTATCAGTGTTCAACCACAGGGCTTGCAGGTTGCAGAAGGGCTGCCCAGCACTGCACAGTGCCATTGGTGGTACAGATGCAGGTCTTTGCTGAGTTTGGAATGGGCCTCTGCAGTTCCCTGCTCCTTGCTTTAACCATGGCCATAGACTCTTAAGTGACCCAAAGACTTCAGAGTGCAACAGGTATTAAAAAACACCCCAAAACCAAATGAGATTCATTATATAGTTTAAAATGGGAATTTTTGCTTTGCATTTTTCTTCAAATTATGTGCAATGGCAAAAAATTGCCTTCCTTACCAGAATAATCCTGTACTTTTAACTTCTGTGACTGTGAAAAGACTGTATTTTATTTCATTGTCCCAGTTTTCATAAAGTGCAACTGAATTGGTTTTGACTTTGGTTTCCTTTAGGTAACTATTTTTTTTTTTGTTTTTACTATTACAATCTAGGCTATATTCTTAGCATATGGCCCAAGCTTTAAAGAGAAAACAGAAGTGGATGCTTTTGAAAACATTGAGGTTTACAACCTAATGTGTGGTGAGTAGAAACAATCCAGTACTTTAGACTATAAAGTTCTAGTATTTTCAAATACCAGTGTTATAAGAGCTAAAAGAAGCATAGCTAAAAATTGAGTGAATTCATTCAAAACCAAAACACTGAAGCCATGCTCTTAGGCCTTCTTTACACTGCTAAGAAATTGACTTCCAGAAGGTGCTCTGCTTTGAAGGTTTTTTCTGATTGCAGAAGAACTCCACTAAAGAATCAGAGGGAACCACACCATGCCATGTGGGTTTGCTGTCAAACTAATGCCTGTGGAATTGTGGATAAGAATCTTGCAGAGAGTATCTGCTCTTGCTCATAACTTAGGGTGAACCATTGTAGTCCCAGCAGTGCACAATTAGGAAGCATGAGCCTCAGAAAATATGGATTAAAGCATCACTCAAAAATGCAATAGGTCACTAGGTTTCACAATGTGATGCACTTGCAATAACATTTATACTTTGCATTAAACTGTCTAATCTTGTGAATGTTGTGACAATGTATAAAACTGTACCAACAGTACTCAAATTTATAGTTACTAAATCTTGATGCTGTGGAAGATAGCAAAGAACCTTCAGACCTAGAAAACTGCAAGTTGGTGGGAGTAGTTACTGTAATAGGTTAAATAATGGAATAAGCTATTTCTTCTACCTTTAAAAATTACTAGGAGATTAGTAGATTTGGACAGATAATATCTTTTTAAAATACTGTTTTAGTCTTAAAATATGTTTACAAATTTCAAATGTTTCAACAGATTTGCTGCATATAACACCAGCAGAAAACAATGGAACACATGGCAGCTTGAATCACCTCTTAAAGAAACCCTTTTACAATCCTTCACATCCAAAGGAAGTCTCATCTCCCTCTTTATGTACAGTTTCCAGTCTGATTCCTACAGATGAACTGGGATGCAACTGCACACAAGTAAATAGGGGTTTCTGGCATCTTTTAATCATCTTTTTCAAGTGTGTTCTGCTTTCTTCATTTTTTCTCTAAACAATGGATTCATTTTGAACAATTCTCTGACTTTTTACAGATACCCGTTGAGTCAGCAGATGAGCTAAACGAGAGGTTAAATCTCACCACAGAAGAAAGTGAGTAGCAAAAAATGAAAAGAGCAGCAGTATTTTAAAATCCACACTTGGTTTATATTTTATGTCACTGGTTTCAGTGGGAATTTTTGCAACATTAATTACAATTGAAAGTGAAGTAGGAAAATCAGGTCAGAAGCATCTTTTTTTTTAAATTCTTCCTTTTTGTGTATTAAAAAAATGCTAAGGGACTCTGTTACAGCAACATGTATATATAGGAATAGGATCTGAACCTCATTAAAATTTTGGAGAAAACCATCAAGATTTCAATGGTCTTGAAGAAAATGTGAGCACTATCAGGCTATGTGACATAACTCTTGTTCCTTACCCTGTATCCATAACTTTACCTTTCTCTGATGAAAAATTCCCATAGATACTTCTTTCTACATTTTTATGGGGTTTCTGGAAATTTTGGGAAGCATTGTAATGCCTCCTAGTCAAATAAGATGTAAATTTTACTCCACTGGCAAGATAAATTCAAAATATTTGCATTGGTATGAAACTTCAAAGAAACAAGAGTTTGCAAGTCTGATATATTTTATTGACTTTTGTACATTAAACATAATATGAAAACTATTTTCTATATTTTTATTCTACTTATAAGCCTAAAGAACCACAACTAGGTTTACTGTTGGATCTATTTGTATTTGCTAAAGTTTTAGTTAACAATTTTGTCTGTTCTCTTAACCTCTTGTGCCATCCAAAATGTTATAGAAGAATAAATCAATAATTATTATTTAAAATTTAGTAAAGAAGGCAAGCTCATCTCATTTGCCATATGGGAGACCCAGAGTTCTTCAGAAGGAAAAGGTCTACTGCCTCCTTTCCCATCATCGGTATGTGAGTGGATACAGCTACGATATCCGGATGCCACTGTGGACTGCATACACTGTGAATAAGCCTGTAGGTTATCAAATATCTCTACTGCTCTTAAGTATGGGATCTAATGGGTTAAAAATGTGGTCCATTCATCAGGAACCCTGTTTAATGGCTGGTGGATGTCATGTGACTAAGGCACTTGTGTCAGAAAAAATGTCTTTGATATTATTTAACTTTTAGCTATCTTAAAATAAAGTTTTGAGAAGTGGGAATGACCCTTTGTTAGGGACACGAAAGATTATAGGAGCTGCTGGTAAACTGGTTCTATTAAGCCTGTCCTGTAAAAGGGATATGCTGTCAAGACAATTCTCCATCTCTCCTGTCAGTCAGTTCCTGGGGAAAAGCAGGCTGTGATTTCCCAAATCAGAAGTTTTAAGCTTTCCAATGAGTACCATGACCTTTTTCCTATTAAATACCCTCTATGCAACTCTACAAGACAGTTTGCACTGGTGCATATGTGTTCTTTGCTCTCTGTTACACAATATAATTTCTGGAAAATGTAATTATGGTTGAATGAACCTCTGAGTGTTTAAGGGTAGGTGGATTGTTTGAGTTTTCAGGGTCAGTAAACTAATGGACATTCATGGGCTTACTTGTCCTTATAATTTGACCCTTTTTCTAAGTTGCCTTGAGGAAATAGCTTCTATATTGAATCTTCTGTCTGAAGAGGACTGTTATTGATGTCTATGTGATTTCTTATTTCAGTGATTTCTTACTGAAATAAGAAGAAATTATTTTAAACAAATGTATGCTGCTAAAATGATAGTATTTCAGAAAGTTTCACTCCATGCTTTCTACTGATTCTTCACTATCTTGGTTGAAGTATCATGAATCCAATCCTAAGAAGGCTAAAAATCATTTAAACAAATGTCCATTTCAACAAGAACTGTTTATACTTCATATTTGAAGATCTGCCCTTAAACCTTTCAATGAAAGTGCATTACCTAATTGAAAACTAGTAAATGGTGGGCATATTTTTTGTCTGATTTTGCTTTAAAAAGATTGAAAAGTCCCATCAGAGATATAGTCTTCTTAATATTGAGCTTAACAAATGCTCAAAACCCACATAACTTTCCAGATGTTTTCCTTTGTTGAAAAACAAATTCTCAGCCAAGAATCATAGAAGTTTAAAGGGTTGAAATGGACCTTAAATATAATTTAATTCCAATCCAGCCCTGCCATGGACAGGGACATCTCCCACTAGACCAGATTGCTCAAGGCCTTATCCAACCTGGCTTTGAACAATGCCAGGGTTGGGGCATCCACAACCTCCCCTGGGAACTTGTTCCAGTGTCTCACAACCCTTATGTGAAAAAAATTCTTCCGAGTATCTAACCTAAATTTCCGCTCTTTCAATTTGTACCCATTTCTCCTTGTCTTATCAGTACAGTTCTTGACCAAGAGTCCCTCTCTGGCTTTCTTGTATGTTCCCTTCAGATACTGGAAAAGTTCCTGCTCAGCTTAACATCTAACTTAAGAGAAATACATATTTTGCAGGAGTACCTTATAGCAGTTTATGCAACATTGTGGGAAGCAGTGAATGACTGAGACTGAAGTATCGGAGGACATAGGTCACAGCAGACTCCAAGACAGTGATGTATGTTTTCTGTAGGAAGAATAGGAAATCATAAATTCCATCTGTAATAGTGTCAGAGGCACAACAGCTCTGAGTGTGAGCTCACACACTGACTTACCTTGCACAGTAAGCTGACATTATGATTTTTTTATTACATGTGCTAATCAAGAGGAATAGGCTTTGTAATTTATAACAACTGTGGAAGGACAGAGGGATAGAGATAATGCCTTTGACGGTGAGGTTTGGCTGCAATACTTGGGAATGACAGAAAGTTGCCCTTTCTACAGAATTTTTATTGCACCCTGGATTAATTATGTTTGGATGCAGCCTGTGCAATGCTTTACACAATTTGTAAGTTGGGGTATATCTCATAATTATGTAGCTATAAAGAAGTGCTGAAATATTAATCTAGGTAATGCAGGCTGGACTTTCGCGTGATTTGGGAGTTTTGAAACTGGTTGAATAACATACACTTGCAGATCTTAAATAAAAGATGTCAGCATTTTGATTACTTCTTATTCTCGGGAATAAGAGAAATTTAAGATTGAAGGACATTCATTTTCTCGAAGCTTTATACTCATCTTCCAGAGAGGAAGGCACATTTTCTTGCAAAAAGACAAACACCCCTGAAGGGGGCTGCATTTGACATAGAAGACCACAGCAGATGCTCAAATTCTGTTATGCAATGCAAATAACTTTTGCTTCTTGACATTAATTACTCAAAATTTGGCTCATCAAAAAGTAATAAATGGCATTGAAAAGGACAATTCATGATGTGATAGGCACAGACAATTTTTACTTTTAACTGCTTTCTTCAGGAGACATTATGGTTCTTTGACCTGAAATAGAAGGAGCCAAATTGATGATGAATGGTTTTTTTGGTTTTTGTTTGTTTGGTTAGGTTTTTTTGACATGTGATCTGCTCAGGAGTCAAAGGAAGACTTTTGTCTTTTATATTTCATTCCATGTGGTATATATATGTTTTCCATTAATATGCAACCTGACCATAATATGGCATCTACTTGAATTCTGATAAAAGTAACTAAAGAAATTAAATCAAGGAGTAAAAAGAGGCAAAAGAAGAGGAACATTACAGTTCTTTTTTTTTTTTGCTTGGTTTTAATTGATCAAAAGAAACAATGTACTGAAAATTAAATTAGACGTTTATCTTCTTTTTATAAGGGTATAATGCAAAATATATTCCAGTCTTACCAAAATGAAAATAAGTTACAGGTAATGGGCGATGAAAACAAGAGTTAAACACAAAAAAGCATATTCAGATGATCTAATGTTATTGTAAAATTATGAAAAAGTGTGTAGAAAAGGTTCTAGAAAAAAAAAGTGAAGGTTATAGAAAGAATTATAGTCATCAGAATAATTTTTGGCCAGATCTTAGCATGTTAGCATATTTTGGTGAAGTTACTAAAGCCAGGAAAATGTTCCAAATTTACTGTGCATTTCTTTATCTGTAACTCTTCAGCAGCACAAATTCTTATGGAGACTGCATCGTCAGATGCCAAATGAGGTGATAGTGTCACGTTTATGTACTAGCTGCTTTCCAGGAGGATGTGACATTGAGTTTGTGTTTCCAGAAATATGTAAAAGTGACGAATGAGTCAAATGTGAAATCTGTTTTTGCCTAAGGTGTAACCTTGTTTTGCTGCTACAGTTTTACACAGTGCATATGGATTTCCCTGAATTACCTAAAAACAGGAGTAGAAGAAAAACACTACCCAGAAAACATTAGTGTCCATTACTTGCATTGACCTGATTCACTATGAAAATAGGAGAAGATTCAATGAAGTCCATTCTAGAAAGTAAAACCATACAAAGCATTGGCTTAGCCACAGCCGTGGGTGTAAGATTTGTTTTTCCTTTTCACAGGAAAACACATCTCCTCTTCCTCCCACTGTTTCAGACTGTCTGCGGCCTGATGTTAGAATCCCTGCTGCTTGGAGCCAAAATTGTTCTGACTACCCAGAAGGGCTGACCTTGACCCACAGTTTCCTCTATCCTCCCAGTGAGCATGGTTCTTTTTATAGACCTTAGAAAGTCTTAATCAGCTGGATGTGGGTTTATGTTTAAACATATACCCAAACACCAAAACAAACTTCTTTGGATCAGCATGTTGGGCAGAAAAAGGTTTCCAGTGTTTGCAGACTGACCAAAAGTAGGGTAGCTGCTACTTGTATCTAAATATTTTTGGTTTAGAATCTTAAAGGGTTTTTTTAAAATATGGAACAACTTGAATGTGACGAAAACCGGTTGGAATGATGTAGAGGGTTGGAAGGGAAAGGCTCTCCCTCTTCCTCTGCATAAATATTCGTTTCCTATTTTCAAATTTAGTAGTTATTATTTATTGAGTAGATTTCTTGAACAAATTTGGAGATATGTTTGCAATAGGATCATACACTCATGCTCAAATGTAACATGTGTTTGAACTACGTGCACCTACAATTTATAGTGATATATGAATCAATTGTTCTGTATAGTATTCCATTCACTTATATTTTGCTCTTTTTATATAGACTACAATTCATCTGATCTTGAACAGTATGATGCCTTACTCACCAGCAATATTGCTCCCATGTATAAAGCTTTCAAAGGTAGGTTGCAAAATTTTGATTATTTATGATTAATTTTCTATAATTATTGTTCTGGATTTAATAAAGCTATCACAAAATTTTAAATCATTAATGCATGGCCTGCTGTATATCCAGATGTTGTGAAAATATCCCTAAAGCATTTTGGGAATAGATGTTTGAAAATTTATAGCACAATTACATGGGGTTTTTTTTCTTTGTATAATGCCCTCTGGATTCTGTTTATCCCTGCTTACCTGTTTGATTTTGAATTTGCTCTTTGTCTCCTCTGGGTTATCCTAACATAAAATGCTTGTTATGAAACTCTTATTCCCTTGGGAATATGCTCTAGGTGAATGAAAATGGCACTTCTTTTTTTCAAAATCTGAAGGGAAAACCCCAACAACATTAATTTTGCAATACCATTTCTATAACAGGTGTTTTTATTATGCAATAATAAAACGTCTTCCCATCCAGCCTGACTCACATTTGTTTGTAATCATTGATAAGAAATTTTCTATAACTGCTTATGATCCTGTTTTATTCTTAGGCCTAGGGTAATTTTCTTAGAAAATGCTTAAAAAGAGGAATTGTGTAAGGAAAAAGTTGGAAAAAACCCGATTATGTAACTGCCTTTCTAATACATTTGGACTTCATTTATTCATTCACTCATATAAAAACCAGACATCCAGAAGACCTAAGTGTCTTTCATCTTCCAAGTAAATCACAGACTGTGAAAAATCCAATTTTTCAAGGAAAACAACAAGAAGTTTCTACAGACTGTAAGCAACAGCTAAATCAATAGGAGATGCCCTCAATGCTCCAAACCCATAATGTTTTTTATGCATGCCAGTTGTAAATATTTGAATAATCTCTCTATTTTATATCCTATGAATTGCATTTTCTTGATTGACGTCTGTGAAATAAGCCAAATTGTCTAGTGATGAGTTCTAGACAGTTAAACTAACACTCAGGTGGTGAGTATTCCTCTCACAAAATCATTATGTCAGTTCCTACTATTTGTAACACTGATCAGGCACATCAGCCAGAAATTAGTGACCTCTCAGCTGTAGGTTTGTAGCTTCAGCTTTAGATCAAATCAATATACATTCCAGTAGTGCAATTTGCCTTGCATGACTATAATAGGATTTACACCACCTTTTTCAATGGCAAGTGGGAGTATGTCCCTTCTGATTAAATCGAAATTTTGTGTAACAAAGAGTTTAGTTCTGAACTTTTTAAAATTAATCTTCAGTGAAAACACAAATACACTATTTTTATTCAGTGGTGAAATGACTTTAAATTGATATTAATTTTGCTTTTATTTTCTTTTTATGACAGACATATGGGACTATTTCCATAATGTGCTTCTTCAGAAGTATGCTAGAGAAAGGAATGGGGTAAACGTTATCAGTGGACCAGTGTTTGATTACAATTATGATGGCCATTTTGATAGCCCTGATGAAATTAAGCAGTAAGTACATGGAAAAGCCAGAAGTCACACTCTATATGATTTCAACTGTGTTTCCACACAAAAATCCCCTATTATGTAGAAAGACTAAGAAACAAGTATCATGAAGAATGCAGTATTCTCTTTATAATCCTACATCTGCTATTACTCATACAAGAGGAAGTGCTCTTGCAAACAGATACAGTCCCATGGAAGTTGAAGTAAAGAGTAAAAAAGCTGTGTAGTTGCATGTATATCTCTATACACATGCACAGGTACATTACTTGTGTATCTCTGTACACAAGCAAAGGTACAGAGTAGTAATTAGTCTGTAGTAATTAGTTTCCCAAGATGATGCCTAGATTTTAGATTTTGGGCCTCTGCATCAGAAATGCTGGGAGAATATGACTTTTAAACTGGCAGAAGACGTACTTAAACATGATTTTCTCACTTTGATGTTGTGCTCACTCACCTGTTTGTTGTTTCTTCCTATTGCCTCAAACTGATGTATTTCACCAAAGGTCAGATTTGTGTGTTTGCCTCCACTGAATCACATAACAGGAAATGCAAAATGTAACATTCCTGAGAGGTACCTTTGCATAACTATGGCTTACACAGCTTACTGCAACATCTGACATGTTTACACATAAATTATAAAGACCAGTTATTTATGTCAGTGAATAAGGATACAAGGAAATAAAAACAGAATTAGGAAAACTTAGATTAGGGAAAATACCTTCTGAGACTAAGAGCATTTATGGAGTAGAAAGGTGCTGGGAAATCTGTACAGCTGATCTATCACTGGAGATGTTTTACTCAGGCTAGACTTGACCACATCTGACAGAAATGGTTTGAGAATGGGAAAATCAGCCTGCCACGTAGTAGGAGGGTGGAAGGGAGGAGAGACTACAACTTCCTTCCAAGCAAAATGCTGTAATACCCAGTTGACCACATAATGCTGCCTCCAGTTTGGAATAAGCATGTTTTAGTCAGCATGGTTAGGCAGTCATACGAAGAAGTATAATAATTTCAGTGATAGCGTTTTGTTCAACAAAAAAGCCTGGGAAACATTCAGCTCTTTGTACACAAGAGTGACCATGTTTGCAGAATAGTCAGAAAAGAGCAGCAAAGACATTTTCAACTGAGTATCCTAAACTGACTTCTACAGCACACAGCCACAAATCACTGTTCTGGCATTTCTCAATGGCAAGGAGTCAGAAGTTAATTTTCTCATCGCTCTCCTCCAATTTACATGGTTGAAATTCTTCATACAATGAAGGGCAAATATGATGCTCTATTCTGACTCTTCCAGATGTAGAGATCTCTGGCTCTGGCAAAATAGAGTATTGACCATATTAAACATTCCTGTTTCAGTGAGACTGCTTGTAGCACACAGAGTATGTTTGGATGTTCATAAAATAAATGGCAAGGTTGTGTATCCCATCAGGTATTTTTTTCAGTTACAAAAGAAATTTAAGTCATATAGTATTGAAAGATATATATTGAGATAAATTCTATAGATTTCTAATTGTATCAGTGGTGTTAATACTTGATATCTCAAAAAATGCCTTAACTAATGTTTGTTTTGTAGGTATGTAAACAATACAAAAATCCCTGTCCCAACCCATTACTATGTGATTCTGACAAGCTGCAACAACACATCCTATACTCCACTGAACTGTTCAGGGTCCTTGGATGCTTTGTCTTTTATCATTCCTCATCGACCTGACAACTCTGAAAGCTGTGCTGTAAGTATAGTTCTATGTTCCTGTGTGCCGACGAACTTTGGGAACTGATTCCTATTGGAATTTAGTCATCCAGAGAATCTTTATCAGTCTCTGGAATTAACTCGTTCCCCATGAGCTGGGAGTGAGCTGAGAGATAAAGCAATCACCAGAAGAGCAAGGAGTCCAGAGAGGTAGCTGGAAACTAATGAGCTGATAGGAAGCAAGGAAGAAGAAAGGGAGGTAAGGTAAGAGGACTGGGAAATGCTGTCACATGAGAAGGGCTGAGAACAGCAGCACAGGCAACAGGGAGATGAGGTATCTTCTTGGAAGACTGCAGGATAAACTTACTTTAGAGGTATCAGAAGACTTTGAGTATTATTTCCTTCAGTTAATAGAAAATTCCTTCAGTTGCTTATTCCACCTCTATGAGAAATTAGACAGCAGGCATTTGGATGGACGGTCCTGCAGTTAAAATTCATACTTGAATTAAATGAAATCTCTGCTTACCACTAAAAGTGTGAATCTTATGCCTTGTAGCAAACAAAATACATTATCTGAGTGTAATATGTATTGTTGAGGCAGCTGAGTGCCTATTCCACAAACTCTGGGTCAGAAGGTTCCTAAACTCAGTGTTTATATATAATATATAATATTTATTTATATCATTAAATATAACTATAACTATAAATATATATTGCACAAGTACAGCTGCACAGACTTGAATTGATCTTCACAGACAGTTTTTAGTTTATTTATGACTTTGAACTCATAACTCCAGACTGGTGCAAGCTTGCCCTACTTGGAAACAACGTCTGTGTCTCCCCATTTGTAGAGTGGATAATCCACAACTTCCCAGTGAGATCTTTTTAGAAGTTGAGGGTTGACTAATTATTAGAACGAATTAGTCATTATAGTTTAGAAATTGACTGTAATTTCTAAAGTTTAGCAGTAAACCTCAAATCTTCTCATTTTATATTCATCATGTTTGGCAGTAACATAAATTTAATGAATCGTTTGCCTCAGAAGCAGATATTGTTAATGAAAAAGCAAATTACCAGCTGTTTGCAAAACAATCCTTGTAGTGAAAGAACAGAAAATAACATTTTGGATTGATTAGTGATTATATTTCCATTGTTTTCCTCATCTAACTAGCAACTATTCTTGCTGTCCAGCAATCAAGAGTGAGCTGCTGTAAGGACTTTTTGTGAGTTGTCAGGTGCCTGTTGCTTGACTGGCCTGAGCAGTGCAGCTAATTTGTGCTGTAACTAAAACTATCCTTATGTGTGTGTTTGAAATGTGGCTCATGCATTTTGTACTTAAAAGTCACACTTGCTATGTCAGCATAATTCTTCTTGTCTGTCACTGTGGAAGTGGAGAGGTGAGTAGAATAGACTCATTTAAATAGAATCTGCTTGATTCTATTTAAATGAGATCCCTAAAAGCAAGCCTGTAAAGATGCCTTGGAAAGCCTGAAAGAAGTTTTACCAACTGGAGGCTTTTAGTCTGTCAGACCAGGTCAAACACTGGCAATTGCCTAACACTGCCACCAAACAAGAGGGCCTTTTATGTGTTTGAACATTGTTCTTGCTTGTTTTGACAGGAAAACAAGACACTTTCCGAATGGGTTGAAGAAAGAGTTCAGGCTCATTCTGCACGTGTTCGGGATGTGGAGTTGCTAGCTGGGCTTGACTTTTACCAGGAAAGAAATGACTCCGTTTCTGAGATCTTGAAGCTAAAGACATTTTTGCCAATATTTGAGACTGAAAGTATCTGATGATCTTTGGAAAAGGGGTCAGTGCTTGGAAGAAAGAAAATTTCAGTGATTTCACTGATTTCCTTGCTTAAGTATGTGGGAGTACTTTTCAAATTTGTGTTTTTCAGTTGTGTTTTGTACCAATAAAATTTGAATAAAAATGATACATAAAACTTTCTAAAGTGAATTAAATCATCATTGTTGAGCCAGGCTTTCAAAATACAGAATATATTTTTATTATGAAAAAACTAATATATTATATTACTCTAAAAATACATGAAATAATAGATGTGATATTATATATATAATAGTAGTAGTAGTAATGATCGAGAAAAATGCAAAAGGAACATATTTTATACTACAGAGACATCAGAACTGTGAATTGCATATAAAATATTTCTACAATGGAGTTGAAAAATAAAACACTTTGAGAGGAGTGTCTGTGTTTTTCCCTTGTGTTTATCAAAGAGGTTATGGTTCTCTAACACAAGCACATCCTGAAATATTCTGAATTTCTCTTTCTCACTTATTAATTCCTATGGAAACATGGTCTGACTCACAAAAAGTTTGTATACAGTGCAAGTGATCATCACCCGCGTTTTCCACTTGTGTTAATTAATTATGCTAGCAACAAGTGAAATGAATGAGCTATATTCTTGTACCCTTCAGAAATCTTAAAACATTCTAAACATGAAGAGGTAAAAGAAATTCTCTACACAGAAGAATTTTGTCTTGATATTTACCTGTATTTGCAATGATTTCCAAATGCCTGGTGATAACAAAATGTTTGTGTCTATTTTTAAATAGTTAAACTTGAGATTACAGCACAAAATTAGTAATAACATCCAAAATAGATAGTCATTCTTTCTGTAGAGACTTTGTAAACAGATACTTTGTAACACTGTGCTGTATACAAATAATCGCTGAGGACAGGTAAGTAGGACAAGACAGTGGAAATTTCCAGATTATCCTAATACAGAAATGTCACCTATAATAGAGTGTTGAGATGAACTACCCTACTACAAATTTTGCCAAGTGCATTTACAAATAATCATGAATGAATACAGCAAAAAATTGATGATTTGATTTATAGGCACAGTGAGGGCATTTTAAAGAAACATGTCAAAGCATGTTTGAATCTATAAAACTAACTGTGGACTGAAGGAGCTATGTCTGCCTAAAGAATGAAACTTTAAACTTCCAAACTTTTCAGCACCAAGAATCCAAACCCACCACAGGACGCTACATTTCCCAAAGTCTTCAAGATGATCAGTGTATGCCCACACACCAGACAGAGTTTAGCAATATTGATCTTAAAATCATGATGTGGGACCAAGCTGAACATAAAGATTTTTATCTCAGTGAAACCATTACACCATCATGGAGTTGCAGTTCACCACCCTACAATGTTTTGACATCTTAAATCTGCCTATCTAAATCAGAGACTTCTGCTGAACTGCCCCAATTAAGAACATGACTCTTTTTTCACTTTGTGGTAAATCATACCCAAACTCAAGTAAAAAAATCTACACTCTCACAGTAGAAGAGTGGGACAAAAGAATATTGATTAAATGTATAAAATAGATTTGGGTTATTTTACTCTGAAATGCTGAAAAATTCAAAAGTTAAAGTAACAACAAATAGAAAACACAAAATAAACACATAATATTTAATTTAAAAACATAATCATTCTTTGGTAATCATTCTGCTTTGTCCTGAGATTTAGGAAATTATGCTGTTTCTGGATATTTCAGATGTCTGTTTCCCAGGGGATGTGAGTATTGCTTTCCCAAACTGGTAAGCCCTTTGTTTCTGTGTTTTTCAGCC